>NC_086448.1:321431686-321781686 GCF_028390025.1 Pseudophryne corroboree | reverse complement strand
TGTGTGTGTGTGTGTGTGTGTGTGTGTGTGTGTGTGTGTGTGTGTGTGTGTCTCAGTATGAGTGCCAATGTGTGTGTCTGCCTCAGTATGAGTGTCAGTGTGTGTGCCTCACTCTGTGTGTGTGTGTGTGTGTGTGTGTGTGTGTGTGCATCTGCCTCAGTATGCGTGTCAGTGTGTGTGCATCTGCCTCAGTATGAGTGTCAGTGTGTGTGCCTCAGTATGAGTGTGTGTGTGTGTGTGCCTCTGCCTCAGTATTTGTGCCTCTACCTCAGTATGAGTGTGTGCCTCAGTATGAGTGTGTGTGTGTGTGTGTGTGTGTGTGTGTGTGTGTGTGTGTGTGTGTGTGTGCCTCAGTATCAGTGTGTGTGTCTCAGTATCAGTGTGTGTGTGCCTCTGCCTCAGTATGAGTGTCAGTGTGTGTGTGTGTGTATGTGTCTCAGTGTGTGTTTCTCAGTATGAGTGTGAGTGTGTGTGTGCCTCTGTCTCAGTGTGTGTGTGTGTGTGTGTGTGTGTCTCAATATCAGTGTGTGTGCCTCTGCCTCAGTATGCGTGTCAGTGTTTGTGTGTCTCTGTATCAGTGTGTGTGTGTGTGTGTGTGTGTGTGTGTGTCTTAGTATGAGTGTCAGTGTGTGCGTGTCTGCCTCAGTACGAGTGTCAGTGTGTGTGTGTGCCTCAGTGTGTGTGTGTGTGTGTGTGTGTGTGTGTATCTGCCTAAGTGTGTGTGTGTGTGTGTGTGTGTGTGTGTGTGTGTGTGTGTGTGTGTGTGTGTGCATCTGCCTCAGTATGTGTCAGTGTGTGTGTCTCAGTATGAGTGTGCCTCAGTGTGTGTGCCTCTGCCTCAGTATGTGTGCCTATACCTCAGTATGAGTGTGTGCCTCTGCCTCAGTATGAGTGTGTGTGTGCCTCTGCCTCAGTATGTGTGTGTGCCTCAGTATGAGTGTGTGCCTCTGCCTCAGTATGAGTGTGTGTGTGCCTCTGCCTCAGTATGAGTGTCATTGTGAGTGTATGTGTGCGTCTGCCTCAATGTGTGTTTCTTTTACCCTGTGGAGGCCAAAGTGTTTTTTTAGTTTTTCCCGAAAGTGAAATATGTTTTTGTTGTAATTTATTCCTGTGGTGGCCAATGGTTTTATTTTTTATTTTTTTTGGGGGGATAGGGGATGGAGGCTGAAGTTTTGCCTAGGGTGCCAAGAAACCTTGCACCGGCCCTGGCTGCTGCTGATAGCACCCCCACCCCTACCGCTGGAGGATGGGTAGGGGGCCCTGTGCATTGCAGTCCCCAGGGGCCTACACTGCTGTTAAGACGGCCCTGAGCATGGCTGCGCCCTGTGACACCACGCGGCACCATTGTACCAACAGCCGGACTGCTGAGAACAGAACCTGGAGGGTAGAGATGAGCGCCTGAAATTTTTCGGGTTTTGTGTTTTGGTTTTGGGTTCGGTTCCGCGGCCGTGTTTTGGGTTCGACCGCGTTTTGGCAAAACCTCACCGAATTTTTTTTGTCGGATTCGGGTGTGTTTTGGATTCGGGTGTTTTTTTCAAAAAACACTAAAAAACAGCTTAAATCATAGAATTTGGGGGTCATTTTGATCCCAAAGTATTATTAACCTCAAAAACCATAATTTACACTCATTTTCAGTCTATTCTGAATACCTCACACCTCACAATATTATTTTTAGTCCTAAAATTTGCACCGAGGTCGCTGTGTGAGTAAGATAAGCGACCCTAGTGGCCGACACAAACACCGGGCCCATCTAGGAGTGGCACTGCAGTGTCACGCAGGATGTCCCTTCCAAAAAACCCTCCCCAAACAGCACATGACGCAAAGAAAAAAAGAGGCGCAATGAGGTAGCTGTGTGAGTAAGATTAGCGACCCTAGTGGCCGACACAAACACCGGGCCCATCTAGGAGTGGCATTTTTGTTCTCCATATTTTAATAGGCACAACTAAAAGGCACCTCAGGTAAACAATGGAGATGGATGGATTGGATACTAGTATACAATTATGGACGGGCTGCCGAGTGCCGACACAGAGGTAGCCACAGCCGTGAACTACCGCACTGTACTGTGTCTGCTGCTAATATATAGACTGGTTGATAAAGAGATAGTATACTCGTAACTAGTATGTATGTATAAAGAAAGAAAAAAAAACCACGGTTAGGTGGTATATACAATTATGGACGGGCTGCCGAGTGCCGACACAGAGGTAGCCACAGCCGTGAACTACCGCACTGTACTGTGTCTGCTGCTAATATATAGACTGGTTGATAAAGAGATAGTATACTCGTAACTAGTATGTATGTATAAAGAAAGAAAAAAAAACCACGGTTAGGTGGTATATACAATTATGGACGGGCTGCCGAGTGCCGACACAGAGGTAGCCACAGCCGTGAACTACCGCACTGTACTGTGTCTGCTGCTAATATATAGACTGGTTGATAAAGAGATAGTATACTCGTAACTAGTATGTATGTATAAAGAAAGAAAAAAAAACCACGGTTAGGTGGTATATACAATTATGGACGGGCTGCCGAGTGCCAACACAGAGGTAGCCACAGCCGTGAACTACCGCACTGTACTGTGTCTGCTGCTAATATATAGACTGGTTGATAAAGAGATAGTATACTCGTAACTAGTATGTATGTATAAAGAAAGAAAAAAAAACCACGGTTAGGTGGTATATACAATTATGGACGGGCTGCCGAGTGCCGACACAGAGGTAGCCACAGCCGTGAACTACCGCACTGTACTGTGTCTGCTGCTAATATATAGACTGGTTGATAAAGAGATAGTATACTCGTAACTAGTATGTATGTATAAAGAAAGAAAAAAAAACCACGGTTAGGTGGTATATACAATTATGGACGGGCTGCCGAGTGCCGACACAGAGGTAGCCACAGCCGTGAACTACCGCACTGTACTGTGTCTGCTGCTAATATATAGACTGGTTGATAAAGAGATAGTATACTCGTAACTAGTATGTATGTATAAAGAAAGAAAAAAAAACCACGGTTAGGTGGTATATACAATTATGGACGGGCTGCCGAGTGCCGACACAGAGGTAGCCACAGCCGTGAACTACCGCACTGTACTGTGTCTGCTGCTAATATATAGACTGGTTGATAAAGAGATAGTATACTCGTAACTAGTATGTATGTATAAAGAAAGAAAAAAAAACCACGGTTAGGTGGTATATACAATTATGGACGGGCTGCCGAGTGCCGACACAGAGGTAGCCACAGCCGTGAACTACCGCACTGTACTGTGTCTGCTGCTAATATAGACTGGTTGATAAAGAGATAGTATACTACTAATATTATATACTGGTGGTCAGGTCACTGGTCACTAGTCACACTGGCAGTGGCACTCCTGCAGCAAAAGTGTGCACTGTTTAATTTTAATATAATATTATGTACTCCTGGCTCCTGCTATAACCTATAACTGGCACTGCAGTAGTGCTCCCCAGTCTCCCCCACAATTATAAGCTGTGTGAGCTGAGCAGTCAGACAGATATATAATATATATATAGATGATGCAGCACACTGGCCTGAGCCTGAGCAGTGCACACAGATATGGTATGTGACTGACTGAGTCACTGTGTGTATCGCTTTTTTCAGGCAGAGAACGGATATATTAAATAAACTGCACTGTGTGTCTGGTGGTCACTCACTATATAATATATTATGTACTCCTGGCTCCTGCTATAACCTATAACTGGCACTGCAGTAGTGCTCCCCAGTCTCCCCCACAATTATAAGCTGTGTGAGCTGAGCAGTCAGACAGATATATATAATATTATATATAGATAATAGATGATGCAGCACACTGGCCTGAGCCTGAGCAGTGCACACAGATATGGTATGTGACTGAGTCACTGTGTGCTGTGTATCGCTTTTTTCAGGCAGAGAACGGATTATAAATAAAAGTGGTGGTCACTGGTCACTATCAGCAAAACTCTGCACTGTACACTACTGAGTACTCCTAATGCTCCCCAAAATTAGTAAATCAAGTGTCTCTCTAATCTATTCTAATTCTAAACGGAGAGGACGCCAGCCACGTCCTCTCCCTATCAATCTCAATGCACGTGTGAAAATGGCGGCGACGCGGGCTCCTTATATAGAATCCGAGTCTCGCGATAGAATCCGAGCCTCGCGAGAATCCGACAGCGTCATGATGACGTTCGGGCGCGCTCGGGTTAACCGAGCAAGGCGGGAAGATCCGAGTCGCTCGGACCCGTGAAAAAAAACATGAAGTTCTGGCGGGTTCGGATTCAGAGAAACCGAACCCGCTCATCTCTACTGGAGAGTACATAACTTTTTGTTTTCATTTCATCTCATGACACTCCTCCCAAAGCTACTCTTCTGGTTATCCTATCAACTAGGACAACAATGAAGGTGACTCCATAACATTTCTTCCATTGTTTTTCCATGTCACAGAAACATTGCATGTGTGTTAAGGCCAGACCCCCATGGCAGATGTGGGGAGAGATGTGTGCTGAGCGAACCGCTCAGCACACATCTCTCCCCCCGCTCAGCATAGCGCGATGTGTGCTGAGCGTGCGGGGGGGAGACGGAGGGGGGGGGCGCATTTCACCCAGTGGGTGAAGTGAGCGACCTGCTAGATTGGCCTGCATGCAGGCCAATCTAGCACCAGCGATAGCAATGCTCGGGGCTGCGCATCGCTATCGCTGTGAGGGGTACACACGGAGTGATCACTGATTAAAATCTAAGCAATCTAGTCAGATTGCTTAGATTTTAAGCAGCGATCGCTCCGTGAGTGCCCCCTTTTACAGGTGACCATCCTAATCGTCTCTCCTTCACTTCACAGTAATGTCATTGTTAGTGATACATTATTTGGATCAAGCATCAAAAGGAAACTTAGGTATAAGAGTCTGGCCGGCATATCACGTATTGCATGACGACCTTGTGCCTGCACTGTACTGTATGTAGACGGAGCATTTGGTTTTGCTAATGACTTATATAGACTCCATAAGAGGGCATGCCGACATAGGATATTGTTGAATGTTAACATGTATGATCTTAAACTCCATCTATAAATGTTCTGTTGCGAGACTTCCAATATGCTCAGAATATTGCTACTGTGACAGATGATTTAGTATATACTAGCTATTTCCGCAGCAGCTGGAGGGCCACAGGTTGAAGACCCATGAGCTAGAGTATCCGGCGTTGCCCCGGATTTTAAGAATGTCTGTTTACAAAAATAAATGTAAATATTAAACACACAGTGTAAATAACATTGTAGATAACTGAATAACCGTGCTTTGGTATGGGATGAGGATGGTAAATTAGAATGCTAGTTTGTTAATTAACGTTGATTGGAGATCTAGTAGTATATAGGCATATCTTGCTTCCCTGATGCACTTTGTGTAGTGGCCGCACCCTTTTTGGTCCCCCAAGGGACCCTGCTCTTCCTACTATACAACTCTCAGTCTGTAGCTTCCTGCTGCCTCCATTCCCCTCCTCACATCATGTCACTGCACTGGCCCTGTAACATGCAGCCCTGTCATCCCTGAGATATCATGCATGTCCTGATATAGTGTGTGCTGCTGGCCCACCCCTAGGGGTGCTAGTGGTGTGTTACCCTCACAGTGTTTGTTACCAGAGTGTAAGTCATATGTGTAGCAAGTTTGGTGTAAATTGCTCCAGGCATTCCAGAGTTATGCTGACTGCTGAAACACTCTGTGCTGCTGCCTCACCCGTAGGGGTGTCTTACCCCCACAGTGTTTGTTCCCAGCTTTCAAGTCATATGTGAACCAAGTTTGTTGTAAATTGGTCCAGGCATTCGGGAGTTGTGCTGTCTCCTGACATACTCTGTGCTGCTGTCTCACCCCTAGGGGTGTCTAACCCCCACAGAGTTTGGTTGCAGATTGTAAGTCAGATGTGTACCAAGTTTGGTGTAAATTGCTCCAGGCTTTCCACCAGGGCCGGCTCCAGGCATGTTCGACTTGAGCGCCCGCGCAGGGCGCCACCCTTAAAGGGCGCCGCACACTGGCGCCGCCATGTTGGAACCCAGAGCCAGCCCTGTCCTATGCTAAAGTGATCTGTGCGCGCTGTGCGGCGCCGGCGTCTGATGTCAAACACCGGCGCCGCACAGCGCGCACAGATCACTTACAGGCACCGGCGCCGCACAGATCACTTTAGCATAGGACCGCTAGCAGCACTCCCCCTCCCTCATCACCGGCACAGCAGGTACTCTAGGGGTATATGTGGCACTGTGGGGGGCATTAATGTATCTGGCACTGTGGGGGGGCATTAATGTATCTGGCACTGTGGGGGCATATCTGGTACTGTGGGGGCATTAATGTATCTGGCACTGTGGGGGCATTAATATATCTGGCACTGTGGGGGCATTAATGTATCTGGCACTGTGGGGGGCATTAATGTATCTGGCACTGTGGGGGCATATCTGGCACTGTGGGGTCATTTATCTATCTGGCACTGTGGGGGCAAATCTGGCACTGGGGGCATTAATGTATCTGGCACTGTGCTGGGCATTAATGTATCTGGCACTGTGGGGGCATATCTGGTACTGTGGGGGCATTAATGTATCTGGCACTGTGGGGGGCATTAATGTATCTGGCACTGTGGGGCATATCTGGTACTGTGGGGGACATTAATGTATCTGGCACTGTGGGGGCATTAAGGTATCTGGCACTATGGGGGCATATCTGGCACTGTGGGGGCATTAATGTGGCTGGCACTGTGGGGCATATCTGGCACTGTGGGGTGATTTATCTATCTGGCACTGTGGGGGCACATCTGGCACTGGGGCCATTAATGTATCTGGCACTGTGGGGGCATATCTGGCACTGTGGGGGCATTAATGTATCCGGCACTGTGGAGGGCATTAATGTATCTGGCACTGTGGGGGCATATCTGGCACTGTGGGGGCATATCTGGCACTGGGGGCATTAATGTATCTGGCACTGTGGAGGGAATTAATGTTTCTGGCACTGTGGGGGCATATCTGGCACTGTGGGGGCATATCTGGCACTGGGGGCATTAATGTATCTGGTACTGTGGGGGGCATTAATGTATCTGGCACTGTGGGGGCATATCTGGCACTGTGTGGGCATTTATGTATCTGGCACTGAGGGGGCATTTATGTATCTGGCACTGTGGGGGCATATCTGGCACTACTGGGGGGCATGTCATGTGCATCTGGCACTGCTGGTGGCATGTCTTGTGCATCTGGCACTGCTGGGGGGCATCTCATGTGCATCTGGCACTGCTGGGGGGCATGTCATGTGCATCTGGCACTGCTGGGGGGGCATGTCATGTGCATCTGGCACTGCTGGGGGGCATATCATGTGTATCTGGCACTGCTGGGGGGCATATCATGTCTATCTGGCACTTCTGGGGGGCATATCATGTGTAGCTGGCACGGCTGGGGGGCATATCATGTAGTGTTCCCGTGTCTCAGTTCAATACCTGGTGCAATGTGTTGCAGTGCTCTGCCTGGAGCAAAGTGTATAACGTGTTCTGCCTGGCGCAAAGTGCATAATGTGCTCTACCTGTCGCAGTGTGTATAGGCGGTTCTACCTGGTGCAATGTGTATTAGCTGCACTACTGTGTGGTGTAATGCGAATTGCCACTATTATGTGGCCACGCCCCTAAATTTTTGATGCGCGCCTTCGCGCGCACTGTCCATGGTTTCTCCAGGGGAGCACCAAGCATTACGGTATGTACATAATTTTGCCCTTCTAACTTAAAAATGTGCCCTCCCCGTGATCAGCACCCTGCCCTAACACTATCATGTGTAGCTGGCACTGCTGGGGGGCATATAATGTGTAGCTGGCACTGCTGGGGGGCATATCATCTGTAGCTGGCACTGCTGGGGGGCATATCATGTGTAGCTGGCACTGCTGGGGGGTATATCATGTCTATCTGGCACTGCACTACTGTATACATTATGTGTATCTGGTACTATACTGGAGACATTATGTGTAGCTGGCACTATACTGGAGACATTGTGTGTAAGGAACACTACTGTGGCTGTTATGTGTAAGGCTGCTAATTGTGTGCGTAGAGGGGGTGTGAAAATATATTTATTTATAGTTTGATAATATGAAGTTGGGAGGCCACGCCCACTTTTCCAGGAGCGCATAGACGATGGGAGGGGGCGCTTTGACATTTTCTCGCTCAGGGTGCTAGTAGGCCTGGAGCCGGCCCTGCCTTCCACAGTTATGCTGTCTGCTGACATACTCTGTGCTGCTGTCCCACCCCTAGGGGTGCTAGGAGTGTCTGACCCCCATAGTGTTTGTTTCCACAGTGAAAGTCATATGTGTACCAAGTTTGTTCTAAATTGCTGCAGGCATTCCCGAGTTATGCTGTCTGCTGAAATACTAAGTGCTGCTGCCTCACCCCTAGGGGTGCTAGGGGTGTCTTTCTCCCACAGTGTTTGTTCCCAGATTATAAGGCATATGTGTACCAAGTGATAAAGCTAAATATTTATCTTATATAAAACCCTTTATGAGGTCTAAGAACACTGTACGCTATTTACGTATGGAGTACCGTAAGGGTACGCTCGTTGCGTAACGATCGCTTAGCCGTGGTCGAGACGCTCAAGCGTCACGTTCGCTCACGGCCAAGAGATCACAGGCAGGCACGCTATTGGCTGCCGACTAACGTAATGATTCGCTATAGCGTAGCGGACGCTCGGGACCACGAGGAGATCACCAGCGGCGCTGACGCTCACAATGTTAAACCTTTGTATCTAAACCATAAACAATGTAATATGCTGTAAAACCTTAGTGTAGAGATAGGGTGTAGATGCAACCTAGTGTAACCTTATTACCTTTTTAGCTGTTCTAGCGTCACCGACGCTCTGAGAATACTTAACACTATAAGAAATACACAGATACCTGGGCTTAGGGTCCAACGCCTAATATATATATATTATGAATGATATACTTGCAAAAGAATTAATACAAATACAAATCATACACTACAATATAACATAGACTACCTAACCAGATAACTACACAGGAAATACAATACAATTTCTATTTAAGGGAAAATAAGAGAGAAAGAGGAGAAGAGAGAGAGAGAGAGAAATTGGCCCACAATAACAAGAAGATCAATATAGTTGCGGAGAAAAACTTACGCACAAAGGAAACGATCGCATGCGCCTCTGGACATCCAGCTCCCGATTTTCAGCAATGATAACCGTTGAAGAGTGAGAGCTGGATGTGATCGGCTTGTCTATTTATGCCCCACACACAATACAATTCAATGGTCCCTACAATCTCATTGTTCATTGGACACAGGAATTCCTCCTCGCATTATAACAAAAGGTCATAGGTTGATTCATACAGGTGGGCCGTGACTATTTCCAACAGCTCAGGTGGGAGGGAAACTGGGTTTCCCGCCGCATGGATAAGTAAGTGCAAATACATTAAATGTTCATAAACTTCTTATGTCCATAACTATTTGCATGAGCGATTAATCCGCTTCAAACCAACACCGGAATATTGCTAATTAAATACTCTTCCGATGGGTACTAAACACCACTGTATTACTCCTGTCTGACCCTTCGTATCAAACAAAGAGGGATTTCTCTGTTCACGAACATTCTATATTAACCAAACTTTCAGAATCTATCAAAGGGACCATGATCTACAAAATACATTATATAGTGAAAATATGTAACGATTGAGTCGCACGCTACGATCACATAAACTCTACCGTAAATACGCATACCGTGCGCCTGCGGGTGCCCGCGACTGTGAGTATGCGCACGTACGGGAGAGCGTACGCATGCGCAGCACGGACCTGTGTGAGGTGCAAATATGGTAGTGTGCACAGAGATATTTTTCTGACTTTGACAGTCCACCCTTTGGCAGTCAACAATAACTGCCACCTTCTAAAACATTTCAAAAAGAGAAAAATATATGTCAGGGGTTAATACATTTACATGGTTGAGTAGGGGAGGAGAGGAGAAGGTAGGAAAAGGGTATGACCTAGTGAGATAGCAGAAGCATCTGTGTATGAATCCGTGCTTGGGGGTCATGTATCATCGTGCCGTACGTGTTTTAAATCAAGCTTCAAGGTATTGCGAAGTATACATTTGAATTCCTTCTTATCCCGTGGTACGGGTCTGTGGATGGGCTGTCAAACTTTACCGAGCTCTTTTCGGCTTTGGTTGTAACAAAATGGGGGAGCACATTTTAGTTGATGATACATGAATGGGGGAGATATGTGATTGCTGATATCTGTGCCTGTATTCCCTATCGACTATGTGTGTCATTACCTGAGGGTTGTAGAAATGAAGAAAAGACATAATTACGGTAAATGCGGTGGTATTCTATGTCAGGTAAATGTACATTCGTCGATTGAGGTCTTGTTTGGTGTCTGTTGAATGCAGTCTTCCTTGTGCTTTTGCCCATAAGGTGCGAGCAAAAGCTGTCAATGTCCATAGATTTACAAAAGTGTTGGGCTAGCGTAATTTTAAAATTTCTAGGGAAACTGGGGATCCATGGCATAGTTCATCAAAAATCTGTGTATCAGGTTGTCAAAACTTCTTCTTTAATCCATCTGTTGTCTGTATATCGGCTCATCAAATTCCTCGTCCAAGTGGGTCTTTTTACCTTGGAGGAAACGGAAAAAACAGGTGAAAGAAACGGACCGTAGAAATCGCTTTTTCATCACATTATTGTTTCTACCGTTGGGTCATAAATCAAGTCCATTTGAATTACAGTTTCCTCACTCCTTAAACTCATTACCCTAGTACGACGATTGCACCTCATTAAAGCCTGACCGCATCTAAATATCAAACTAATCGTTATGATAACACCTAAGATACATAGGAGAAGCTTCCCAACATCCATTATGACTCCTTGAGCCCAGTCTCCTAAACCAGAGAACCAATTTCGCGGGTTCAACCATGACACCCAACCAGTCAGCTCATTACCTACAGCAGCAAGAGTGAGATTGTGTCTTCTGCGAAATTCCCACTTCAGTTGGAGAATATCGTCCATCTTTTGGTCTATGACCTCGACCGGGTCCTCGGTGCTATTCGTAATATATGTGCAACATTTCACGCCGTATTGTGTTGCCAGTGTGACACAATATCCGCCTGTCACTGCTGTGAGGTAATTAAGAACCATTCTATGCTGTACCAGTTCTGTTTTATAAGCCTGAAGTTCTCTTCCAGTATACCTAAACGTGTCATCATACATTTCAGTGATATTATCTAACAAATTGGCGAGCGCAGATATGTATTTATAATTCAACACTCCTCTAGCGGTGCGAGTGATATCTAACGCGATTAGAAACTGAATCCCGGTGGATTCATGGATCATGTCAGAGGCCGGATGCTCTGTTCTTTCTATCAGGTGCCGTTTAACTACGTGCTCGTAATGGGTGTGAGTGTAAGGAGTTTGGGCAACACGGTGTATGTCTTTCATTTTGTCATGTGATACAGTCATTACTTCAGGCAGTACTTTTCCAATATAACACAATCCTTCAGAGTTTGGGGCAAGCCACTTATACGCCTTTCTCCCGCATATGAAATATGCATCATCGGGGAGAACATATGGGACGGAGTAGGACATAACCATATTACACACCTTCCATGTGAAATCTCCTAACCCTAATTCTTCCATCTGCTTTGTACACGTATCAGGTTGTACGATATGTGCACAGTATCCTGGTGATACCTCTCCAACTCTCGTAATCCTATTTCCTAAGGTATACCTATACCGGAAAGATTTTCCTCTACTGGCTATGTGGCGTATAAGCTCTGTATCTGTAGGCATTCTATCTGCTCTATGCGAAAAGGTCATGGTTTGATTACTCCATGACACTTCCCAATTTCCCGGCTTTCGGGGGTTGGAGATGTTAAAACATAATAGGGACCTATCCACATGGTATTGGTGGAGCTTCAAACTAGGAGGGCTGGAGATATTAAACCTCCTGTCCACCGGTCTCCCACCACTTAACTCAAGTACCTCCCCTAACGTTAAAGGAAATGGTACTAGCCCTGATTTGCTATGACCTTGAGGTACTTGAGAGCATACCCAACAATCTGTTTTATTTAACACACTACCCACTAAGGAGTGATAGTCACTCAATGGATGCCGGTCCATATGGATATTAAGACTGGATTGGCATTTCTTTATGCACCCATCCTCAATGACATTGTTACAGAGCCGACAGATACAGTTTTCTTCAGCTAACAATCCTTCACAATTCCTTCTATGGTCAATGCTATCGGATCGTTTTCTGATACTCGCCTTTGCTTGTTGATTATGTTGTTCTTGGAAAACTACGCCTCCATCTCTGTCATCAGAACCCATTCCAGAACCTCTCTCGACCTCCATGGTACTCTCGCCGGAACAGACTGCTCTGGTCAACATCATGGTCAACAGGAAAATCCAGATCACAGTCTCTTGGGGCAAGTCCATCTTACAGGAGGAGAAAAGAAGAAATTTGTAATGGGGTACAGAAAATCAGTTTGAGGGGGAGAGAAACTTGTTACGATAATTAAGTTCTCTAGTCTTGTTGTTCTTCTTGTTCTGCTGTCATCTCAAAAAGGTGCTGTCTCTCAGTCTTCCAAACGAACATTCCGGTGAAGCAATATTCCCTCCAAACCAGCGATCTTTCTGTAAGGAGCAAAAAAATCTTGCATTACCATTTGCCTAACTGAGGTGTGACATACCATCTTTAAAACATGAAAGCATGAGTGAGAAGAGAGAGAAAACAACAACAGCAAAAAAAACAAAAGAGAGAGAGAACAATTCATATATATATATATATTACATAACACATCAATAAACAACAACAGGGAAAAAAAACATTTTTCAAACAAACAGTTTTCAAACATTTTAAAACATTTCAAAACATTGTCAGATCATCAGGCTGTCATATCTACATGTCTAATGGTTTCCTTGCGCAGTCCCTCCCCCCAGTACTTCCATATTCCACTGTCTGTATCTGACCAGAATACATTGATGCGGATAGGTCATGCTGGGGTTTGGTAGACTTCTACAAAGACCAAGTATATATGCAATGTTTGAATCCTACCAATATTCGTCAGAGATGGGGAGAGAGAAAAAGAAACATTTCACAGATACATTTACAACGTTTCACCCGGTCATTCCTGTGTCTTCAGGGAATGACCTCCCAATTTTATTAACTATTACCTCAGGCTTACCGTCAGTCCTAATGATCACCTTTCCTGATTGCACATTATGGGTGTGGTTCAAAATTCTTCCTATATGGTCCCTGTTTATAATTGTGTGTGTTTTAATTTTGCTAATTTCTTGGTCTAGGGGGTCTGACTTTATGTGGGTTATTACAGTTGCTGGCATAATGCCCTTCTCTTCTACAATGATAACAAACCCTGGGTTTCCTCCAAGTGTCAATGACCTGAGGTCTTGGTTGATTTGATGCCTCCTCAAACGCTCGGATGCTCATCACCATCAACCGCTTTCCCTGTGCTTCCCTGCTTCCTTGGATATCATGGTTATGTTGTTGTCTAGGGGATTGATATGACTTTTGTATTCCTCTTGATCTACAATCTCTCGCAAAGTGTCCTTTTTTATGACAATTGTAACAGACTTCCACATTTAAATTTCTCGCAGGGGTTTGGGGCTTATGCTGGAGTGGTCTTGTGGTTAGGGCCTGTATACTTGCGGCCATTAATTTATCACTTTGTGACTCTCTGTATCTGGTGATATTTCGATCAATATCAATAGCGGCCTCTCTTAATGCGGCCACCGAGATATTTCTCCAGTCTGGGTTGGTGGTCTGTACCCTTGTACTCAATACCTCCTTTAAACCATTCATTAATACCTTAACCGCTATTTCTCTATGCTGTGCGCATGTTTTGATGTCTGTGATCCCAGTGTTCCTAGCCATTACTTGCAGTGCTCGATTGAAATAACTGGAGATACTTTCCCTTTCGTTTTGTCTTATGGAGAAGATTTCATTCCACTTGACAACGGCAGGGAAATATACTTCCAACTGTTGGTTTATCTGCTTAATACATTCCTGATTGTGTTCCTCCGTTTGAGGTACTTCTGTGTCTAATTGACAATCAGTAATAAATGTCGCAGAGTCAACACCGGAGGGCAAACATGCCCTCAGCACTGTCCGCCAATCTTTGTTGGTGGGTTCTGTTGAGTTTCCTAGTTCTTTAATGAACCTTTGACATGCGACTAGATTTTTCCGTGGATCAGGAAATTCGGACATAATTGATCTCAATTCGGTCCGGGACCAGGGACAGCGCATTGCACTGTCCTGGACGGGAATGGTTCCCTGATCGTCAGTCTTCCCATTGGGGACTGTGATCACCCTGACAGGACTAAACTCAATTACATCACCTTGTTTTGGTCTTACAATATGGGGTACATTTGTTTGTGCGTGATATAAAACATTGTACGTACCTGTGGACACGACCTCACCTGACCCTCCGTTAGGGGGTTTGATTATTGCCTTTACCGATTTGGTCGCGTCCACCTGGATGTCTTGTGTGATGGCTGCTGGAAGAGGTGCCGACATCGTGTTGAGTTCACTTTCTTGCTCGTATTCCTGAGGGAAGTTTGACATGGGGTGCAACTTGCACGGGTTAATAGTTGTACATTTAACAGTATTACAATTATCATTGTTATGTTTATTACACTTATTCTTATCATCTATACTACAGTTGCTAAGTGCGTTTTTATTGTTCAACATTGTGCCTTTCTCCGCAACCATAATCCTCTCCGTTGCCACATCTCTCCTCCCAAGATGAGAGTCAGATATGTCAGTTAGCTCTTTTTGCATTTCACTTTCCTGTTGCCATAACTTTAAACAATCATAATGTTCGATCCGTCTCTTTGCTGGTTCAATAAGACCTATCCTTCTCCTTAGATTTAGTAACACTTCTGGGCTAAAGCTACCTATTCTTGGGAATTTCTCCCCGTCATGTACAGTCATTCTTTCCCATTCATCACATAAAACCTCTGTGTGTGAACCGTATTTTTCACACATTACATACCTGGCCGACCCGATTGGTCGGTTTACTAAATCAACCCGAACCGAGGTTGATCGCCCCCTACCTGAACAACTGGCCCCCATAACTTGCAGGTGTTGCTTTTCTTCAGCGAACCCTTACAAAAACCAAGATGCCCGGGGCAGGCTGGCGGTGAAGTTTACCGAGTACTCCACTCACTTCTCGCCCACGTTGGCCAGTAACACAATCACTGTATCCAGAGCTGTTGTACCCAACCTAGGGCCCCTGTGAACCTTTATTTACTGGGGCGCGTTCCCCAGCAAGTATCGGTTGTTGGATAGTTCCTGAGTGACCAGCGAACTTCCCTTTGTAAAAATAAAAAATTACACAAATCACGTCAGAATGTACAAATAGCGTTTATGACCTTCGTACACAAATAGTACCGGTCAGGTTTACTAATGCACACAATTACGTGCGGTACAATCGTTCAGCACATAAGCAACAAATCTTATGTACGGAGCGACCAGTGGAATCGAAAATTACGGCTGCGAATTCCTTCAGCCAGAGCTTGTATGGCCTATATGGGTGTTGCACCAACCCTTTTTTTGGTGTTGTGCCTGTGGACTGTATAGCGGACTTCCTTGTCTGCTGTACCTGAACCTGCTGGTCTGCTATGACCTCCTGGTCTGTTACAGTATGACCTCCTGGTCTGCTACACTCTAATGCTCAAATTGTATGTTTTAACCAGGGATGCCTCCCTAGCCACCATGTACGTCACTTACACGCATGTACCTCACGAGAACTCGACTTTTCTTGTGGTTCAACCTCAAAAATTGTAAAAACAAACACTCACTCACCACATATACACTTTTGTTTCTATTTCTATTTCTGCGCAGAAATTTTCTTTAGACCAGATGTGTTACCAATTAGGAGAAGGATCTGTTAATTTAAATTTCGAATGTTAAAATAGATTTGCGCGATTTATCACCTTGCGTTATTTACCGCGTTGCGCTACTTATCGCGTTGAGAGGAGAAAAAAAAACTTGTGATTTGAGTTACGTGGGCGTACCCGGACGCTCCGCTGCGTGATATACGCTGCGTGCGTCGGCCTTTGGTTTGCATACGCAAGTCTCAGTCCTTTGTTAGAGACACGTGTACGCAAAATAAAGATCCACCGTAACACAATTTATACGTTTATAAATGTAGATGATCCTTGATCATCTACCGCACACCACACTGACTTCGCCTTGTCTCCCAGGCAAACCTGTGTGTTTGTCTATACTTTAACTATGTTACCTTTACTCTTAAACTATGAAATAGCAGCAAATCTCTCTTAGCACGTTTATCAACTATAAAACTGGCAAACAGGAGAGTGATATACGAAAATACACAAATGAAAAAAAGAAATGCAGATATATATGTGTGCGTGCGTGTGTACGCAAGACAGAAAAATAAACAGTTTTAAAAGAGACTAGCGTGTTGTTCTTACCTCCGGTTCCCGGATTCCTTCCGCACCCTTTACTAAGTGAAGCAGACGCTTATCCCGACAGCACTACGAGGAATATAACCTTCCGCCCTTTGCTGATGGATAATGTCTGCTGAAATTACCTAGCAGAGATGTGTGAAGGACAGGACGAGCCCCCAATTGATAAAGCTAAATATTTATCTTATATAAAACCCTTTATGAGGTCTAAGAACACTGTACGCTATTTACGTATGGAGTACCGTAAGGGTACGCTCGTTGCGTAACGATCGCTTAGCCGTGGTCGAGACGCTCAAGCGTCACGTTCGCTCATGGCCAAGAGATCACAGGCAGGCATGCTATTGGCTGCCGACTAACGTAATGATTCGCTATAGCGTAGCGGACGCTCGGGACCACGAGGAGATCACCAGCGGCGCTAACGCTCACAATGTTAAACCTTTGTATCTAAACCATAAACAATGTAATATGCTGTAAAACCTTAGTGTAGAGATAGGGTGTAGATGCAACCTAGTGTAACCTTATTACCTTTTTAGCTGTTCTAGCGTCACCGACGCTCTGAGAATACTTAACACTATAAGAAATACACAGATACCTGGGCTTAGGGTCCAACGCCTAATATATATATATTATGAATGATATACTTGCAAAAGAATTAATACAAATACAAATCATACACTACAATATAACATAGACTACCTAACCAGATAACTACACAGGAAATACAATACAATTTCTATTTAAGGGAAAATAAGAGAGAAAGAGGAGAAGAGAGAGAGAGAGAGAAATTGGCCCACAATAACAAGAAGATCAATATAGTTGCGGAGAAAAACTTACGCACAAAGGAAACGATCGCATGCGCCTCTGGACATCCAGCTCCCGATTTTCAGCAATGATAACCGTTGAAGAGTGAGAGCTGGATGTGATCGGCTTGTCTATTTATGCCCCACACACAATACAATTCAATGGTCCCTACAATCTCATTGTTCATTGGACACAGGAATTCCTCCTCGCATTATAACAAAAGGTCATAGGTTGATTCATACAGGTGGGCCGTGACTATTTCCAACAGCTCAGGTGGGAGGGAAACTGGGTTTCCCGCCGCATGGATAAGTAAGTGCAAATACATTAAATGTTCATAAACTTCTTATGTCCATAACTATTTGCACGAGTGATTAATCCGCTTCAAACCAACACCGGAATATTGCTAATTAAATACTCTTCCGATGGGTACTAAACACCACTGTATTACTCCTGTCTGACCCTTCGTATCAAACAAAGAGGGATTTCTCTGTTCACGAACATTCTATATTAACCAAACTTTCAGAATCTATCAAAGGGACCATGATCTACAAAATACATTATATAGTGAAAATATGTAACGATTGAGTCGCACGCTATGATCACATAAACTCTACCGTAAATACGCATACCGTGCGCCTGCGGGTGCCCGCGACTGTGAGTATGCGCACGTACGGGAGAGCGTACGCATGCGCAGCACGGACCTGTGTGAGGTGCAAATATGGTAGTGTGCATAGAGATATTTTTCTGACTTTGACACAAGTTTTGAGTACATTGCTCCAGCAATTCCGGAGTTATGCTGTCTCCTGATATACTCTGTGCTGCTGTCTGCCCCCCTAGGGGTGCTAGGGATTTCTAATTGTTTTAGTTGCCTCCGTCGTGTTTTAATACGATCGTATGTAAAATGGCACGATCGTCGCTTGTAAACTGTGGATTTGTATAGAAAGACAGAAGGACGGATTTTCGCTTTTATTTCGTAGATATACTTAGAGATTACTTTGATATGTGATTGTCATACTTGGAAACATTTTATAACAAGTTCCAGGGATGCTTGGTGGCTGAGCCCAGTGCATGGTGGAATGTCATGTGCGGATCTGTCTAGGAGGACCTTGGTGCACTACAACTCCCATCGTGTCATGTTTACTGGACTTCATTATAATGTGATGATTTGTTTTTAATTCATGTTAATTACTCATGTTCCATACATTTTCATTTATATCACTTAATGGTCATTCCGAGTTGTTCGCTCGTTGCCAATTTTCGCTATGCTGCGATTTGTTACTAAATGCGCATGCGCATGGTACGCAGTGCGCATACGCTGAGTTATTTAACACAAAACTTAGTAGATTTGCTGGTGTTCGTGCGGCGCTTTTCAGTCGCACTGCTGATCGGTGAATGATTGACAGGAAAGGGGCATTTCTGGGTGGTAACTGAGCGTTTTCCGGGAGTGTGCTAAAAAACGCAGGCATGTCAGGGAAAAACGCGGGAGTGTCTGGAGAAAAGGGGGAGTGGATGGCCGAATGCAGGGCGTGTTTGTGACGTCAAACCAGGAACTAAACGGACTGAGCTGATCGCAATCTAGGAGTAGGTCTGGAGCTACTCAGAAACTGCAAGAAAATATTTAGTAGCAGTTCTGCTAATCTTTCGTTTGCTATTCTGCTATGCTAGGATACACTCCCAGAGGGCGACGGCCTAGCGTGTCCAATGCTGCTAAAAGCAGCTAGCGAGCGAACAACTCGGAATGATCCCCAATGTGCACATAACACAGTATTTATAGGGCCTAATTCAGACCTGATCGCTCGCTAGCATTTTTTGCAGTGCTGCTATCAGGTCAGAACTGCGCATGCGTATGCACCACAATGTGCAGGCACGTCGCACAGGTACAAAACGGTTCATTGCTCTGCGATGGGTTTGTGCAAAGAATCCATTTGCATGGTCGATCGCAAGGAGATTGACAGGAAGAATGCATTTGTGGGTGTCAACTGACCGTTTTCTGGGAGTGATTGGAAAAACGCAGGCGTTCCCAAGCGTTTGCAGGGCGGGTGTCTGACATGAATACCGGTCCTGGACAGGTTGAAGTGATCACAGCGGCTGAGTAAGTTCTGGGCTACTAAGAAACTGCACAAAATCTTTTTGTACCACTCGGCTGCACATGCGATCGCACACTAGCACAGCTAAAATACACTGCACGGTGGGCGGCGACTATGTGAATGCAGGACTGCAAAAAAACAGCTAGCGAGCAGTCTGAATTGGCCCCATAGATCCTCCAGAAACCCCATGGGGCTGTTTTACTGGTCCATGTCAGGTTTGGCCATCCAAGTGTGAGGTCAAATTGATCAATAATCCTGGGCAGCAGTTCCAGAGTCGGAATGGGCCTGCGTGTGGACAGCTGTACAGTGGAGACATCGGGTAACAGCCCGAGGGGCCACCTTCCATGTCACAGTTACATGTGTTATATACAAGGGTGTAGCTACCATAGTGTCACGAACCGGTCTCTCACCTTTGCGGGTTCTGGGGTTCATCCGTTGCCAGTGCGGTTGCTCGCGGTGCTGTGCGCCCGTGTGGGGACACGGCGTGATCAATGGCACAGGTAATGCAGAGTCTGGGAACTGTGAGTGCGGGGACCAAATGGCCTAAGGCACTGCGGTGTGTCTGCTGTATAGGAGGTGGCCATGTTGGAGACCAAATAGCTAATACTGAGCACTTGTGAAAACACCTGTGGGCAGGTGTAAGCCAATCCCGTGCTTGTGCTGCCTTTAAGTAGGCTGGGATTATGTCACTCTGGGCCAGTGCTTTGTTGTATCAAAGCTGTGCTCTAGCTCTGAGCTCTCTCCGTGCATTCCTGTGTGATTCCCGTGGTCCAGATATCGCCTCCGTTCCCAGAGGTCCGTCTGCAGCCTTCACTGCTGAAAGATCCACCGGCTCTCCGCTGTGCTGTCAGTTAATTGCACTCCTATTGGAAATAGTTGGATTCCCAGTGTCCTGCATGAGGTTACCTTGTCAGTCTGCCTATCATTCAAAGTCTGGAGGATTCTGTTTCTCTCAGCTGTTCGTTTGTTCAACTCTGCATTTAACCCATTCATCACCTTGTCTTCTACTACAGTTTCACAGTGATCTCCGGAACCCGCAAGTAACCCAATTCAGTACTTTTATTTGCTATGTTGTCATTACAAGGATAATTCATCACAGTCTCTCAGTTAACTCTCAAAGCTCCATTGCCAATTCTTACAGTTAATTCTCCATGTCTGCATTAACCAGTTAAACACAATCTGCAGTTCAGCATCAAAGCTTGTTTATATTTGCTATGTTGTCATAACAAGGATAATTCTTCAGTCTCTCAGTTAACTCTCAAAACTCCATTGCAAATCCTTACAGTTATCTCTTCATGTCTGCATTATCCAGTTAATAACATTCTGCAGTTCAACATCAAAGCTTGTTTATATTTGCTATGTTGTCATAACAAGGATAATTCTTCACAGTCTCTCAGTTAACTCTCAAAACTCCATTGCAAATCCTTACAGTTATCTCTTCATGTCTGCATTATCCAGTTAATCACATTCTGCAGTTCAGCATCAAAGCTTGTTTATATTTGGACAATCCAACATTTATTCATCAGCTTGTTTTGCATATGTTTCCATGAACATTTCTTTTATTTATTTTTGAGTTTTCTCTTGCATATTATTCCTGCTATACTTCAGTATAATATGATGATTAACAACTTGTCAGTTAACTCTTTACTGAATTGTTATTTTGAATAAATATATGAAGCAGAACTTTCTTCGTCCTCCCTGCTTTCTTCATAGCCCAGCACCTACACCTGTGGTTGGTCCCGGGTTAACGGATTCACAAAAACACCCGGACCTGACAGTAAGCACTGGCCACATGGATCCGTCAAGTGACCAATTCGCAGGAGGCGGTGCTACGTCAGATATCCTTTCCCGTCTGGAAAACCAGGAGTCTATACAGACACAAATAGTGCAGTTTATGCAAACTATGGCAGACCGTTTAGAGACTCTCCATACGGCTATTAAAACGTCCCAAGTCCAGATTCCAACCCCGGATGTCCCAGTTACCACTACAGCTTCTCCTGTGACGCTGCCTACGTCCCGCTTGCAGTTACCCTCTCCGAGTAAGTTTGACGGAACTCCAAAACTTTGCAGAGGATTCCTGAATCAATGCGAGATCCAGTTCGAACTGATGTCCGCCAGTTTCCCATCAGCTCGTTCTAAGGTCGCATATATTATTGCCCTCCTCTCCGGTCAGGCTCTGGAGTGGGCATCACCATTATGGGAGAGAGGTGATCCTATCCTCTCGAATTACAAAGAGTTCGTATCTTCCTTCCGGAGAATCTTTGACGAACCAGGCAGGACCACCTCAGCATCCTTGGAGATTCTCCGTCTACGTCAAGGTTTACGTCCTGTCAGTCAATATATTATTCAGTTTCGCACGTTGTCTTCAGAGTTAAACTGGAATGAGGAGGCCCTGATCGCCGCGTTTTGGAATGGACTTTCAGAAAGAATCAAGGATGATTTAACTATCCGGTATGTGCCAATTAAACTGGATGAACTGATTTCTCTCTGTAACAAACTTGATCTACGTTACAGGGAGCGATGTTTAGAGAAATCCAGGGCAGAGCGATCCAGTCCACGTGATCATCCTAGACCTCGACAAGATTCTCCATCACAGTCTCCAGTAATGACTGAAGAACCTATGCAGATTGGGCGCTCTCGCCTCACAGAGGAGGAACGACTTCGTCGTCGACAGGGTAACCTCTGCATGTACTGTGGGTCCTCCGAACATTTAGTTAAATTCTGCAAACTCCGACCGGGAAACTCTCGCCTCCTAGCTTATTCAAGAGAGGTTAAGCTAGGAGTTACTTTAGAATCACTTTCTGGGAAAGAGCCGACCTTGTCTATTCAATTAGAAGTTCCAAGTTCTACAGTGAAAGTTTCAGCTCTCCTAGATTCCGGGGCAGCCGAGAACTTCATCTCCTCAGCCTTTGTCATACGGTCTAAAGTTCGAACCATGCCTCTGGAAGCAGCAGTTGCCGTTACAGCAGTGGATGGAAGTCGAATTCCAGATGGTATAATTACTCATCGAACCGTATGTCTCAAGATGAAAGTTGGTGAGCTCCATTCCGAATACCTCTCCTTCTACGTGATTCCCAAAGCCTCTCAAGATGTGATACTTGGTTTACCTTGGCTGCAGAAACATAATCCTCAACTTAATTGGCAAACCATGGAAGTCCTTTCATGGGGTAAATCTTGTACCAAGGACTGTGTAGCTACAATTGTACCTTTTCGGTCAATTAGCCTTTCCGATCTACCTCCGGTGTATCAATCCCTTGCGGATGTTTCCAGTAAGCAAGCAGCAGACTCTCTACCTCCTCATCGTGATTGGGACTGCCCAGTCGTCCTGGTTCCGGGCAAGACCCCTCCTAGGGGACAAATTCATCCGCTATCCATCCCAGAGACGCGAGCTATCCGGGATTGGTCCACTCCTACAACTCTCAAGGGGATTCAGCGATTTCTTGGCTTTGCTAATTTCTATAGGAGATTCATTAAGAATTATTCTACGTTAGCTGCTCCTATCACAGCCCTAACTCGCAAGGGAGCAAATCCTACGAACTGGTCTTCTGAAGCAATCAAAGCCTTCTCTGATTTAAAGCAAGCCTTTGTGTCAGCCCCCATTCTTCGACAGCCTGATTTGAATCGTCCCTTTCTACTAGAGGTGCATGCATCTACAGAAGCAGTAGGAGCTGTGTTGTCACAAGTCTTTGAAGATAAAAAGGTCCATCCCTGCGGATATTTCTCCCGTAAGTTCCTCCCGGCAGAACGTAATTATGCAATCGGTGAGCAAGAGTTACTTGCCATCAAGTTGGC
This sequence comes from Pseudophryne corroboree, assembly GCF_028390025.1. Taxonomy (NCBI): domain Eukaryota; kingdom Metazoa; phylum Chordata; class Amphibia; order Anura; family Myobatrachidae; genus Pseudophryne; species Pseudophryne corroboree. The sequence continues at coordinate 321,758,570 of NC_086448.1, read as the reverse complement.
ATTTGAGGAGTGGAGATACCTTCTAGAAGGAGCTCAACATCGCATTACAGTTTATACTGATCATAAGAATCTTCTGTATCTGCAGTCAGCTCAGTGTTTGAATCCACGACAAGCTCGATGGGCGCTTTTCTTCTCACGATTTGATTTCAAACTCACCTATCGTCCAGGGTCTCAGAACAAAAAGGCAGATGCCCTTTCCCGGTCCTTTGCTTCTTCTGAATTAAATGATGCTACCACGAATCAAGCCATTGTGAATCCTACGTCCTTTTTAATGACTCGAACCTCTCCAGTTCCTCCGCCTGGCAAGACCTTTGTCGCCACAAGTCTCCGAAAACGGCTGCTTACCTGGGCTCACTCCTCTTCCTTCATGGGTCATCCTGGGGTTCTAAAGACTCTCAAATTTATTCAACAGTCTTATTGGTGGCCACGTCTCAAAGCCGATGTCCAAGAGTTTATAGCAGCATGTCCTAAATGTGCCCAACATAAGAGTCCAAGAAGTTCTCCACCAGGGTTTCATCCATTGCCAGCCCTAGAGGTTCCAGCAGCAGATCAAGAGCTTCAACGTCTATCTAGCATCTGAAGTTGTGTACGTAAGTCCTTGGTCAAAACTTCCGCTCGTTATAAATCTTTTGTAGATAGAAAACGTAAAACTGTACCGAATTACAAAGTGGGAGACCACGTTTGGATTTCTACGCGCAATCTCAAGTTCAAAGTTCCTTCTAAGAAATTTGCTCCCAAGTTCATTGGTCCATTTCCCATTGTAAAGGTACTCAACCCTGTGTCATACAAAGTCAAGTTGCCACCGTCTTTGAGAATTCCTAACGCCTTTCATACATCTTTACTGAAGCCTTTGATTCTCAATAAGTTCCGTACTACCCAGTCCAAATCTCCTAAAGTTCACTCTTTGCAGAATGAGGAATTTGAAGTTAAAGAGATTGTGGACTTACGTTTCCGATATGGACGTTTACAGTTTCTGGTCGACTGGAAGGGTTACGGTCCGGAGCAGAGATCCTGGGTTTTCTCTGAAGATGTTCAAGCTCCAAGTCTGGTACAGAAATACTTCTCCAAAAATCCTGAAAAGGTTCAAAGGTGTTCGGAGACCACCCGTAGAAGAGGGGGTACTGTCACGAACCGGTCTCTCACCTTTGCGGGTTCTGGGGTTCATCCGTTGCCAGTGCGGTTGCTCGCGGTGCTGTGCGCCCGTGTGGGGACACGGCGTGATCAATGGCACAGGTAATGCAGAGTCTGGGAACTGTGAGTGCGGGGACCAAATGGCCTAAGGCACTGCGGTGTGTCTGCTGTATAGGAGGTGGCCATGTTGGAGACCAAATAGCTAATACTGAGCACTTGTGAAAACACCTGTGGGCAGGTGTAAGCCAATCCCGTGCTTGTGCTGCCTTTAAGTAGGCTGGGATTATGTCACTCTGGGCCAGTGCTTTGTTGTATCAAAGCTGTGCTCTAGCTCTGAGCTCTCTCCGTGCATTCCTGTGTGATTCCCGTGGTCCAGATATCGCCTCCGTTCCCAGAGGTCCGTCTGCAGCCTTCACTGCTTAAAGATCCACCGGCTCTCCGCTGTGCTGTCAGTTAATTGCACTCCTATTGGAAATAGTTGGATTCCCAGTGTCCTGCATGAGGTTACCTTGTCAGTCTGCCTATCATTCAAAGTCTGGAGGATTCTGTTTCTCTCAGCTGTTCGTTTGTTCAACTCTGCATTTAACCCATTCATCACCTTGTCTTCTACTACAGTTTCACAGTGATCTCCGGAACCCGCAAGTAACCCAATTCAGTACTTTTATTTGCTATGTTGTCATTACAAGGATAATTCATCACAGTCTCTCAGTTAACTCTCAAAGCTCCATTGCCAATTCTTACAGTTAATTCTCCATGTCTGCATTAACCAGTTAAACACAATCTGCAGTTCAGCATCAAAGCTTGTTTATATTTGCTATGTTGTCATAACAAGGATAATTCTTCAGTCTCTCAGTTAACTCTCAAAACTCCATTGCAAATCCTTACAGTTATCTCTTCATGTCTGCATTATCCAGTTAATAACATTCTGCAGTTCAACATCAAAGCTTGTTTATATTTGCTATGTTGTCATAACAAGGATAATTCTTCACAGTCTCTCAGTTAACTCTCAAAACTCCATTGCAAATCCTTACAGTTATCTCTTCATGTCTGCATTATTCAGTTAATCACATTCTGCAGTTCAGCATCAAAGCTTGTTTATATTTGGACAATCCAACATTTATTCATCAGCTTGTTTTGCATATGTTTCCATGAACATTTCTTTTATTTATTTTTGAGTTTTCTCTTGCATATTATTCCTGCTATACTTCAGTATAATATGATGATTAACAACTTGTCAGTTAACTCTTTACTGAATTGTTATTTTGAATAAATATATGAAGCGGAACTTTCTTCGTCCTCCCTGCTTTCTTCATAGCCCAGCACCTACACCTGTGGTTGGTCCCGGGTTAACGGATTCACAAAAACACCCGGACCTGACACATAGGTGCAGGGAGTGCAGCTGCTATGGGGCCCAGTGCTGAGAGCGGCCACCTTCCCTGTCAGTTACATGTGTTATATACAAGGATGTAGCTACCATAAGGGCAGGGAGTGCAGCTGCTATGCAGAGCTGGGAGGGGCAACCTTCCCTGTCACAGTTACATGTGTTATATGCAGGGTGTAGCTACCATAGGTGCAGCTGCTTTGGGACCCACAACTGAGAGAGGCCACCTCCCCTGTCACAGTTACATGTGTTATATACAAGGGTGTAGCTGCCATAGGTGCAAGGAGTGCGGCTACCAGGGGTGGATTGGCACAACAGGACACCATGACAGATTTCGATGGGCCGGTCCCATATCCTCCTCAGCCAGGCCGATTCACACTCAGGCTGGGCTGGCTCACACTGCTTCCAGTACTTGTGGTTCATTGGAATGCAATCCGGAAGTTAGGCTAGCGGGCACTTCCAGGTGCCGCTAGCCGTGAAAAGTGGTTATGCTGTTCTACCAACGGGGGACCTTGAGAAAGTTAACCAGCCCTGCAGCATCCTCTCTCTGGCCCCGGCCAAAGGTCTCTTCAACGAGCCCAGCCCAGGAGCAGCAGCAAAGCGATGGTCGGAGCCGGGTTCACTACACCCGCTGCCACCCCAGCTGCCGCACTCTCACTGAACTGGCCAGAGCGGCGACTGAGCACTGAAGGGGACCCGGCAGAGAGGTTATTTTTAAATACATTATTTGCATTATCATGTTAGTGTAAGGGTTAGGGCGTCCCCGGGTCACAGTGTATGGTTTGGGGACTGGACAGCGCTCGACACGCTGCGGGCTCCGTGGTGACCTGCGGTTTAGCACAGCTACGATCAACTCAGAATGATCCCCATTGAGTATTTACAAATATATGGATTTTCATATGTTGGCCTGTCACCAAAATACAAGTTTGGAAAAGTTAATATATAAAAAAAAGATGTTGCTACTGTATGGTACAATAAAGTGATGAATAGAACAGAACTTCTGATGAATCCATTGAAATAAAATTATAGGATGTTCACTAAATTAGTAAGCATTGTCCTTGGAATAAAGCATCACTGGGGAATGCATCTTTAACTGATTGAAAAGAGCCAAATATATCTCACATTGGCCCTAATTCCGAGTTGTACGCTCGCAAGCTGCTTTTAGCAGCATTGCACACGCTAAGCCACCGCCTACTGGGAGTGAATCTTAGCTTATCAAAATTGCGAACGAAAGATTCGCAATATTGCGAAAAGACTTCTCTGTGCAGTTTCTGAGTAGCTCGAGACTTACTCTTCCAGTGCGATCAGTTCAGTGCTTGTCGTTCCTGGTTTGACGTCACAAACACACCCAGTGTTCGGCCAGACACTCCTCCATTTCTCCAGCCACTCCCGCGTTTTTCCCAGAAACTGTAGCGTTTTTTCACACACACCCATAAAACGGCCAGTTTCCGCCCAGAAACACCCACTTCCTGTCAATCACACTCCGATCTCCAGAACGAAGAAAAAAACCTTGTAATGCCGTGAGTAAAATACCTAACTGCATAGCAAATTTACTTGGCGCAGTCGCAGTGCAAACATTGCGCATGCGCAGTTAGCGGAAAATCGCTGCGATGCGAAAAAAATTACAGAGCGAACAACTCGGAATGAACACCATTATTTTAAAGTATATAATTAATTTATTATGTGCTATTAACAAGCAGATTAAATTCTCTATTATTCTTGTGCAGGGTGTGTTCTTATAGTCTCTCTGGTTGAACAGCTGGCTCAAGTACATAACACATCAGCACAGAAGGCAATGGAGTCACTGTGTATGTACCTTCCAGGTATGTGATGTTAGAGGCTAAAGCATTTCTCATTGTCAAACAAATATATGAAATCTAGTAGATTACAATGTTGTATGGTATCTGCAGTTTTCTTCCCCCAATGTTGGACTAAATACAGGGTGATTCAAAAGTCGCAGTATACCCTTTTGTTTCAAAACCTGTGCAGAAAATGGGAAAACTGACTTAGACTCAAAATGGCGTCCATGTTCAGTACATACCCTAAAAGATAGTCCACATCACCCATACCTTACTGGAGTATTCAGTTTTCCCGTTTCCTGCACAGTTTTTGAAACAACTGGGTGTACTGCGACTTTTGAATCACCCTATACAAACCCAAATATGTATAAACAATTATATATAAATTATGGATAATATTTCAGTAGCTTATATTAGGAGAACGCTAATTCTATAACATAGCAGGCACAGATACTGACAGCTTGACAGACTTGCAAGAGAGGGGGGGTTCTGCACTTTCCCACTTTTCTAAATTAGTGTTATTTAAATATCAGGTACCATCAGGGGCATAGCCAGAACTTTGTGGGCCCCATAGATACATTTTGAAGGGCCCCCTGTCCCAATGCTTCTAGAGAGACATTTCTCTGCAGCAGTTGTTCATTTTATGCGCTATAATAGTGCCCTAGTTCATTTTCTGAACCATAGTAGAGCCTTATTTAATGTTATGCCCCATAGTAGTGCCCTAGTTTCTTTTATGAATCGCAGTAGTGCTTAAGTTTACCCTATGTCCCATTTCAGAGCTGCCAGTACACATTATGCCGCACAGTACCCCCAATTTACATTATGCTATATAGTGTTCCCTGTTCATATTGTGCCACATTACAGTGCCCCGGTTCATATTATATAACATTAAAATGCCCTCCAGTTCATTTTATGCCACAATACAATGAGCAGGTCCAGGGGCATACCTAGATATATTGCAGGCCCCAAGCTAGTATCTCTATACTGAAAAATATACTAATGAGCATTTTGTTGTACAAACCAAATATTTATATATTATTTACATATGTTTTTCTTCTTGTTACCATTGTATTCACAAATGAACGTTTATTTTTTTGTGAATATAATGGATTTACAGTAAGAGAGTTTTAGCACTTATTTAATGACAAACACAACGGCAGTATAATTGCCTAGTATACCTAGTATTGTGGACCTGTCATTCAAAGGGACATGAGTGCCACATAGGACTGACTATGCGGAAAGACTTTCTATTGTGGCAAATAGACAGGTTTCCAGGCCACCTCAAACAAGACAGTAATGTTGAAGGGGTTCACTACGATATTCCGGCGGTCGGGCTCCCGGCGACCAGCATACCGGCGCCGGGAGCCCGACCGCTGGCTTACCGACAGTGTGGCGAGCGCAAATGAGCCCCTTGCGGGCTCGCTGCGCTCGCCACGCTACGGGCACGGTGGCGCGCTACGCGCGCCACACTATTTTATTCTCCCTCCAGGGGGGTCGTGGACCCCCACGAGGGAGAATAAGTGTCGTATGCCGGCTGTCGGTATGCCGGCTGTCGGGATCCCGGCACCGGTATACTGTGCGCCGGGATCCCGTCAGTCGGCATACAGAAGACCACCCATGTTGAAGTGCAGGTCATCATCTCAATCCCCCAGCCAGGTGAGAGAAGTAAATAGATTAAGGTTGATCACAAGGCACTGGGCAAATAGAAAACAATCTGTCTATTGTTGTAGGAGTTCATCAAGTTCAGCTGCATCACTTGGAGTTTCTGAGGCTCACTATGTACATATAATTAAAACAATATATAGGTGGGGTTGCGCGCCACTGGATAAACTTTAAACTATTATTATAAAATTGAACAGCCTAAGCATATAGAAATAAAATACAACATTGTTTATTAATAAAACACAAGGGGGTAAATTTACTAAGATGGGAGTTCTATTTAAGATGTGATGTTGCCCATAGCAACCAATCAGATTCCAGGTATTATCTTCAAGAATGTTCTAGATAAATGAGAAGTAGAATCTGATTGGTTGCTATGGGCAACATCCCATCTTAAATAGAACTCCCATCTTAGTAAATTTACCCCAAGGTTTTTGAATATTCTAAAATATGAATTGCACACATAGACATAAAAAATAGTTTTGCTCTCATATAACACAATAATATAAGAAAGTTCCTGCTATTTCTGCATTGTGGGTATCTTCCTAATTGTATTTCCACATTGGTTATCAGAGTCAATTTTAGTGATAACTTGTACTAACAATGTTAACTCAGGTTTGTCTTCAATTTATCATTCATGTGCTAGATGGTTAGATGATCTTACCTGGCTTCCGAATGTTGGCAGTCCCGATCCTCCGGTCTATTGGTCAGGGAGACTGGCTTTTATCCTAAAGTGTGAGCAGTGATGTTGTGTTGTTATCCCTCACTGTGACATGCTGAGGGTAGTTGATTCAGGGGTCTATTCATCAAGCAGTGAAAAGTGTGGAGAAGTGAGCCAGTGGCGAAGTTGCCCATGGCACCAATCAGCATTGAAGTAACTTTTATAATTTGCATACTATAAAATTATACAGAGCAGCTGATTGGTTGCCATGGGCAACTTCTCCACTGGCTCACTTCTGCATGCTTTTCACTGCTTCATGAATAGTCCAGTCAATGCGCAGCAGCTCACTCGTTCCCAATGATGCCTATCTCTTCTGGCGTCTCCTGATGAAAATACCAGCCGGTATAGAAACACGTTAGAAGGAATCTTCTTGAGATGAGAGGCCATTATGTCGATTTGTGGACATCCCCATCAACGTGTCAAGCACCTGAACACCTCCGGGTGAAGGCCCCACTCTCCCGGGTGCAGGTCGTGTCTGCTGAGGAAGTCTGCTTCCCAGTTGTCTACTCCTGGAATGAAGACCGCCGACAACTCCGCAGCATATTTTTCTGCCCCTCAGAAAATTCTTGACACCTCTGACATTGCTGCTCTGCTTTTCGTTTCGCCCTGTCGGTTTATGTACGTCACTGCAGTCACACTGTCCGACTGGACCTGAATGGCCCGATCTTGAAGAAGATATGAGGCCTGCAGAAGGGCGTTGCATATAGCCCCAAGTTCCAGAATGTTGATTGGAAGGATGACTTCCTGACTTGACCATCTTCCCTGAAACTGCACCCCCTGGGTGACTTCTCCCCAACCTCTGAGGCTTGCATCCGTGGTTAGCAGAATCCAATTTTGAATCCCGAACCGTCGGTCCTCGACGAGGTGAGAAGTTTGTAGCCACCACAGAAGGGAGATTCTGACCTTTGGCAACAGATGGATCCTCTTGTGCATGTGAAGATGTGATCTGGACCATTTGTCCAACAGGTCGAGCTGGAAGGGTCTTGCATGAAACCTTCTGTACTGAAGAGCTTCGTAAGAGGCCACCATTTTCCCAAGAAGGCAAATGCATAGATGCACCGATATCCGGTTTGGCTTCAGGACATCCCGAACCATCGACTGGATCCCCAATGCCTTTTCCAAAGGAAGAAACACTTTCTGCGACTGTGTGTCCAGTATCATTCCCAGAAATGGGAGCCTCCAAGTTGGCTCTAATTTAGATTTCAGAAGATTTAGAATCCACCCGTGATCCAGGAGTAGTTTGGTTGTGAGGCCAATGCTGTTCAACAACCTCTCCCTGGACAGAGCCTTTATCAGAAGATCGTCCAGGTACGGAATTATGTTCACTCCCTGCTTGTGTAGGAGAAACATCATCACTGCCATCACCTTGGTGAACACCCTTGTGCCGTGGAGAGACCAAAAGGCAGGGCCTGGAACTGGTAGTGACAGTCCTGCAGTGCAAATCGTAGATAAGCCTGGTGAGGTGGCCAGATCGGAATGTGAAGGTACGTATCCTTGATATACAGAGATACTAGGAATTCCCCCTCCTCCAGACCTGAGATCACTGCTCTCAGAGACTCCATCTTGAATTTGAACACTCGTAAGTACGAGTTCAACGATTTTAGATTCAAAATCGGCCCTACCGAACCATCCGGTTTCAGTACCACAGACAAGTTGGAATAATATCCCTTGTTTTGGAGATGAGGTGGAACTGTAACAATGACCTGAGTCTGTACCAGTTTTTTAATGGCATCCTGTAAGGTTATACTTGTGAAACTGGTAAGCCTGATTTGAAGAATCTGTGAGGTGGGAGCTCCTGAAACTCCAGTCTGTAGCCCTGGGAAATAAGATCTATGACCCAGGGATTCTGGCATGATGTTGTTCAGATGTGACTGAAATTTTTTAGTCGGGCTCCCACCTGCCAGTCTTCCAGGCATCGTGGTCCACTGTCATGCTGAAGGCTTTGAGGAAGCAGAGCTGGAGCTCTGTTCCTGAGAACAGGCAGTTGCTGGTTTGCGTGGTTTACCTCTAGCCCCACTGTTGGCTGTAGAAGATCCTCTGACCTTGCCCTTAAACTTGGCAGTCCAAAAGGACTGTAGAGTAGGTCCTGAGTAGGTCTTCCTGGTTGGGGGAGCTGCAGAAGGAAGATATGTGGACTTACCCGCAGTAGCTTTGGAGATCCATTTGTCTAGTTTATCTCCTAATAATGCCTCCCCTGTGAAGGGTAGGCCTTCCACGCCTTTCCTGGAGTCCGCATCCGCAGTCCACTGGCGTAGCCATAAGCCTCTGCGAGCTGACACTGCTATAGCAGTGGTACGTGCATTAAGTAAACCTACTTCTTTTATGGCTCCCACCATAAAGTTAGCAGAGTCCTGTATATGTTGCAGGAGTACCACAATCTCCCCCCTAGATAAGGAATCCAACCCCTCAATTAGGTTACCTGACCATTTAACAATGGCTTTAGTAACCCACGTACATGCAATAGTGTGTCTCTGGGCTACCCCAGCAGCCGTGTACAAGGATTTGAGTGTAGTCACAATTTTATGATCAGCCGTGTCTTTTATGAAGGCTGCACCAGGGACAGGTAATACAGTTTTTCGTGACAACCTGGACACTGATGCATCCACTATCGGTGGACTTTCCCATTTTTTCTTATCCTCAGGAGGAAAAGGAAAGGATGAGAGTAACCTCTTAGGGATTTGAAATTACTTATCAGTATTAACCCATGGTTCTTCAAACATGGTATTCAATTCCTTTGACACAGGAAAAGTGACTGAGGACTTATTTTTTACATTAAAATAAGATTCCTCACACTCCTCTGCCAGCTTATCAGGAATTTGAAGAACATCTCTGATAGCTCCTATAAGAGCCTCTTAGTACCCACCACTCTTCTTTCTTCTGGCTCTGTTAGTGGTGGCGGCGTGCTGCGGGAATGTACGCTCGCCGTGGTGGGGCTTGCAAAGAGTTCCCTCAGGAGCTCAGTGTCCTGTCAGCGGGGAATGGGACCATTAACCCTTCAAGAGGTTAGGCCGTTCCCCCCCTAAGTCCCACGAAGCAGCCAGGCTTGTGCCATCCAGTCCTGTCTGAAAATAACAAACAGAAAAATAAATGCAGAAAACTCTTCAGGAGCTTCCATAAACGTGACCAGCTCCCCCGGGCACATTTTCTAAACTGAGTCTGGTAGGAGGGGCATAGAGGGAGAAGCCAACCCACACTATCAAATTCTTAAAGTGCCCATGGCTGCTAGTGGACCCATCTATAGTATACCCCATGGTACTAAATGGATCCACAGTATACTCTAGGATGTAAGAGAAAATAACTGAAAATTACGGTTTGTACTTTGATTAAGCAAGGAAGGGCAAGCAACATTCCTTTGTACTGCTTATTCAAGTCAGTTTACTTCAGGCACAGACTTTGTCCAACAAAAGGAGAAATTTTCCTCAAAACCCATGCCAAAAGGGAAAAAAACTCTGCAGGTAGAATCACGCTCTCCTTACTCATTATCCTGAGTCTAATATGTGATCACAAGTTGTTTTTATTTCACAGAACAAGAAGGGATAAGAGGAGTCTGCATTCTCATAGCTGAGTTTTTTGGACCCAATCTAATCAAGTTGTAAGATTTATCACCTTTACTCTACAATTATTATTATTATTATTATTATTATTATTATGTTGAAACATATTCTGAAATTGGAACTGTCATTACTACCAGGGGTGTAACTAGAAACGTGTTGGCTTCATAGCAGAGTTTTCATAGACAACTATGGTATCTAGAGACTCTAGATAGATTCTTAGTAGGGAAGGTAATACCGCACTCCCTCACCTTATCAGGTGCCCTATTGTGCCTCTATTATTGTGCCTCTATGCATTTCCTGATCATATAGGTATGGCATATCAAAGTTATCTTCCCTACTGAGCCAAATTTAATTTTGGAGGCCTAGAAGGCTGCCAAATTTACATGGCATTCTAGGGCTTTATATGCCTTACTGCGTTAGTAGTCACACAACACGAAGGTAGTTATGCTGCTGCAAACACCATGCTGCTCTCCCCTGATCATAGCCTCAGAGAAGATGGCAGAGGGGAACAGTGGCCAGAGAAGTATTAGTGGAAGCTACATGGTGCCAATGGCTAAGAGCCCTAGAGGTCTATTCATGAAGCAGTGACAAGTGTGGAGAAGTGAGCCAGTGGAGAAGATGCCCATGGCAAGCAATCAGCTACTACATATAATTTTATAGAATGCACTTTGTAAATGTTACCTCAACATTGGTTGCCATGGGCAACCTCTCCACCGGGTTGGGCTGGCCCACAGGGGTACAGGGTTGGGCTGGCCCACAGGGGTACAGGGGAAACCACCGGTGAGCCCTACTGCCTGTGGGCCCACCACCTCCTCTAGGGATCAGGTTCCAGACTGTGCTGTTACTAATCTAGTACATTATCATGCATGCACTGCAGTATTTACTGTATATATTTATCTAGGGGACCAACCCATGCAAAATGGTTAGGCAAACCAATGTGGCGGCTGGCACACCTCCTCGAGAGATTGGCCACACCCCTAAACATGGGCCTCTACCACTATATTACCCTGGGCCCTACATGCCCCAGTCCGACTCTGTCAGTAATGTCCACCTATAACCCCATTGGTAATTTCAGGCATGAATTTATAGCTATATACTTATTAGGCTGCGGGGGAAGTGGTTAGGGTTAGGCTGCTGGAGGGGACAGTAATGGTGGGTACACACTGGCCGATATAGCGGCCGTTCTCTTGAACAGCCGATATATCACGGGTCCGTCGGCCAGTGTGCACGGCCGAAACGTCTGTGAACTCCGTCGTTCACAGACGTATCACGTCGGACCCACAGTACAGCCGACGGCCAATATATCTACCGATATATTGGCGCGTCGCTGTGTGTGTACGGGCGGTAGCCGGCGGTGATTGACAGCTGAACCGGGCGGGCGTGAACCGGGCGGGCGTGAACCGGGCGGGCGTGACGTCAGTCCCCGACGGATCGGCCAGTGTGTATGCTCAACACACTGCCCGATCCATCCATAGATATATCTGCCGATCAATTGATCTGTAGATTTATCTACCAGTGTGTACCCACCTTTAGAGTTAGGCTGTGGGAGGGATGGATTAGGTTTAGGGGTAGGAATAGGAATAGTGGCAGTGTTAAAATACTTATTTGTATCAGTCTGGAATTTGACATTAAGGATGCTGACAGTCAGGATTTTCACTGCCGGAATTTCAAACCCGACTGCTTATTAATTTAGTTGTCTTATTAAGTGACCGTTGGTAGCACCATCATTTCTTCCCCTGTTTCCATTATAATCAATCAAAATGTTCCCAAACTGACAGTACATTGCACCTTAGTATCAGTGGTAGAATGCACTCTACTCTGAGACTACAATAGGTTGCTTCTGTGTTAGTTGCTTTTACTGCAATCTTAAACGGTACCAGGTCAAACAGTGATTTAGACATTTCTGGGGTCAGGCTCCTGAAACATACATGCAGTAAATCCTAGGGTTGTTTTGTTACTAGATAAGAACCAACTTGTATATGAAAATGTGTCTGAAAACATAATGTAACCTTTACCATCAGTTAGTGGTACAGTAAGATAATGTGGGAAATGTGGTCAAATAATATTTTTTTTGTTCTATTGCCCTTAAAGGCTAAATAACAGATTGAATCCTGATGTCATTTGTCATGCGGTGAAGTTATGCAAAACCGAACCAGACCAGCCGATTTGTCATCTGTACAAGAAGCCAGTGGTAAGACTGATACGTCAACTCACATACATTTCTAAAACCAGATAAAAAGTGGAAAGTGATTATGATAGAGCACAGGGGGCCTGAACAAGAGGTGGACGCAGTAGCAGCTGGATATGTTTATGCAGTGAAACTGCGTCTTCAGAGGCGTAACTGTGGGAGGCAATGGAGTCGGCTGCCGCCGGGCTCCTGAACTTTAGGGGGGCACCTCTCCTATCCTTCTGTGTTCATCGACACCATTCAATTAAGTTAATTGACAGCCGCCGCTATCTCTTCCGTGGCCAACTCCCCTCCCCCACTAGTCCTTGCACCTTACAAGTCACACTGTCTTTATTATACTGTAGATGCACATTCTAAAAGTGTCATACCCAGGATTAGAACCTACAACCTATTACACTGGAAGCAGGCACCTTACTGATGGAGCTATATGCAAATAACTTGATCAGTAAGGTGTCTGATCACCGTGTAACAGGTAACGTGTTCTAATCCTGTGTATGACTGCTAACAAATGTGTGATTTAAAATAAATGACAATAAATTTAATATATATATATATATATATATATACACACAGGTTGAGTATCCCTTATTCGAAATCATACATTTTTGGTTCCCCTACTGAGATAATGACACATATGCATATATATTATATTATATATATCTATATAATATATCTATCTATCTATATATACACATAATATATAATATATACTGTATGTCATTATCTCAGTAGGGGACCCAAAAATGTGGGATTTAGAATTTTGGATAAGGGATACTCAAAATATATATATATATATATATATATATATATATATACATACATACATACATACATACATACATACATACATACAGGTTGAGTATCCCTTATCCAAAATGCTTGGGACCAGAGGTATTTTGGATATCGGATTTTTCCGTATTTTGGAATAATTGCATACCATAATGAGGTATCATGGTGATGGGACCTAAATCTAAGCACAGAATGCATTTATGTTACATATACACCTTATACACACAGCCTGAAGGTCATTGTAGCCAATATTTTTTGTAACTTTGTGCATTAAACAAAGTGTGTGTACATTCACACAATTCATGTATGTTTCAAATACACCTTATACACACAGCCTGAAGGTCATTTAATACAATATTTTTAATAACTTTGTGTATTAAACAAAGTTTGTATACATTGAGCCATCAAAAAACAAAGGTTTCACTGTCTCACTCTCACTAAAAAAAGTCCGTATTTCGGAATATTCCGTATTTCGGAGTATTTGGATATGGGATACTCAACCTGTGTGTGTGTGTATATATATATATATATATATATATATATATATATCCAAATAATGAGGCGGCACTCAGGGACTGGAACAAGTGATTTTTAGTGAGAAAACTGCATCACAACATCAACGTTTCGGGGCCTGTCACCCCTTCGTCAGGATAAACACACAGTGCAATAAACAACAATTTATAGAGACTCACCCCTGGCGTCCTCCCCATGTCTGGCTCCCGCCGGCCGCGCCATTCCGGGCCCGTTCGTCCGCCCACTGAGAATGACCACTTCCGCCGGAAGTGGCGTCATATGGTGACGTCCGGGTCCCGGGCCGCGTAACCACGGCAACCCTGTAAACACAATGACGTCATAATTAAAAACAGCAATACCACTGTTTAAGTAAGAAAGTGTGATCGATCGTGCTGGTATAAAATGACACCATATCGTGTCACTAATGTTCCTGTAAAAACTAGAATCTGCTGATATAAAAAAACATCAACCTCTGTGTGCACGCAGTGCAGACAATAACACACGTGAAAAAACACGCACTCGTGTGCGACTCAATAGTGTAATTTCATTATATATATGTTGGTCGTAAAAGACCATGGTGTAATACCTAAAAAACATAGCCTGATAAGGGCTACTGAATTAATAATATAAATATTTAAATATGTGCATATAGATCACACCTGCTACAGTGGTATTGACACATAACCATAACTACCCACCCTTCAAACATTTAAAAACATAACAAGTACAGGGGTCCATCACCCCCTCTTACCCTATGTGACCACAGGTACGTATTCATTACACCCCACAATACAATTATTATGACAGCACATATAAACTCCACACAGAAGCAGAAAATTTCATATAATCTCTGAGCATTTTTCTCCCTATAATCCAACAGTTTTAGAAACTCTACTGCCATCTTGTCCCTCCCTTTCCAGGATGTTCTTTACCTATAAAAAATTGTTAAGGCCTAATGATTCATTTAACCCTTTAGGTCGGATGGTATCCAACCTAAAAATCCATCTGGATTCTAGTTGGAGTAATTTCAGGGCTCTATTTCCTCCCCTGATTGACTCCGGTACATGGTCAATTATTCGGTACCTAAGAGTGGCCATGTTATGTTTAGATTCAGCAAAGTGACGAGCAACAGGTTGATCGCTTACTCCGGTATTGATGGCCGCCCTGATTGCCTGTCTGTGCTGTGCCATCCTAACCTTGAATTGACATTCCGTTTTGCCAACGTAATAGAGTCCACAAGGACACATAATTACATATACCACAAACTTTGAATGACATGACAGCGGCCAATTGATTGTAAACTTCTTGGCCGAGTGTGGATGTCCAATGACATCACTTGTGGACATATAGGTGCAAGTTGTGCAACCAATGCACTTATAACAACCGTTGGCTCTTGTCAAAAAATGTTGCGGGACTTTCTTTTTAAATTTGCTGAGATCGGTTTTAACCACAAGATCCTTAATGTTCTTGCCCCTCCTATAGCTGGGCATGATTCTGGTGTTTCTAAAGCATTTTAAATCGGGATCTGAGGCTACCATTGGCCATAGTGTCTTAGCCTTTTTACTAGTGTGCCGGCTATTGGTGTTGTATGTATTGACCCACGGGAGTCTATCTTTTTTATTTGTGGGACTCACATTAGTAAGTAACTTAACTCTGTCTTGTGCTGCCGCCTTAGCACGTGCTGCTTTTACTAGAGGTAAAGGATATCCCCTCTGTAAAAATTTTTGTTCCATGAGATTCAGTTGATTCTCAACATCTTCGGCTCGGCTGGTGATTCTGCACACCCTTAAAAACTGTGAATAAGGTAACCCACAGATGGACGGGGTGGGATGAAAACTATTAAAGCTCAAGATGGTGTTCCTGTCAGTAGGTTTAATAAAGAGATTAGTGATAATCTCCCCGTTGGATATGGTAATTGAGATATCTAAAAACTCAATATGTGTGTGGCTGCATTTTAGGGTTAATTTGATGGGACTGAGGGACCTGTTCTGTTCCATGACGATGTCCTGGAGTGACTGTTCACTTCCAGTCCAGAACATCAGTAAATCATCTATGTACCGGTAATATAAGAAAATATCCCTGGAAATTACCGGATTTTCATAGAATAAACTTTTTTCAACATCCCACATATAGGTGTTGGCGAACGCTGGCGCCACAGCCGAACCCATTGCGCACCCTGTTGTCTGTCTGAAGAACTTGTCCCCAAACAGAAAATAGTTGTGCGCAAGGGTGAACTCCAACAATTGAATAAACAATTCTACATCGGGTCCTGTATAGTGTGGATTTCCTATCAGAAGTCTCCTCACCGCCTGCACACCTCCTTCATGGGGGATGCAGGTATAGAGGCTCGTTACATCCATTGTTGCCATAAGCAAATCAGCTGGTACTTTCTCTACCCTTAGGAAATGCCTTAACAATTCATTAGAATCTTTCAGATGTGAAAATGTATGTTGGATGCACGGCTGAAGATAGGCATCCAGAAAAATTGCCACTGGTTCGCACAGTGACCCCCGGGCCGAAATAATCGGTCTCCCAGGGGGTCTCTGTGCATCTTTGTGAACTTTGGGCAAAGTGTAGAAAATTGGTACTACCGGATGATCTGTGGTTAATTTTAAAATGACATTACTGGACAATAGCCCCTGTTCACCTGCCTTTTTTAACAGATCAACCAATTCCTTTTTGTAAGCCTGAGTGGGATCTTTCCCCAGTGTGCAATAAGTCCCCGTATCACTAAGCAGTCTGTTACATTCTGCCACATAGTCCCCAATGTCCTGAACCACCACTGAACCCCCCTTATCCGCCCCCCTAATAATAATGTCCTCTCTTGTACTCAATTTTTTCAAGGCGGTGTTCTCCTCCTTCGTGAGGTTGTTAAACACGTGGGGTGGCTCTTCGGTGCCAGCCTGTTCTAGCAGTCTGCTAAACGTTTTAAGGGTTGGATTGGTGGATAGGGGATCAAAGCGGGAATGGGGACCCAGTTTCCTAATTCTTGATGGAACATTGCTCACAGGGTCTTGTTTAGGCTGTTTCTCAAAGAATTCTTTCAATTTAAGTGATCGGTGTAGTTTAAAAGAATCTACTTTCCATTGGAATTGATTGGGTTTGTTTGTCGGCACAAACGTAAGACCCTTTTCCAGTACACTTACCTCAGCCAGGGAGAGGGGGCTGGAGGACAAATTAAAAATTAAGTCCTTCTCACTGCTCTTGGGGGCCTCCCCCTTCTTCTGCCGGTTTGTTTGACCGCCCCTTCTAGTACGTCTGCGTCTCGAGCCGCTGGCACTGCCCGAGTCCCTGCCCCTAAAGGGGTCGCTTGTGCCTGTCCCCTGCCCTGGTTGGCCCGTCGGTTTCCCGGATCATCAGAGTCACTGGCAGAGGTGGTGCCTTGGCGTGCAGACTGATATCTTGGGCGGAATCTGGGAGCTCTGTTTCCTGAGGTTTGGCCACCTGTATTGCCCAGCCATGTGTACACACGATGTTGTGCATAATCTTGCTGAACTTTAAGCAATTTTTCTCTTTTGAATTTCAATAACTCAACCCGATATTGTTCTACTTGCTCGTCCAGCTTCGTCATCCTCGTTAGATCGGCTGCAAAAGCTGTGCTCTGTTCCATCTTATACTTGCTAATTTTCTCTTTAGTGACCGTATATTCCCTGGTCGCCTCCTCTATCACCAGGAGGAGCAAGTCCATGGAGCACTTATTTAGCACTGATATCCATCTTTTGCAAAAATTAATGTTGTATCGGCCGATCGTCGGGGCATTATGTATCCGAAATCCCCTCGGGATGTGTTTCGCACGATAGTAGTCTGATAGCGTGCGGCTATGGTAGAGGTAATCTACCTCCCGTTTCTTAAGTTTGAACAACTCGCGAAAAGCATCATCATTTGTAGTTGCTGGACTGTCCCCAAAGGCAGATTCTTTGGTCAATATGCCCTCAGCCTCCAAGTCTGAAAAACTTAGGGTGTCATATGTGTCACATTGTAGTAGAAATGTGGTGGGATCATCATCTCCTCTCTGAGATGCAGCCATCATTCACATCTGTGCA
The DNA here is from genome assembly GCF_028390025.1 of Pseudophryne corroboree. Classification (NCBI taxonomy): domain Eukaryota; kingdom Metazoa; phylum Chordata; class Amphibia; order Anura; family Myobatrachidae; genus Pseudophryne; species Pseudophryne corroboree. The sequence goes on along the minus strand of NC_086448.1, from coordinate 321,740,792 downwards.
TATATTTGCATTATTCAATATTAACTTCGTGCAGAGTAAAGTGCTGGTCCAAAAGTGCAAAAGTGCAAATGGCAAAAAAACAAACAAAAAACATGGACAGAGTTCCTGAGAAATGAGGATCAGTAATAGTAACTGACCGGTGCCCTGCGTGGCACAGTACCTTGCAGCAAGTGCTGTAGCCGAATATTTTCACACCATTCGCCGGCACTCGGTTCGCCCACTGGGCTCTCTTGCCCTGGTGCCCTCCACTGGGGTAGCAATCCCCTGTATCTATATCCAAATAATGAGGCGGCACTCAGGGACTGGAACAAGTGATTTTTAGTGAGAAAACTGCATCACAACATCAACGTTTCGGGGCCTGTCACCCCTTCGTCAGGATAAACACACAGTGCAATAAACAACAATTTATAGAGACTCACCCCTGGCGTCCTCCCCATGTCTGGCTCCCGCCGGCCGCGCCATTCCGGGCCCGTTCGTCCGCCCACTGAGAATGACCACTTCCGCCGGAAGTGGCGTCATATGGTGACGTGTTTTTTCACGTGTGTTATTGTCTGCACTGCGTGCACACAGAGGTTGATGTTTTTTTATATCAGCAGATTCTAGTTTTTACAGGAACATTAGTGACACGATATGGTGTCATTTTATACCAGCACGATCGATCACACTTTCTTACTTAAACAGTGGTATTGCTGTTTTTAATTATGACGTCATTGTGTTTACAGGGTTGCCGTGGTTACGCGGCCCGGGACCCGGACGTCACCATATGACGCCACTTCCGGCGGAAGTGGTCATTCTCAGTGGGCGGACGAACGGGCCCGGAATGGCGCGGCCGGCGGGAGCCAGACATGGGGAGGACGCCAGGGGTGAGTCTCTATAAATTGTTGTTTATTGCACTGTGTGTTTATCCTGACGAAGGGGTGACAGGCCCCGAAACGTTGATGTTGTGATGCAGTTTTCTCACTAAAAATCACTTGTTCCAGTCCCTGAGTGCCGCCTCATTATTTGGATATAGATACAGGGGATTGCTACCCCAGTGGAGGGCACCAGGGCAAGAGAGCCCAGTGGGCGAACCGAGTGCCGGCGAATGGTGTGAAAATATTCGGCTACAGCACTTGCTGCAAGGTACTGTGCCACGCAGGGCACCGGTCAGTTACTATTACTGATCCTCATTTCTCAGGAACTCTGTCCATGTTTTTTGTTTGTTTTTTTGCCATTTGCACTTTTGCACTTTTGGACCAGCACTTTACTCTGCACGAAGTTATTATTGAATAATGCAAATATATGCACAGATGTGAATGATGGCTGCATCTCAGAGAGGAGATGATGATCTCACCACATTTCTACTACAATGTGACACATATGACACCCTAAGTTTTTCAGACTTGGAGGCTGAGGGCATATTGACCAAAGAATCTGCCTTTGGGGACAGTCCAGCAACTACAAATGATGATGCTTTTCGCGAGTTGTTCAAACTTAAGAAACGGGAGGTAGATTACCTCTACCATAGCCGCACGCTATCAGACTACTATCGTGCGAAACACATCCCGAGGGGATTTCGGATACATAATGCCCCGACGATCGGCCGATACAACATTAATTTTTGCAAAAGATGGATATCAGTGCTAAATAAGTGCTCCATGGACTTGCTCCTCCTGGTGATAGAGGAGGCGACCAGGGAATATACGGTCACTAAAGAGAAAATTAGCAAGTATAAGATGGAACAGAGCACAGCTTTTGCAGCCGATCTAACGAGGATGACGAAGCTGGACGAGCAAGTAGAACAATATCGGGTTGAGTTATTGAAATTCAAAAGAGAAAAATTGCTTAAAGTTCAGCAAGATTATGCACAACATCGTGTGTACACATGGCTGGGCAATACAGGTGGCCAAACCTCAGGAAACAGAGCTCCCAGATTCCGCCCAAGATATCAGTCTGCACGCCAAGGCACCACCTCTGCCAGTGACTCTGATGATCCGGGAAACCGACGGGCCAACCAGGGCAGGGGACAGGCACAAGCGACCCCTTTAGGGGCAGGGACTCGGGCAGTGCCAGCGGCTCGAGACGCAGACGTACTAGAAGGGGCGGTCAAACAAACCGGCAGAAGAAGGGGGAGGCCCCCAAGAGCAGTGAGAAGGACTTAATTTTTAATTTGTCCTCCAGCCCCCTCTCCCTGGCTGAGGTAAGTGTACTGGAAAAGGGTCTTACGTTTGTGCCGACAAACAAACCCAATCAATTCCAATGGAAAGTAGATTCTTTTAAACTACACCGATCACTTAAATTGAAAGAATTCTTTGAGAAACAGCCTAAACAAGACCCTGTGAGCAATGTTCCATCAAGAATTAGGAAACTGGGTCCCCATTCCCGCTTTGATCCCCTATCCACCAATCCAACCCTTAAAACGTTTAGCAGACTGCTAGAACAGGCTGGCACCGAAGAGCCACCCCACGTGTTTAACAACCTCACGAAGGAGGAGAACACCGCCTTGAAAAAATTGAGTACAAGAGAGGACATTATTATTAGGGGGGCGGATAAGGGGGGTTCAGTGGTGGTTCAGGACATTGGGGACTATGTGGCAGAATGTAACAGACTGCTTAGTGATACGGGGACTTATTGCACACTGGGGAAAGATCCCACTCAGGCTTACAAAAAGGAATTGGTTGATCTGTTAAAAAAGGCAGGTGAACAGGGGCTATTGTCCAGTAATGTCATTTTAAAATTAACCACAGATCATCCGGTAGTACCAATTTTCTACACTTTGCCCAAAGTTCACAAAGATGCACAGAGACCCCCTGGGAGACCGATTATTTCGGCCCGGGGGTCACTGTGCGAACCAGTGGCAATTTTTCTGGATGCCTATCTTCAGCCGTGCATCCAACATACATTTTCACATCTGAAAGATTCTAATGAATTGTTAAGGCATTTCCTAAGGGTAGAGAAAGTACCAGCTGATTTGCTTATGGCAACAATGGATGTAACGAGCCTCTATACCTGCATCCCCCATGAAGGAGGTGTGCAGGCGGTGAGGAGACTTCTGATAGGAAATCCACACTATACAGGACCCGATGTAGAATTGTTTATTCAATTGTTGGAGTTCACCCTTGCGCACAACTATTTTCTGTTTGGGGACAAGTTCTTCAGACAGACAACAGGGTGCGCAATGGGTTCGGCTGTGGCGCCAGCGTTCGCCAACACCTATATGTGGGATGTTGAAAAAAGTTTATTCTATGAAAATCCGGTAATTTCCAGGGATATTTTCTTATATTACCGGTACATAGATGATTTACTGATGTTCTGGACTGGAAGTGAACAGTCACTCCAGGACATCGTCATGGAACAGAACAGGTCCCTCAGTCCCATCAAATTAACCCTAAAATGCAGCCACACACATATTGAGTTTTTAGATATCTCAATTACCATATCCAACGGGGAGATTATCACTAATCTCTTTATTAAACCTACTGACAGGAACACCATCTTGAGCTTTAATAGTTTTCATCCCACCCCGTCCATCTGTGGGTTACCTTATTCACAGTTTTTAAGGGTGTGCAGAATCACCAGCCGAGCCGAAGATGTTGAGAATCAACTGAATCTCATGGAACAAAAATTTTTACAGAGGGGATATCCTTTACCTCTAGTAAAAGCAGCACGTGCTAAGGCGGCAGCACAAGACAGAGTTAAGTTACTTACTAATGTGAGTCCCACAAATAAAAAAGATAGACTCCCGTGGGTCAATACATACAACACCAATAGCCGGCACACTAGTAAAAAGGCTAAGACACTATGGCCAATGGTAGCCTCAGATCCCGATTTAAAATGCTTTAGAAACACCAGAATCATGCCCAGCTATAGGAGGGGCAAGAACATTAAGGATCTTGTGGTTAAAACCGATCTCAGCAAATTTAAAAAGAAAGTCCCGCAACATTTTTTGACAAGAGCCAACGGTTGTTATAAGTGCATTGGTTGCACAACTTGCACCTATATGTCCACAAGTGATGTCATTGGACATCCACACTCGGCCAAGAAGTTTACAATCAATTGGCCGCTGTCATGTCATTCAAAGTTTGTGGTATATGTAATTATGTGTCCTTGTGGACTCTATTACGTTGGCAAAACGGAATGTCAATTCAAGGTTAGGATGGCACAGCACAGACAGGCAATCAGGGCGGCCATCAATACCGGAGTAAGCGATCAACCTGTTGCTCGTCACTTTGCTGAATCTAAACATAACATGGCCACTCTTAGGTACCGAATAATTGACCATGTACCGGAGTCAATCAGGGGAGGAAATAGAGCCCTGAAATTACTCCAACTAGAATCCAGATGGATTTTTAGGTTGGATACCATCCGACCTAAAGGGTTAAATGAATCATTAGGCCTTAACAATTTTTTATAGGTAAAGAACATCCTGGAAAGGGAGGGACAAGATGGCAGTAGAGTTTCTAAAACTGTTGGATTATAGGGAGAAAAATGCTCAGAGATTATATGAAATTTTCTGCTTCTGTGTGGAGTTTATATGTGCTGTCATAATAATTGTATTGTGGGGTGTAATGAATACGTACCTGTGGTCACATAGGGTAAGAGGGGGTGATGGACCCCTGTACTTGTTATGTTTTTAAATGTTTGAAGGGTGGGTAGTTATGGTTATGTGTCAATACCACTGTAGCAGGTGTGATCTATATGCACATATTTAAATATTTATATTATTAATTCAGTAGCCCTTATCAGGCTATGTTTTTTAGGTATTACACCATGGTCTTTTACGACCAACATATATATAATGAAATTACACTATTGAGTCGCACACGAGTGCGTGTTTTTTCACGTGTGTTATTGTCTGCACTGCGTGCACACAGAGGTTGATGTTTTTTTATATCAGCAGATTCTAGTTTTTACAGGAACATTAGTGACACGATATGGTGTCATTTTATACCAGCACGATCGATCACACTTTCTTACTTAAACAGTGGTATTGCTGTTTTTAATTATGACGTCATTGTGTTTACAGGGTTGCCGTGGTTACGCGGCCCGGGACCCGGACGTCACCATATGACGCCACTTCCGGCGGAAGTGGTCATTCTCAGTGGGCGGACGAACGGGCCCGGAATGGCGCGGCCGGCGGGAGCCAGACATGGGGAGGACGCCAGGGGTGAGTCTCTATAAATTGTTGTTTATTGCACTGTGTGTTTATCCTGACGAAGGGGTGACAGGCCCCGAAACGTTGATGTTGTGATGCAGTTTTCTCACTAAAAATCACTTGTTCCAGTCCCTGAGTGCCGCCTCATTATTTGGATATAGATACAGGGGATTGCTACCCCAGTGGAGGGCACCAGGGCAAGAGAGCCCAGTGGGCGAACCGAGTGCCGGCGAATGGTGTGAGAATATATATATATATATATATATTTATTCTGTGTAACATATATACATATATATATATATTTAAAAGACAAAAAATTAGAATAGGCGCCTCCTAGTGCATTATCTCACATAAATCGTGACCTCCACCTATAGTAACACCCCAGTGAATTCAAGGTGTACCTTGGATGGTGGAATTCCAACCACCTAATTGAATCGCATAGTACCACGTATCTCAATGTGTAATGGGGATGCTTCTCATCACAATAATCCTGGTGGTGCTGCTCCCCGGTTTAAACCTCACATATATGGGATGAAAGCAGAAAGGACCAATAGTGCAGTACGTTTTGTAAACATTAAACACATTTATTCAAAAAACTGGTCCTAATAATAAAATAGTTGCCCGTACAATATAGAAACTAAAAGAAAGCTTATCTGTTAGTAGTCGTCCATACGAGTAAACACTCAACGCGTTTCGTCCGATGCCCACGGCCTGGACTTCCTCAGGAGTGTAATGATACAAGCTGCATACACCACATATTTATAGCCATGTCAATAATTCACTTAGACAGGAAATTGATGGCTGTGTCAGGTCCCCGGAAGTGATGTCACTTCCGCCCAAAAACTCTAAAACCCTAATCTTTTGCATAAAAAAATAATATTATATATATTAGGGCAGGGTCCTTATGGGCCCGCTCCATGTATGCCACTGTACCGGGCTACATCCTGTGGGTTAGGGAGGCCGATCAGCTCCTGTCCGCCGCGATCGCCGGAAATCACGGACGGACAGGGCATCGCAGCTGCCCTCACTCCATTCGGCCTCGCAGCGTCCAAGGTGCATGCGCTGGCCTGGCCGGTCACAGTGCCGCCCGCCGCCGCCGCACCCGTACGTCACGGGCCTCGGGAGCTATCCCACTAACGTCCATAGTTAGGACGCCATCTTAGCGGAGACCAAAACAATTTATAATGAACTTAATAGGTGAAACAGAGATATTCCACCAATTACGATAAAAATAGAGAGATAAAAACATAGGGGGTAATTTCAAGTTGATCGCAGCAGGAATTTTTTTAGCAGTTGGGCAAAACCATGTGCACTGCAGGGGGGGGCAGATATAACATGTGCAGAGAGAGTTAGATTTGGTGGGTTATTTTGTTTCTGTGCAGGGTAAATAAATACTAGAGATGTGCACTTGAAATTTTTCAGGTTTTGTGTTTTGGTTTTGGGTTCGGTTCCGCGGCCGTGTTTTGGGTTCGACCGCGTTTTGGCAAAACCTCACCGAATTTTTTTTGTCGGATTCGGGTGTGTTTTGGATTCGGGTGTTTTTTTCAAAAAACACTAAAAAACAGCTTAAATCATAGAATTTGGGGGTCATTTTGATCCCAAAGTATTATTAACCTCAAAAACCATAATTTCCACTCATTTTCAGTCTATTCTGAATACCTCACACCTCACAATATTATTTTTAGTCCTAAAATTTGCACCGAGGTCGCTGGATGACTAAGCTAAGCGACCCTAGTGGCCGACACAAACACCTGGCCCATCTAGGAGTGGCACTGCAGTGTCACGCAGGATGGCCCTTCCAAAAAACACTCCCCAAACAGCACATGACGCAAAGAAAAAAAGAGGCGCAATGAGGTAGCTGTGTGAGTAAGATAAGCGACCCTAGTGGCCGACACAAACACCTGGCCCATCTAGGAGTGGCACTGCAGTGTCACGCAGGATGGCCCTTCCAAAAAACACTCCCCAAACAGCACATGACGCAAATAAAAATGAAAGAAAAAAGAGGTGCAAGATGGAATTGTCCTTGGGCCCTCCCACCCACCCTTATGTTGTATAAACAGGACATGCACACTTTAACCAACCCATCATTTCAGTGACAGGGTCTGCCACACGACTGTGACTGAAATGACGGGTTGGTTTGGACCCCCACCGAAAAAGAAGCAATTAATCTCTCCTTGCACAAACTGGCTCTACAGAGGCAAGATGTCCACCTCATCATCATCCTCCGATATATCACCGTGTACATCCCGCTCCTCACAGATTATCAATTCGTCCCCACTGGAATCCACCATCTCAGCTCCCTGTGTACTTTGTGGAGGCAATTGCTGCTGGTCAATGTCTCCACGGAGGAATTGATTATAATTCATTTTAATGAACATCATCTTCTCCACATTTTCTGGAAGTAACCTCGTACGCCGATTGCTGACAAGGTGAGCGGCGGCACTAAACACTCTTTCGGAGTACACACTTGTGGGAGGGCAACTTAGGTAGAATAAAGCCAGTTTGTGCAAGGGCCTCCAAATTGCCTCTTTTTCCTGCCAGTATAAGTACGGACTGTGTGACGTGCCTACTTGGATGCGGTCACTCATATAATCCTCCACCATTCTTTCAATGGGGAGAGAATCATATGCAGTGCCAGTAGACGACATGTCCGTATCCGTAATCGTTGTCAGGTCCTTCAGTCCGGACCAGATGTCAGCATCAGCAGTCGCTCCAGACTGCCCTGCATCACCGCCAGCGGGTGGGCTCGGAATTCTGAGCCTTTTCCTCGCACCCCCAGTTGCGGGAGAATGTGAAGGAGGAGATGTTGACGGGTCGCGTTCCGCTTGACTTGACAATTTTGTCACCAGCAGGTCTTTGAACCCCAGCAGACTTGTGTCTGCCGGAAAGAGAGATCCAAGGTAGGTTTTAAATCTAGGATCGAGCACGGTGGCCAAAATGTAGTGCTCTGATTTCAACAGATTGACCACCCGTGAATCCTTGTTAAGCGAATTAAGGGCTCCATCCACAAGTCCCACATGCCTAGCGGAATCGCTCCCTTTTAGCTCCTCCTTCAATGCCTCCAGCTTCTTCTGCAAAAGCCTGATGAGGGGAATGACCTGACTCAGGCTGGCAGTGTCTGAACTGACTTCACGTGTGGCAAGTTCAAAAGGTTGCAGAACCTTGCACAACGTTGAAATCATTCTCCACTGTGCTTGAGACAGGTACATTCCACCTCCTATATCGTGCTCAATTGTATAGGCTTGAATGGCCTTTTGCTGCTCCTCCAACCTCTGAAGCATATATAGGGTTGAATTCCACCTCGTTACCACTTCTTGCTTCAGATGATGGCAGGGCAGGTTCAGGCGTTTTTGGTGGTGCTCCAGTCTTCTGTACGTGGTGCCTGTACGCCGAAAGTGTCCCGCAATTCTTCTGGCCACCGACAGCATCTCTTGCACGCCCCTGTCGTTTTTTAAAAAATTCTGCACCACCAAATTCAAGGTATGTGCAAAACATGGGACGTGCTGGAATTTGCCCATATTTAATGCACACACAATATTGCTGGCGTTGTCCGATGCCACAAATCCACAGGAGAGTCCAATTGGGGTAAGCCATTCCGCGATGATCTTCCTCAGTTGCCGTAAGAGGTTTTCAGCTGTGTGCGTATTCTGGAAACCGGTGATACAAAGCGTAGCCTGCCTAGGAAAGAGTTGGCGTTTGCGAGATGCTGCTACTGGTGCCGCCGCTGCTGTTCTTGCGGCGGGAGTCCATACATCTACCCAGTGGGCTGTCACAGTCATATAGTCCTGACCCTGCCCTGCTCCACTTGTCCACATGTCCGTGGTTAAGTGGACATTGGGTACAACTGCATTTTTTAGGACACTGGTGAGTCTTTTTCTGACGTCCGTGTACATTCTCGGTATCGCCTGCCTAGAGAAGTGGAACCTAGATGGTATTTGGTAACGGGGGCACACTACCTCAAGAAATTGTCTAGTTCCCTGTGAACTAACGGCGGATACCGGACGCACGTCTAGCACCAACATAGTTGTCAAGGCCTCAGTTATCCGCTTTGCAACAGGATGACTGCTGTGATATTTCATCTTCCTCGCAAAGGACTGTTGGACAGTCAATTGCTTGGTGGAAGTAGTAAAAGTGGGCTTACGACTTCCCCTCTGGGATGACCATCGACTCCCAGCAGCAACAACAGCAGCGCCAGCAGCAGTAGGCGTTACACGCAAGGATGCATCGGAGGAATCCCAGGCAGGAGAGGACTCGTCAGAATTGCCAGTGACATGGCCTGCAGGACTATTGGCATTCCTGGGGAAGGAGGAAATTGACACTGAGGGAGTTGGTGGGGTGGTTTGCGTGAGCTTGGTTACAAGAGGAAGGGATTTACTGGTCAGTGGACTGCTTCCGCTGTCGCCCAAAGTTTTTGAACTTGTCATTGACTTATTATGAATGCGCTGCAGGTGACGTATAAGGGAGGATGTTCCGAGGTGGTTAACGTCCTTACCCCTACTTATTACAGCTTGACAAAGGCAACACACGGCTTGACAAATGTTGTCCGCATTTCTGGTGAAATACTTCCACACCGAAGAGCTGATTTTTTTGGTATTTTCACCAGGCATGTCAACGGCCCTATTCAACCCACGGACAACAGGTGTCTCCCCGGGTGCCTGACTTAAACAAACCACCTCACCATCAGAATCCTCCTTGCCAATTTCCTCCCCAGCGCCAGCAACACCCATATCCTCCTCATCCTGGTGTACTTCAACACTGACATCTTCAATCTGACTATCAGGAACTGGACTGCGGGTGCTCCTTCCAGCACTTGCAGGGGGCGTGCAAATGGTGGAAGGCGCATGCTCTTCACGTCCAGTGTTGGGAAGGTCAGGCATAGCAACCGACACAATTGGACTCTCCTTGTGGATTTGGGATTTGGAAGAACGCACAGTTCTTTGCGGTGCTTTTGCCAGCTTAAGTCTTTTCATTTTTCTAGCGAGAGGCTGAGTGCTTCCATCCTCATGTGAAGCTGAACCACTAGCCATGAACATAGGCCAGGGCCTCAGCCGTTCCTTGCCACTCCGTGTGGTAAATGGCATATTGGCAAGTTTACGCTTCTCCTCCGACAATATTATTTTAGATTTTGGAGTCCTTTTTTTACTGATATTTGGTGTTTTGGATTTTACATGCTCTGTACTATGACATTGGGCATCGGCCTTGGCAGACGACGTTGCTGGCATTTCATCGTCTCGGCCATGACTAGTGGCAGCAGCTTCAGCACGAGGTGGAAGTGGATCTTGATCTTTCCCTAATTTTGGAACCTCAACATTTTTGTTCTCCATATTTTAATAGGCACAACTAAAAGGCACCTCAGGTAAACAATGGAGATGGATGGATACTAGTATACTTATGGATGGACCAGCGACTGCCGACACAGAGGTAGCTACAGCCGTGGACTACCGTACTGTGTCTGCTGCTAATATAGACTGGATGATAATGAGATGAAATTAATATATATATATATATATAATATCACTAGTACTGCAGCCGGACAGGTATATATATTTATGTAATGACTGATGACGGACCTGCTGGACACTGTCAGCTCAGCAGCACCGCAGACTGCTACAGTAAGCTACTATAGTAGTATGTATCAAGAAGAAAGAAAAAAAAAAAAAACACGGGTAGGTGGTATACAATTATGGATGGACCAGCGACTGCCGACACAGAGGTAGCTACAGCCGTGGACTACCGTACTGTGTCTGCTGCTAATATAGACTGGATGATAATGAGATGAAATTAATATATATATATATATATATATATAATATCACTAGTACTGCAGCCGGACAGGTATATATATTTATTATGTAATGACTGATGACGGACCTGCTGGACACTGTCAGCTCAGCAGCACCGCAGACTGCTACAGTAAGCTACTATAGTAGTATGTATCAAGAAGAAAGAAAAAAAAAAAACACGGGTAGGTGGTATACAATTATGGATGGACCAGCGACTGCCGACACAGAGGTAGCTACAGCCGTGGACTACCGTACTGTGTCTGCTGCTAATATAGACTGGATGATAATGAGATGAAATTTATTATATATATATATATATATATATATATATATATATATAATATCACTAGTACTGCAGCCGGACAGGTATATATATTTATTATGTAATGACTGATGACGGACCTGCTGGACACTGTCAGCTCAGCAGCACCGCAGACTGCTACAGTAAGCTACTATAGTAGTATGAATCAAGAAGAAAGAAAAAAAAACCACGGGTAGGTGGTATACAATTATGGATGGACCAGCGACTGCCGACACAGAGGTAGCTACAGCCGTGGACTACCGTACTGTGTCTGCTGCTAATATAGACGGGATGATAATGAGATGAAATTAATATATATATATATATAATATCACTAGTACTGCAGCCGGACAGGTATATATATTTATTATGTAATGACTGATGACGGACCTGCTGGACACTGTCAGCTCAGCAGCACCACAGACTGCTTCAGTAAGCTACTATAGTAGTATGTATCAAGAAGAAAGAAAAAAAAAACCACGGGTAGGTGGTATACAATTATGGATGGACCAACGACTGCCGACACAGAGGTAGCTACAGCCGTGGACTACCATACTGTGTCTGCTGCTAATATAGACTGGATGATAATGAGATGAAATTAATATATATATATATAATATCACTAGTACTGCAGCCGGACAGGTATATATATTTATTATGTAATGACTGATGACGGACCTGCTGGACACTGTCAGCTCAGCAGCACCGCAGACTGCTACAGTAAGCTACTATAGTAGTATGTATCAAGAAGAAAGAAAAAAAAAACACGGGTAGGTGGTATACAATTATGGATGGACCAGCGACTGCCGACACAGAGGTAGCTACAGCCGTGGACTACCGTACTGTGTCTGCTGCTAATATAGACTGGATGATAATGAGATGAAATTAATATATATATATATATATATAATATCACTAGTACTGCAGCCGGACAGGTATATATATTTATTATGTAATGACTGATGACGGACCTGCTGGACACTGTCAGCTCAGCAGCACCACAGACTGCTACAGTAAGCTACTATAGTAGTATGTATCAAGAAGAAAGAAAAAAAAAACCACGGGTAGGTGGTATACAATTATGGATGGACCAGCGACTGCCGACACAGAGGTAGCTACTAGCTACAGCCGTGGACTACCGTACTGTGTCTGCTGCTAATATAGACTGGATGATAATGAGATGAAATTAATATATATATATATATAATATCACTAGTACTGCAGCCAGACAGGTATATATATATATTATGTAATGACTGATGACGGACCTGCTGGACACTGTCAGCTCAGCAGCACCGCAGACTGCTACAGTAAGCTACTATAGTAGTATGTATCAAGAAGAAAGAAGAAAAAAAACCACGGGTAGGTGGTATACAATTATGGATGGACCAGCGACTGCCGACACAGAGGTAGCTACAGCCGTGGACTACCGTACTGTGTCTGCTGCTAATATAGACTGGATGATAATGAGATGAAATTAATATATATATATATATAATATCACTAGTACTGCAGCCGGACAGGTATATATATTTATTATGTAATGACTGATGACGGACCTGCTGGACACTGTCAGCTCAGCAGCACCGCAGACTGCTACAGTAAGCTACTATAGTAGTATGTATCAAGAAGAAAGAAAAAGAAAAAAAAACACGGGTAGGTGGTATACAATTATGGATGGACCAGCGACTGCCGACACAGAGGTAGCTACAGCCGTGGACTACCGTACTGTGTCTGCTGCTAATATAGACTGGATGATAATGAGATGAAATTAATATATATATATATAATATCACTAGTACTGCAGCCGGACAGGTATATATATTTATTATGTAATGACTGATGACGGACCTGCTGGACACTGTCAGCTCAGCAGCACCGCAGACTGCTACAGTAAGCTACTATAGTAGTATGTATCAAGAAGAAAGAAAGAGAAAAAAAACACGGGTAGGTGGTATACAATTATATATATATTATATACAATTATATATATATATATATATATATATATATATATATATTAAACTGGTGGTGATTAATTAAACTGGTGGTCAGGTCACTGGTCACACTATCAGCAACTTGCAAGTAGTACTCCTAAGCAGACAATCACAATATATATACTGGTGGTCAGTGTGGTCACAATGGCAGTGTGGCACTCTGGCAGCAAAAGTGTGCACTGTACGTTAAAATATGTACTCCTGCTCTCAGACTCTAACTGCTCCCCACTGTCTCCCCCACAAGTCAGATATACAGTCACACTATCACTTCAGCAAGTAGTAGTACTCCTCCTAATGCTCCCCAAAATTACTAAAGTAAATACTGTGTCTCTCTCTACTCTAGTCTCACTCTCTTCTCTATAAACGGAGAGGACGCCAGCCACGTCCTCTCCCTATCAATCTCAATGCACGTGTGAAAATGGCGGCGACGCGCGGCTCCTTATATAGAATCCGAGTCTCGCGATAGAATCCGAGCCTCGCGAGAATCCGACAGTGGGATGATGACGTTCGGGCGCGCTCGGGTTAACCGAGCAAGGCGGGAAGATCCGAGTCGCTCGGCCCCGTGTAAAAAAAACTGAAGTTCGGGCGGGTTCGGATTCCGAGGAACCGAACCCGCTCATCTCTAGTAAATACTGGCTGCTTTATTTTTACACTGCAATTTAGATTGCAGATTGAACACACCCCACCCAAATCTAACTCTCTCTGCACATGTTACATCTGCCCCCCCTGCAGTGCAGCATGGTTTTGCCTAATTGCTAACAAACTTGAAGCTGCGATCAACTTGGAATTACCCCCATAGTGCTTATTTATGAATAGTTTTTTATGGGGGAAAATTAATCTAAAAAAGGGAAGTGAATAATCAAACATTAACCCTTAATATAAAGTGTCGATCAATGTTAGTTATTACTAATGTGTCATTAGCAAAGTGCTCATATAAGTTACAGTTACTACTATAATGACCAAAAGGGACAATCTACATTACATGTGGATCTTTTTCTCCTATGTGATTGAATACATTAAATGTGCATATTTATTCAAAATTATTTTATGGCTAAAACTAGATTTAAAGTGACAGTGCTCTTTATGTAAATCATAATGTAATACAGATAATAAAAGTGCCTGTGTATTATTACGTATGCCCATAAAAGTGCATAAGTGTTATTCCCCGTGAAGACTGTGCGGGAATAAAAAATATATTTAAAGGAAAGCAATATTAATTATATAAATAATGGAAAGAGTCCGTTTCTTCATATATATAAAAAGGTGCTTCAAAATAACGGTGCAACTTCTTAGTAATCATTGAGGCCCCTTGGGGCCAGAGTTTTCAATTCATAAATCCAATACATCTCTCTCTGTGAGAGTCTTTTTTCTCTATCGCCTCCTCTATGTCCCACTTGGATGATCTCCAGAATCCTGACCGTCAGGCCTTTTGGGTCCGAATTATGGAAATGTTTAAAGTGCTTTGGTACTGAATGATGTTCTTGTCTATTTTTGATGCTCCTGACATGTTCTTGGACACGTAGTTTTAGTTGTCGCTTAGTCTTACCTATGTATTTTAGTCTGCAGGGGCATTCAAGCATATAGACCACCCAATTGGTATTGCATGTTGCTCGCTCTTTCATAAAGTAGGTTTTTGAACCTTCAGAGTTAGTAAAGGATTTGGTGTTAGGATTTATATACTGACAAATGTTGCAATGCTGGCATTTGAAAAGTCCCTTGATGTCCCATAGTCTCTTTTTCTCCTGTTGAATAGTAAACAACATACTAGGCGCGAGACGGTCTTTCAAATTCTTCGCTTTCTTAAAAATCACTCTTGGTCTATCTGGTAAAATGGTGCTCAGGATGGGGTCCATTTTTAAAACTCCCCAATGTTTATTTAAGATCCCACGGATTTTTTTGTCTTGACAGTTAAAAGTTGTAATAAAATTCAGCCCTGTGTTCTCCTTATCTTTATTCTTATATTTCAACAGATCTTGACGTTTAGTAGCAAGTGTTTTCCTTCGTGCCTCATCTATTAACTCTTTAGGATAACCTCTTTCACGGAAACGTTCTCCATATAAATTCAACTGTTCTTCTGTATCACCTGGCTTAGTACAATTCCTTTTGATTCTACAAAATTGTGAATAAGGAATATTGGTTTTCCATTTCAACGCATGTCCACTCTTATAATGTACATATGAATTGGTATCAACTTCCTTAATAAAATTTCTGGTGACTACCTCAGTGTCATCATTACTTAAAATCAAATCCAGGTATTCAATCTCTGTAGTACCCACCTTGTATGTGAAGGATAGATTGTAGTCATATATATATTTATTTATTTATCTATATATGTGGGGGGGGCACCAATATATATCTTGCCTCCGGGCAACTGGAACAAACTTACGCCACTGTGCGTCTTTATGCTAATTCTGCAGCCAATGGAATTCGTAAAAAGAGACACCCACCAACTGCAGTGCTAATCCAATGATTTATGTAAAATGTTGCACACCTCTGCTTCACCAGCGAACATTTGAGCAGCACTTTGGTTGCTCGGAATGTCCGTCAGAAAATGGCTGCGGGTACCAGTGCAAATGCGTCTTGGAATGGAGTCACTAGCTGCGACATGCCGATGTCTGGCTAGCCTCCCCCCTGTTACTACCCAGGAATGCCCACTGAACTGATCTCTTTCTGCACCTAAATTCGTTCTGCATCCTCTGGCAGTAACCTCCAGGTAGCCATTAGGACGCATGTGCAGCACAACTCAGACACAAGCGTCGACTTAAACATTGGCCTCTTGCATCTGAAACTGACGTTGCATCCAGGGGTGTATCTACCCATTGGCCAGGATGGCACTCGCCAGGGGTGCCAGCCAAGGAGGGGGTGCCGCACGGCAGTGCCACCCTCGGCCAATGGGAGGAATCACTTAGTAGTGGCATCTCCTGTGCTGGAGGATCGCACAGTATTCAGGAACAAGCGCCGGTGTTCCAGCAGCCCTTGCTGTTGGGAGCTCCTGCAAGCAAGGGTTGCTGGGAGCTGTAGTTTACTTTCACTTTCTTCAGAAAGTGTGGTGCCATGCGGAGGTGTGGTGTTCCTGCCTACTGTGCAATCCTCCAGCCCAGGCGATGCCCAGCTCATCACACTATGTATACATATTACGGGGCGAGGACTATATGCAGGGAGGGGGAAGACATTGTGCAGGGAGGGGGGAGACTATGCCTATGTGCAAGGGGGGAAGACTATGGATATGTGCAGGGAGGGGGAAGACTATGCCTATGTGCAGGGAGGGGGGAGACTATGCCTATGTGCAGTAGGGGAGACTATGGATTTGTGCAGAGAGTGGGGAGACTATGCCTATGTGCAGGGGGGGGTAGACTATGGCTATGTGCGGGGGGAGACTATGGCTATGCGCAGGGAGGGGGAAGACTATGCCTACAGTATGTGCAGGGAGGGGAGACTAAGGCTATGTGCAGGGACGGAGAAGACTATGTATATGTGCAGGGGGGAGACTATTCCTATGTGCAGGGAGGGGGAGACTATGCCTATGTGCAGGGAGGAGGGAGACTATGCCTATGTGCAGGCAGGGGGGAGACTATGCCTATGTGCAGGGAGGGGGGAGACTATGCCTATGTGCAGGGTGAGGGATGGGGCTATTGCTAAGCTATGTGCTGGAATGGGGGCTATGGCTATGTGGTGGGGGGAGACTATGGTTATGTGCTGAGAGAGGGATGGAGACTACCGCTATGTGCTGGGAGGGGGATGGAGACTACGGCTATGTGCTGGGAGGGGGATGGAGACTACGGCTATGTGCTGGAAGGGGAATGGAGACTACTGCTATGTGCTGGAAGGGGGATGGGGACTACTTCTGTGTGCTGGGGACAGAATGGAGACTACGGCCATGTGCTGGGAGGGGAATGGGGACTACTTCTGTGCTAGAAGGATGTGGGGACTACGGCTATGTGCTCGGGACAGAAGGTTATCTACAGTACCCATTGGCCAGGATGGCACGCACCAGGTGCACTGGCCAAGGAGGGGGCGCTTTCTGGTGTTGCCACCCTTTGCCAGGGGGTGGAATCACTTAATAGTGGCAGTGCCAGGGCAGGGGGTTCACACAGCAGCCAGGAGCTGGCACCGGTGTTCGGCACTGCAATGCACCACAGTGAAGAAACTCAAAATAAACTACTAGAATACTATCCTTAATATATCACTACATTACCACTACTAGGTAGTGAGCAGAGATACCTTTTCATTGCCATTAATATTTGATTATACCCACTGGCTTCGGGTGGCATCGGCGGGCGGTGCCCCTCCTTGGCCGCGCCAGGCACTGCTGATTTCTCCACAGTGTGACAAGGATTACTACTGTACTACTGTGAAACGTAATTTTAATTGGAAGTACTATTGTGTGGTCATGTCCCTTTCCCACAAGATCATGCCCCTTTTTGCACATGAGCCTTCCCTATTTCAAATATGGGGGCACCAGTCTCTTACTTTGTCAGGGGCACCCGGACCCCTAGATACACCTCTCGTTGCATCCACTTATGAATTAGGCCCGGTATCTGGTGTCACACTTGTGTGTATGCAATGTGTTGAATTCTGTATTATATTGCAATGGCTACAGCTGGAGAATGACACACTCAGAAAGTGTGGCAACATCCTAATGCTTTGGGCAGCTGTATTCATTATACGGTAAGATTTAGTTTAGCTTGTGCTTGTTACTAGATTATATGTATATACTATAAACGGAGTTACTCCATAACATATAAGTAATATATTACATGCAAGTAACCCCCAGAGTTATGATTCAAGAATTCTACAATTGCTTTTCTATAGTGTCAGACATCATACTGATAACAGTAATGCAGCCATTTCAGTGGCTTTATCCCACATATAAAGGGGTCTATTCATGAAGCAGTAAAAAGTGTGGAGAAGTGAGCCAGTAGAGAAGTTGCCCATGGCAACCAATCAGCATTGAAGTAACATTTAAAATTTGCATACTATACAATTGTACGGAGCAGCTGATTGGTTGCCATGGGCAACTTCTCCACAGGCTCACTTCTCCACACTTTTCACTGCTTCGTGAATAGACCCCTAAAAAGAATGAACAGTTTAACACATCAATAAATGTACAGAATTTCCCACTTGAGAGACCATTACCGTAGTTAGTTACAGTCCATACTTACCTAAATTGAAAATCTCCTCTCCGAGAGATGCCTGGAGAGATGAAGCAGGTGGGCGGAGACCAAGGGATGGGATTATGCTAACTGCATCATTAGGCCCTGCCTCTTCATAGGAAATTGTCACAATTGGCACATACTTGCATAGGGAGCATGGTCGAATGACTTGATTGTCACAGAAACGAGTCATTAGACCCCGTCCCCTTATTGGATTACCGTATTATTCTCTGCATTCTGTCCATTTCTCTACTAAGTGGGTAGAATTCAGGAGGGGTGACCACTCTTTCAGGGATTAGCGGATTTCCCAGAAAATCGTGCCTCTCCCCCAGAAACCGTCAGAGTAGGCAAGTATAAGTAGCACTCTAGTTAGCAGACACTATTCTACACTGTAATAGAGCAGTAGCTACTAGCCTCATATTAGCTTGAAGTGAGCCATTCCTACATAGGTCAAGCTAGAGAAGACTATAGGGAGACATGTGCCGCATGCGTATCTAAATTCTGCCAAAATATCACCAGATAACGTCAACATGGTTATCCATTAACTATGAATTGCATATTAGATTTATTATCTTTATTCAAAATTAAAGGTACTACTGTAAGCAGACTTTTGTGTCAATGATTATGGGCCTGATTCAGACCTGATGGCTGCTGTGCGTTTTCTCAACGGGCTATTATCTAACTACTGCGTATGCGTATGCACCACAATGCGCAGGCACGTTGCCAGACAGTGACAGGATGGTGTGAAAATTTTGACAGCACGGGTGTTCGCAGGGTAATTGAAAGGAAGAGGACGTTTGTTGGTCATAACTGCCCGTTTTCTGGCAGTGTCTGGAAAAATAAGATTTTAAACCTACCGGTAAATCTTTTTCTCCTAGTCCGTAGAGGATGCTGGGGACTCCGTAAGGACCATGGGGAATAGACGGGCTCCGCAGGAGACATGGGCACTAAAAAAGAACTTTAGGTATGGGTGTGCACTGGCTCCTCCCTACACCGTATAAGCTGGGATATACGAACCAGTCAACAGTATGAAATAACACAGCATCAGTCCGAGACTGACCAAAACTGTAACATAATCCTTATGTAAGCAAAAACTATATACAAGTCTTGCAGATGTAGTACGCACTGGGACGGGCGCCCAGCATCCTCTGCGGACTAGGAGAAAAAGAATTACCGGTAGGTTTAAAATCTTATTTTCTCTTACGTCCTAGAGGATGCTGGGGACTCCGTAAGAACCATGGGGATTATACCAAAGCTCCCAAACGGGCGGGAGAGTGCGGATGACTCTGCTGCACCGATTGAGCAAACATGAGGTCCTCCTAAGCCAGGGTATCAAACTTATAGAACTTTGCAAAGGTGTTTGAAGCCGACCAAGTAGCAGCTCGGCACAGCTGTAATGCCGAGACCCCTCGGGCAGCCGCCCAAGAAGAGCCCACCTTCCTAGTGGAATGGGCCTTTACCTATTTTGGTAACGGCAATCCAGCCGTAGAATGAGCCTGCTGAATCGTGTTACAGATCCAGCAAGCAAAAGTCTGCTTCGAAGCAGGAGTGCCAACCTTGTCGGCTGCATACAGGACAAACAGTGCCTCTGTTTTTCTGACCCGAGCCGATCTGGCCACGTAAATTTTCAAAGCCCTGACCACATCAAGGGACTCGGAATCCTCCAAGTCTCGCGTAGCCACAGGCACCACAATAGGTTGGTTCATAAGAAAAGATGAAACCACCTTGGGCAAGAATTGAGGACGAGTCCGCAATTCTGCTCTATCCACATGGAAAACAAGATAGGGGCTTTTGTGAGACAAAGCCGCCAACTCCGACACTCGCCTAGCCGATGCCAAGGCTAACAACATAACCACTTTCCAAGTGAGATACTTTAATTCCACCGTTTTAAGTGGTTCAAACCAGTGAGACTTAAGGAACCGCAACACCACGTTAAGGTCCCAGGGTGCCACTGGAGGTACAAAAGGAGGCTGTATATGCAGCACTCCCTTCACAAAAGTCTGTACTTCTGGGAGAGAAGCCAATTCCTTCTGAAAGAAGATGGATAGGGCCGAAATCTGAACCTTAATGGAGCCTAATTTTAGGCCCAAATTCACTCCAGTCTGTAGGAAGTGAAGGAAACGGCCCAGATGGAATTCTTCCGGAGGAGCATTCCTGGACTCACACCAAGAAACATACTTCCGCCAATACAGTGATAATGTTTAGCTGTCACGTCCTTCCTAGCCTTTATCAGAGTAGGAATGATCTCATCCAGAATGCCCTTTTCCGCTAGGATTCGGCGTTCAACCGCCATGCCGTCAAACGCAGCCGCGGTAAGTCTTGGAACAGACAGGGCCCCTGTTGTAACAGGTCCTGTCTTAGAGGAAAAGGCCACAGATATTCTGTGAGCATTTCCTGCAGATCCGGATACCAGGCCCTTCGCGGCCAATCTGGAACAATGAGAATTGGCTGTACTCCTCTTCTTCTTATGATTCTCAATACCTTGGGGATGAGAGGAAGAGGAGGAAACACATAGACTGACTGGAAAACCCACGGTGTCACCAGGGCATCCACTGCCACCGCCTGAGGGTCTCTTGACCTAGCGGAATACCTCTGTAGTTTCTTGTTGAGGCGGGACGCCATCATGTCTATCTGGGGCAGTCCCCACTGACTTGCAATATGTGCGAAGACTTCCTGATGAAGTCCCCACTCTCCTGGATGTAGATCTGCTGAGGAAGTGTGCTTCCCAGTTGTCCACTCCCGGAATGAACACTGCTGTCAGTGCGCTTACATGATTCTCCGCCCAGCGAAGAATCCTGGTGGCTTCCGCCATTGCCACTCTGCTCTTTGTTCCGCCTTGGCGGTTTACATGAGCCACTGCGGTGATGTTGTCTGACTGAATCAGAACTGGCAGGTCGCAAAGCAAATTCTCCGCTTGACAAAGGGCGTTGTATATGGCCCTCAATTCCAGGACGTTGATGTGAAGACAAGCCTCCTTGCTTGACCAGAGACTTTGGAAGTTTCTTCCCTGTGTGACTGCTCCCCAACCTCGGAGGCTCGCGTCCGTGGTTACCAGAATCCAGTCCTGAATGCCGAACCTGTGACCCTCTAGAAGGTGAGCGCTCTGCAGCCACCACAGGAGAGATACCCTGGCCCTGGGGGACAGGGTGATCATCTGATGAATCTGTAGATGTGACCCGGACCACTTGTTCAGTAGGTCCCATTGGAAAGTCCTCGCATGGAACCTGCCGAAGGGAATGGCCTCGTAAGACGCCACCATCTTTCCCAGGACTCGAGTGCAGTGATCCACTGACACCCATTTTCGCTTCAATAGGTCCCTGATCAGAGACATGAGTTCCTGGGCCTTTTCTATCGGAAGATAAACCCTTTTCTGGTCCGTATCCAGAATCATGCCTAAGACGGTCAAACGAGTCGTAGGGACCAACTGTGACTTCGGGATATTGAGAATCCAGCCATGTTGCTGTAACACCTTCAGTGAAAGTGACATGCTGTTCAACAACTGCTCTCGTGATCTCGCTTTTATGAGGAGATCGTCCAAGTACGGGATAATTGTGACACCCTGCTTGCGCAGGAGCACCATCATTTCCGCCATTACCTTGGTGAAAATCCTCGGGGCCGTGGAAAGCCCAAACGGCAACATCTGAAATTGGTAATGACAATCCTGTACCGCAAATCTCAGGTACGCCTGATGAGGTGGACATATGGGAACATGAAGGTATGCATCCTTTATGTCCAGGGATACCATACAATCCCCCCCTTCTAGGCTGGCAATGACCGCTCTGAGCGATTCCATCTTGAACTTGAACCTTTTCAAGTATAGGTTCAAGGATTTTAAATTTAAAATGGGTCTGACCGAACCGTCCGGTTTCGGGACTACAAACATGGTTGAGTATTACCCCCTCCCCTGTTGAAGCAGGGGAACTTTGACCACCACCTGTTGAAGACACAATTTGTGAATTGCATTTAAAACTATCTCCCTTTCTGGGGGAGAAGCTGGTAGGGGCGATTTGAAAAACCGGCGAGGAGGCACCTCTTCGAATTCCAGGTTGTAACCCTGGGAAACAATTTCTATTGACCAGGGATCCACCTGTGAGTGAACCCAGATGTGGCTGAAAAGTCGAAGACGTGCCCCCACTGGGGCGGACTCCCTCAGCGGAGCCCCAGCGTCATGCAGTGGATTTTGTAGAGGCCGGGGAGGACTTCGAACTAGCTGTGGTTGGCAGCTTTTTCCCTCTGCCCTTACCTCTGGCAAGAAAGGACGATCCTCGTACTCTCTTGTTTCTATGTGACCGAAAGGACTGCATCTGATAAGGTGACGCTTTCTTAGGCTGTGAGGAAATATAAGGCAAAAAATTTGATTTACCTGCCGTAGCTGTGGAAACCAGGTCCGAGAGACCTTCCCCAAACAATTCCTCACCCTTGTAAGGTAAAACCTCCATATGCCTCTTTGAGTCAGCATCACCTGTCCATTGTCAGGTCCATAGGACTCGTCTAGCAGAAATCGCCATAGCGTTGACTCTAGAACCCAGTAGGCCAATGTCTCTTTGAGCATCTCTCATATATAAGACAGCATCTTTAAAATGTGTATAAATGGACTTCAAGGTAGCCTCCTGCTTGCGATCAGCAGGATCTCTGAGGGTAACCGTATCTTGGGATGGCAGCACTACCTTTTTGGATAAGCGTGTCAACGCTTTGTCCACCCTTGGGGAAGATTCCCACCGTATCCTGTCCTTAGTCGGGAAAGGATGCGCCATAAGAATCCTTTTGGGAATCTGCAGTTTCTTGTCTGGAGATTC
Organism: Pseudophryne corroboree; assembly: GCF_028390025.1. Taxonomy (NCBI): domain Eukaryota; kingdom Metazoa; phylum Chordata; class Amphibia; order Anura; family Myobatrachidae; genus Pseudophryne; species Pseudophryne corroboree. The sequence continues at coordinate 321,717,628 of NC_086448.1, read as the reverse complement.
CCAAGCCTTTTCAAATAACTTGTTCAGCTCATGAGATGGGGAAAAGTTACCTCAGGTTTCTTTTCCTTATACATGTGTACCCTCGTGTAAAGGACAGGGGGGTCCTCTGTGATATGCAGTACATCCTTTATTGCAATAATCATATATTGAATACTTTTAGCCAATTTTGGCTGTAACTTTGCATCATCGTAGTCGACACTGGAGTCAGAATCCGTGTCGGTATTAGTTTCTACTATATGGGATAGTGGGCGCTTTTGAGACCCCGAAGGTCCCTGCGACATAGGGGCAGGCAGGGCTTTAATCCCTGTACATTCCCTGAACTCAGCTTTGTCCAACCTTTTGTGCAATAAATTCACATTAGCACTTAAAACATTCCACATATCCAACCAGTCAGGTGTCGGTGTTGCCGACGGAGACACCACACTCATTTGCTCCACCTCCTCCCTAGGAGAGCCTTCTACCTCAGACATGCCGACACACGCGTACCGACACACCACACACTCAGGGAATCCTCTTATCTGAAGACAGTTCCCCCACAAGGCCCTTTGGAGAGACAGAGAGAGAGTATGCCAGCACACACCCAGTGCTAATGACCCAGGAAAAAAACACAATATGTTTACCCAGATAGCGCTGTTATCATCTATCTGCACCAAATTATGTGTCCCCCCCTTCTTTAAAACCCTCTTTCACCGTGGTAAGCAGGGGAGAGTCCGGGGAGCTTCCTCTCAGCGGTGTGCTGTGGAGAAAATGGAGCTGGTGAGTGCTGAGGAACAAGCTCCGCCCCCTCAGCGGTGGGCTTCGGTCCCGCTGAAAATATTCAAAAACTGGCGGGAGGTCTCTTATATACAGTGCATAGCCTGTATATATTGTTTTTAGCCAGATTGGAGATTCCTATTGCTGCCTAGGGCGCCCCCCCCCCCCCCCCCTGCGCCCTGCACCCTTACAGTGCCTGCCGTGTGTTGTGTGGGAGCAATGGCACGCAGCGTTACCGCTGCGCGTTACCGCTGCGCGTTACCTCAATGAAGATCTGAAGTCTTCTGCCGCCTCTGAAGTCTTCTTTCTTCACATACTCACCCGGCTTCTATCTTCCGGCTCTGCGAGGAGGACGGCGGCGCGGCTCCGAGACGAACGGCGAGGGTGAGACCTGCGTTCCGTTCCCTCTGGAGCTAATGGTGTCCAGTGGCCTAAGAAACAGAGCCTAACATTAAGTAGGTCTGTTTCTCTCTCCTCAGTCCCTCGATGCAGGGAGTCTGTTGCCAGCAGGCTCCCTGAAAATAAAAAACCTAACAAAATTACTTTCTTTTAAGGAAACCCAGGAGAGCTCCCTGTAATGCACCCAGTCTCCTCTGGGCACAGTATTAAACTGAGGTCTGGAGGAGGGGCAAAAAGGGAGGAGCCAGTGCACACCCATACCTAAAGTTATTTTTTAGTGCCCATGTCTCCTGCGGAGCCCGTCTATTCCCCATGGTCCTTACGGAGTCCCCAGCATCCTCTAGGACGTAAGAGAAAACACAGGCGTTCTCAAGCGTTTTCAGGGCGGGTGTGTGTGACGCCAGCTCCGGCCCTGATCATAGTAACATAGTATATGTACATCGAGTTCAACTTGTGTTAAATTCTTACACTACTCTGTATGTAACTAGTTTAACTATAATGACCCAGATTAAGTTATGTTTTTAAGTCTAAATAACAGCTACAATTCATGCTTTTTCTAACATTCTCTTCCTTTAAATGCTATAGCCTTGGATATTTCTTTCAGCTAGGAATTTATCTAATCCATTTTTTAACATATTATTAACTGAGTCTGCCATTACTACCTTCTCTGGCAGAGAATTCCAAATTTTTATTGCCCTTACTGTGAAGAACCCTTTTCTTCTTTCGGCATGAAACTTTCTCTCCTCTAACCTCAGAAGGTGCCCTTGTGTCCTGTGTAGAGACTTTTCGATAAACAAATCACCTGATAGATCCTTGTATTGTCCCCTTATATATTTGTAAATATAAAATTATGTCCCCTTTCAGCTGTCTCTTTTCACGTGTAAACATATCTAACCTAGTAAGCCTTTCCTCATGGTCAGTGCCTCTAACCCCTTGATTAGTTTGGTGGCCCACCTCTGAACCCTTTTACGCTCCAATATATATTGTTTATAGTGCGGTGCCCAGAACTGTACACAATATTCAAGGTGTGTCCGTACCAAGGATTTGTACAGTGGTAGGATTACACTCTCGTCCCTTGTCTCAATTCCCCGTTTTATGTATGCTAACACCTTATTTGCTTTTGTTGCTGCACTTTGACATTGTGTACTGCTACTAAGTGGTCTATTTACTAAACATTGGATGGAGATAAAGTGGCTGGAGATAAAGTACCAGCCAATCGGCTCCTAACTGTCATTTTTAAAACCCAGCCTGTGACATGGCAATTAAGAGCTGATTGGCTGGTCATTTATCTCCATCCAAGGCTTAGTAAAAAGACCCCTAGAGTCTATTATCAATGAGCACCCCCAAATCTTTTTCAACTACCATTTCCCCTACTTTTTCCCCATTTAATTTACAGGCTGCCAGATTGTTCTTAGTCCCAAGGTGCATAACTTTGCATTTTTCTATATTGAACCTCATTCTCCATTTGCCTGCCCAAACCTCCAGTTTAAATAAGTTGTTCTGTAAAAACTCAACATCCTTGTCTGAATTAATTACTCGTCACAGTTTAGTATCATCTGCGAAAATTGACACTGTTCTTTCCAGACCCACTCCTAGGTGATTAATAAATATGTTAAACAGTAGAGGCCCAAGTACTGATCCTTGCAGTATTCCACTGAGTACTGGGGCCCAGTCAGAAAACATCCCATTAACCACCACTTGCTGTTCCCTGTTATCCATCCAATTTCTTATGTGGGACTGTATCAAAGGCTGTAGCAAAATCTAAATTGACTACGTCCAGTGTGTACCCCTGGTCAAGATTATCACTCACTTTCTCATAGAAGCTAATTAAGTTAGTTTGACATGACCTGTTCCTCACAAAACCATGCTGATTCCTATTTATAACCTTGGAGGTATCCAAGTGCTCTTGTATGCTATCCCTTATTATACCTTCCAGTATTTTCCTCACTATAGATGTCAAACTTACCAGTCTATAGTTACCAGGATGAGTTTTAATTCCCTTTTAAAATATTGGGACTACCTCTGCTATACGCCAGTCCTTCGGTACCATTCCTGATGTAATTGAATCATAGAAAATCAGATATAAAGTCCTTGCTAATTCTGAGTTAAGCTCCATAAGAACCCTTGAAAATCCATCCGGACCAGGATCAGCCTGATTTCTTCGCACTGGAGGAGTAAGTATTGAGGTACACACAGACTGCACGCATTGCACAGAATGGGAAAAACATTTGGTGGTGAGTGTGATGCAAACGGTTTTGAAGATTTCCGCTGAGGGAAATTTTCGCACAGCGTACACATGTATTCACACACTTGCAATGGGCAAATTTTCACTCCCCCAGGGCACCAACTATCTGATCACAGGACAGTGTAATTTGCAGCACAGCGATCAGGTCTGAATTAAGCCCTGTGTCCAATAAAATCCAACAATAAGAATAGGGTAGGTTACATAAAACAATACTTACAAAATAATATTAATGTAAGTGTGCCTGCTCATGCTCTAAAGGGGCTTCAATCTGCTGTGCCCCATACCTTTAACTTTGGTGTTTATAAGATTCAGTTGTTTGGAATAAAGTTTTGTTTTAAATAAAAGTTTGGAAAATATGTGATGGAAACATGCTTTGCGCTGGCTATACCGGTTTCCTTGTAAGCCTCAGAGAATTAAGGGAATGGAGTCACATGATTTCTAGTGAATTCGGAGAATTAATTACCAAACAAAATGTTGTTTATTTCAGCACAACTCTCAAAAACGTAAAATGTAAATATCCTTCAAAAATTACTTCAAGCATGTGTGAAGCTGCAGGCAGTCAAGTGGGAGAAATATATTCAGAAAATGAAATTATTTGTTTTGTTGCCAAAAGATATCTTAGAAGGCAGCCAAAAAGACAAAATACACTGATACACTTGATTTGAGACATCCTATTATAATATCTGCATTATCACTGACAACATTTGCATAGTTGTGAAAAATGTCTACTAATTTAAACATAAAAATACTGTATACTTTATAATGTGTGGAAGCACACATTATATATAATATACATGTGACTGTCTAGTGCTCCTGCCAGCTTGGAATGTATGGAAGTATATAAACTAGATAAATTATATTTTGGCGCAACATGCAGATGTTGTTTAGCAGACATTTCACACTTCCTTCATTCAATCCATCACTATTTGCTTTGCTGTTTATGCACTGGAATTTCTATAATGGATGCAGTGTTTGTAGTGCACATAGGCCCAGGGGCACTTTAAGGGAGGAGGAGGCCTGTGTCCAGCCTCCTACATTCGGGCCTCCTCCTCTCTGTCGGCAGCGCTAAGAGTCTGACCCAGAACTACCGCCAGTGCAACCAGTGCGTTGCACTGGGGCCCGCCTCTGTCCAGGGGCCCAAAGCATGTAATGAGTCAAACTGACTCATTACATGCCGCTGTGTGCTGCGGGCAACCGCTGCCCGCAGCACACAGCCGCCCGGACAGGAGAGTAGAGGAGCAGCGGTACGGGGGAGAAGCAGGAGGAGGGAGGTGGAGGAGGGAGCCGCAGCAGCGCTTTACTACTGGTTGAGGCGCTGCTGCTGCTGGCCCTCTACTTCACTATAGGCTGTCTTCCGAGAACAGCCTATAGTGAAGCAGAGGGGCAGCAGCAGCGCCTCCACCAATCAATAACACAGCGCTGCTTCGGCTCCCTCCTCCACCTCCCTCCGCCTCCTTCTCTCCTGCCCGGGAATCGTGAGTGACCAGAAGCTGCACCGAGGAGCCTGAGCCAGCGGAGAGGGTAAGTATAATTCTTTCTTTCTTTCTTTCTTTCTTTCTTTCTTTCTTTCTTTCTTTCTTTCTTTCTTTCTTTCTTTCTTTCTTTCTTTCTTTCTTTCTTTCTTTTCTTTCTTTCTTTTCTTTCTTATCTTTCTTCTTTCTTTCTACAAAAAGGGGGACTGTCTGCCACAATGTGTAAAAAGGGGGAATCTGCCTGCCACAATGTGTAAAAAGGGGGAATCTGCTTGCCGCAATGTGTAAAAAGGGGGAATCTGCTTGCCGCAATGTGTAAAAAGGGGGAATCTGCCTGCCGCAATGTGTAAAAAGGGGGAATCTGCTTGCCGCAATGTGTAAAAGGGGGAATCTGCTTGCCACAATGTGTAAAAAGGGGGAATCTGCCTGCCGCAATGTGTAAAAAGGGGGAATCTGCCTGCCGCAATGTGTAAAAAGGGGGATGCTGTCTGCCGTAATGTGTAACACGGGCACGTTGTCTGCCGTAATGTGTAACAAGGGCACGCTGTCTGCCGTAATGTGTAAAATGGGGACGCTGTCTGCCGTTATGTGTAAAAAGGGGGTGTAGTATGGTATGCCGGCGGTCGGGCTCCCGGCGACCAGCATACCGGCGCCGGGAGCCCGACCGCCGGCATACCGACAGTGTGGCGAGCGCAAATGAGCCCCTTGCGGGCTCACCACGCTGCGCTCGCCATGCTGCGGGGACGGTGGTGCGCTACGCGCGCCACACTATTTTATTCTCCCTCCAGGGGGGTCGTGGACCCCCACGAGGGAGAATAAGTGTCGGTATGCGGGCTGTCGGGATTCCGGCGCCGGTATACTGTGCGCCGGGATCCCAAGAGCCGGCATACTGAAGACCACCCGTAAAAAGGGCACACTGTCTGCCGTTATGTGTAAAAATGGCAAGCTGTCTGCCGCTATGTGTAAAAAGTGTACGCTGTCTGCCGCTATGTTTAACAAGGGCACGCTGTCTGCCGCTATGTGTAAAAAGTGTACGCTGTCTGCCGCTATGTTTAACAAGGGCACGCTGTCTGCCGTTTTGTGTAAAAAGTGTACGCTGTCTGCCGTTATGTGTAACAAGGGCACGCTGTCTGCCATTATGTGTAAAAAGGGTACGCTGTCTGCCGCTATATTTAACAAGGGCACGCTGTCTGCCGTTATTTGTAAAAAGTGTACGCTGTCTGCCGCTATGTGTAACAAGGGCACGCTGTCTGCCGTTATGTGTAAAAATGGCACGCTGTCTGCCGTTATGTGTAAAAATGGCACGCTGTCTGCCGTTATGTGTAAAAAGTGCACGCTGTCTGCCGCTATGTGTAAAAAGGGCACACTGTCTGCCGTTATGTGTAAAAAGGGGGACGCTGTCTGCCGTAATGTGTAAAAAGGGGACGCTGTCTGCCGTAATGTGTAAAAAGAGGAATCTGTCCGCCGTAAGGTGTAAAAGAGTCTCTACCTGGTGTAGTGGTGCTACTGTGCGGCGTAATTTGAATAATGGAGACTACTGTGCACCGTTTTATGAATTGGTATTATTTTGTGGCCACACCCCTTCCCCACAAAGCCACGCCACTATGTATATTTGCGCGTGCCTACGGCGCGCACTGGCCCTGTTTTGCATGCAGGGGTGGGGCTCCGATGCCGTTTCTTGCACACAGTGCTAAAATGTCTAGTTACGGCACTGTTGCTAGGTATCCATTTCTCTGGCCCTGAGCAGGTCCCCCTCACCAGATCCTCTCCAGGGGTGAGGGGGTGGACTTGGATGGGATGGGGGGCCCAAAGCATTTTGTCGCACCTGGGCCCACCGCTCGCTAGTTCCGCCACTGGTCTGACCACTAGATAGCTCAGACTCTACTGCACATGCACAGATCTCTGGGAAAATTGCACGGCGGCCATTTTCCCAGTGATTTTTCTACTGCACATGCGCAGAATTTCGTGAAAATGGCCACTGTGTCATTATCACTGTGTTTTAACAGCGCTGCGGATGCCGGAGGGCTGTCTATTAAAAAAATGGGTGCAGAGTGTTCGGTGGGGGCCCCCTCAGGACTCAGGGGCTCCCATTATAGATACGCCATTGCATAGGCCCCCAAGGCCCAAGAAAGCCCACACCGCACACCAGGGGCTTATCAAAATAGGAGGAGGCCCGTGTGCAGACTGTGTCTGAGCCCCCTAATCTCTAGCTGGTAGCGCTGTAGACTCTGTGCACTAGGGTCACTAGGGGACTCTAGTGCTGTTCCAGAATCTAGTGCGCATGCTCAGGTCTCCGTAAAAATGGCACGGTGGCCATTTTCTCAGAAATTTTCTTACCGTGCATGCGCAAAATGACGGGAAAATGTCCACTGCGCCATTTTCCTGGTGATTTCTGCAGTGCTGCTGCTGATGCTAGACTCCGAAGGGTAAGTATTGAAAAAAATGGATGCAGGGTGTGCGGTATGGGCCCCCCTGGATCCAGGGGCCCTGTGTGCACTGTGCACACTGCACCCATTATAAATACGCTAGTGCCGCACACCCTGCATCCACTTTTTTTATTACTTACCCTCCAGAGTCCCGCACCATTAGGAGCAGCGCTGCAGAAACCACCAGGAAAATGGTGCAGCAGCCGTTTTGCCAGAGACCTACGCTAGGGTCTCCTAGTGCCCAGACTCTATTGCTCTGTTGGCTAGAGAGGAGGGGACCAGGATGTAGACCTCCTCCTCTCTTGATCTCTCTTGATGTATCATGTACTATAGAACAATGTGGGTCATTCCAAGTTGTTCGCTCGCTAGCTGCTTTTAGCAGCATTGCACACGCTAAGCCGCCGCCCTCTGGGAGTGTATCCTGGGAGTGTATCTTAACTTAGCAGAATAGCGAACGAAATATTAACAGAACTGCGAATAGAAAATCCTTAGCAGTTTCTGAGTAGCTCGAGACTTACACCTACACTGCGATCAGCTCAGCCCATTTCGTTCCTGGTGTGACGTCACAAACATGCCCTGCGTTCGGCCAGCCACTCCCCCGTTTCTCCAGACACTCCTGCTTTTTATCCTGGCACGCCTGCGTTTTTCCGCACACTCCCAGAAAATGGTCAGTTTCCGCCCAGAAACACCCACTTCCTGTCAATCACACTCCGATCACTTCAACTATGAAAATTTTTCATTCGGACGTGAGTAAATCTACTAAGTTTTGTGCTAAAATACTTAGCGCATGCGCACTGCGTACCATGCGCATGCGCATTTTTGCCTTAATCGCTCCGTTGCGAAAATCGGCAACGAGCGAACAACTCGGAATGACCTCCAATGACAAAATCCCTTAATCTGTAATGTAAAGGCCCATACACACTTGACGATGCACACGTCGTTAATGACCGTCGTTAACGACTTCCCTTGAACTTCCCTTGAACAGCTGAGCAAACGACATGAGCATACACACTACCAACAACCAAAGACCAAAGACTAACGACCAAAGACCAAAGACCATTCATCGTTGAAGCATCCAAGCTGAACAGTTTATTAAACTAATGAGCTGGGAACAGGGCTGGTGAACAGTGGCTTGGTCGTTGGTCTTTCGTCGTTCACACCATACACATTCAACGACGTCTCTGGTCGGTAACGACCATAGTGGAAATTGAGCATACATGCTCCACAGATAAGCGAGGGTCGTTAACGTCCCGCGGGGCCGCGCATCGGTGGTCGTCGGATGCATACACACTTGACGATATAATGAGCGACGTCGTTGATGAGGGCTGAAATGAACGACGTCGCTCATTTTATCGTCAAGTGTGTATGGGCCTTAAGAATGATAATTATTAGTAATTAAATAATATAAGTTAAAGATTGTGATTGATGGACTGCCGTTGGAAACTTGGGGCAATAAGAAATTCTAATTGTAGTACAAATTACGGTTTTGCCCACTGTTTATAGCACCCATCAAATCTTTTTATAGTCATTTTATAACTATGTAGCTTTAATGTTATACCTTGTATTATTACATATAGTAACCATAATGAGAATCATCACAGATACAAAAATAAAATGAATGCATGATTGTTAGGCTTCACTTTCGTTTTTTAGTCTGAGGTGTTGTTTTGTACAGTATATTCTCTATTACTGGGGTAGGCAACATGTGGCACTCCAGCTGCTGTGAAATCCCAGCCTGCCCTGCAACAGGTATTCTGTTAGTGCATTCTAAATCTGTGGCAGGCAAGCTGGGATGCAGGGCCATCTTAGCAGTGTAGGACCCTGTGCAGGGCCGCCATCAGGGGGTTGCTGGGAGCACAACTGTCCTGCCCATTCTGACAGAGAGTGGAGGGCCCAGGCCGCATGCTGCTCGCTACTGAGAGGGCCCCCGCTCTTAGTATTGAAAATTTCCCTCCCAAAATGGTCACAGCATTAGAGGAGACAGTTATTTTTAATGCTAGAGGATGGCGGCGGCCATTTTGGGAGGGCCATTTTCAATCGTTTGAAAGGGGCAGGCGACCACAGCTGGGACAGCAGACTCATGGTGGCAGTGGCAGAGGATGTTCCCCTGACAACGAGCAGAACCCCTGACAACAAAACAATGTTTTTTTAAGTGTGGGAAGCAGGGGTGGATTGAGATGGAAAACCAACCTGGGGAATTTATGGAAGCAGCCCTAATGGGAGCGGGGTCTGTTTAGGTAGCGGAGTCTGTCAAGGGGGACTGATTCTGAGTTGGGCCTTCCTCATAGGGTCTGATTCTGAGTTGGAGATAGTTGCAACCTTCCTTGCAGTTTTTGCTGCAGTTGCCCTTCCCTGATGTACATCCGCCCACTTTCAGTGCCTACAGATGCTGCAATACTTTGTGCGTCTTTAGATACCACCATCTGTCTCACCATTGAAACTTTCACCAGCCCTATGCTAGGTGTAGATCATCCATCTGAGTATGGTCTCCAATGTGAGCAATTCAGTGTCTCTGTATGCAACCACTTACAGCAACATACCCGTGTCACTCCAATAACACACCCATATTATGCTACATCTGCATTTTGATAAAGCTAAATATTTATCTTACTTAAAACCCTTTAAGAGGTCTAAGAACACTGTACGCTATTGACGTATGGAATACCGTAAGGGTACGCACGTTGCGTAACAATCGCTTAGCCGTAGTCGAGACGCTCAAGCGTCACGTTCGCTCACGGCCAAGAGATCACAGGCAGGCACGCTATTGGCTGCCGACTAACGTAATGATACGCTATTAGCGTAGCGGACGCTCGGGACCACGAGGAGATCACAAGCGGCGCTGACGCTCACAGTGTAAAACCTTTATATCTATACCATAAAACAATGTATTATGCAGTAAACCTTGGTGTAGTGATAGGGTGTAGATGTAACACAGTGTAACCTTATTAACTTAAAAGCTGTTCGAGCGTCTCCGACGCTCTGAGAATACTTGGAAATATAAGAAATACACAGATACCGATCTTAGGTTCTAACACCTTCTATGAACGTTATATTTGCAAAAGAATAATACAATACAAGTCATACACTACCAATATAACATAGACTAACTAACCAGATAACTACACATAAAATACAATACAATTACGTTTAAGGGAAAATGAGAGAGAAAGAGGAGAGGAGAGAGAGAGAGAGATATGGCTCACAATAACAATAAAGACAATATGATTGCGGAGAAAACTTACGCACAAAGGGAACGATCGCATGCGCCTTTCTGAATATCCAGCTCCCGATTATCAGTGATGAGAACCGTTGAAGAGAGTGAGCTGGATCAGATCGGCTTGTCTATTTATGCCCCACACACAATACAATACAATGGTCCCTACAATCTCATTGTTCATTGGACACAGGAATTCGTCTTCGCATTATAACAAAAGGTCATAGGTTGATTCATACAGGTGGGCTGTGACTATTTCCAACTGCTCAGGTGGGTGGGAAACTAGGTTTCCCGCCGCATGGATAAGTGAGTGCAAATAATAGTAAAGTACATAAACTTCTTATGTCCATAACTATTCGCACGAGCGATTAATCCGCTTCAAACCAACACCGGAATATTGCTAATTAAATACTCTTCCGATGGATACTAAACACCACTGTATAACCCTTGTCTGACCCTTCGTATCAAACAAAGAGGGATCTCTTTGTTTATGAACATGCTACATTGACTAAACTTTCAGATTCTATCAAAGGGACCATAATCTACAAAATACATTATATGGTTAAAATATGTAACGATCGAGTCGCACGCTAGGCGCACATAAACTCTACCGTAAATGCGCATACTGTGCGCCTGCGGGTGCACGTAACAGCGGGTATGCGTACGCACGGGAGAGCGCACGCATGCGCAGCGCGGACCTGTATGAGGTGCAAATATGGCAGTGTGCATCATGATATTTTTCTGACTTTGACAGTCCACCCTTTGGCAGTCACCAATAACTGCCACTTCCTAAAACATTTCAAAAAGAGAAAAATATATGTCATGTGTAAATACATTTCTATGGTTGGGTAGGGGAGGAGAGGAGAAGGTGAGAAAAGGGTATGACCTAGTGAGATAGCAGAAGCATGAGTGTATGAATCCATGTTTGGGGGGTCATGTATCATCGTGCCGTACGTGTCTTAAATCAAGCTTCGAGGTATTGCGAAGTATACATTTGAATTCCTTCTTATCCCGCGGTACGGGTCTGTGGATGGGCGGTCAAACTTTACCGAGCTCTTTTCGGATTTTGGTTGCAACAAAATGGGGGAGCACATTTTAGTTGATGATACATGAATGGGGGAAATATGTGATTGCTGATATCTGTGCCTGTATTCCCTATCGACTATGTGTGTCATTACCTGAAGGTTGTAGAGATGAAGATAAAGAACAATTATGGTAAATGCAGTGGTATTCTATGTCAGGTTAATGAACATTTGTCGGTTGAAGTCTTGTCTGGTGTCTGTTGAATGCAGTCTTCTTTGGGCTTTTGCCAAAAAGTGTGGGCAAAAAGCTTTGTCAATGTCCATAGACTTACAAAAGTGTTGGGCTAGCGTAAATTTAAAATTTCTAGGGAAACTGGGGGTCTATGGCATAGTTCATCAATTATCTGTGTATAAGGTTGTCAAAACTTCTTCTTTAATCCATCTGTTGTCTGCGTACAGGATCATCAAATTCCTCATCCAAGTGGGTCTTTTTACCTTGGAGAAAACGGAGAAACAGGTGAAAGAAACGGACCGTATAATCGCATTTTCATCACATCATTGTCTCTACCGTTGGGTCATAAATCAAATCCATTGGAATTACAATTTCCTCACTCCTTAGACTCATTACCCTGGTACTACGTTTGCACTTCGTTAAAGCCTGAACGCATCTAAATATCAAGCCAATCGATATGACAACACCCAAGATACATAGGAGAAACTTCCCTACATCCATTATGACTCCTTGAGCCCATTCTCCTAAACCAGAGAACCAATTTCGCGGGTTCAACCATGACACCCAACCAGTCAGCTCATTACCCACAGCAGCAAGGGTGAGATTGTGTCTCCTGCGAAATTCCCACTTTAATTGGAGAATGTCGTCCATCTTTTGGTCTATGACCTTGACCGGATCCTCGGTACTATTCGTAATATATGTGCAGCATTTCACGCCGTACTGCGTTGCCAGTGTGACACAATATCCACCTGTCACTGCTGTGAGATAATTAAGAACCATTCTATGCTGAACCAGTTCTGTTTTATAAGCTTGAAGTTCTCTTCCAGTATACCTAAAAGTGTCATCATACATTTCTGTGATATTGTCTAATAAATTTGCAAGCGCAGAGATATACCTATAGTTCAGCACTCCTCGGTGCGAGTGATATCTAACGCGATTAGGAATTGAATCCCGGTGGATTCATTGATCAGGTCAGAGGCCGGATGCTCTGTTCTCTCTATCAGGTGCCGTTTAACGATGTGCTCGTAATGAGTGTGAGTATAAGGAGCTTGGGCACCATGGTGTATATCTTTCATTTTGGCATGTGATACAGTCATTACTTCAGGCAGTACTTTTCCAATATAACACAATCCTTCAGAGTTTGGGGCAAGCCACTTATACGCCTTCCTCCCGCATATGAAATATGCATCATCGGGGAGAACATATGGGACGGAGTAGGACATAACCATATTACACATCTTCCATGTGAAATCTCCTAACCCTAATTCTCCCATCTGTCTAGTACACGTATCAGTTTGTACGATATGTGCACAGTATCCTGGTGATACCTCTCCAACTCTCGTAATCCTACTTCCTAGGGTATACCTATATCGGAAAGATTTTTCTCTACTGGCTATGTGGCGTATAAGTTCTGTATCTGTAGGCATTCTATCTGCTCTATATGAAAAGGTCATGGTTTGGTTACTCCATGACACTTCCCAATTTCCCGGCTTTCGGGGATTGGAAATGTTAAAACATATTAGGGATCTATCCACATGATATTGGTGGAGCTTCAAACTAGGAGGACTGGAGATATGAAACCTCCAGTCCACCGGTCTCCCACCCTTTAGCTCAAGTACCTCCCCTATCGTTAAAGGGAATGGTACTAGCCCTGATTTGCTATGGCCTTGAGGTACTTGAGAGCATACCCAACAATCTGTCTGATTTAACGCTTTACCCACTAAGGAGTGATAGTCACTCAATGGATGCCGGTCCATGTGGATATTAAAACTGGACTGACATTTCTTGATACACCCATCCTCAACTACATTGTCACAGAGCCTACAGATACAGTTTTCTTCAGCTAACAATCCTTCACAATTCCTTCTATTGTCAATGTTATCGGATCGTTTTCTGATACTCGCCTTTACTTGTTGATTAAGTTGTTCTTGGAAAACTACGCCTCCATCTTTGTCATCAGAACCCATTCCAGAACCTCTCTCGACCTCCATGGTACTCTCGCCGGAACAGACTGCTCTGGTCAACATCATAGTCAACAGGAAAATCCGGATCACAGTCTCTTGGGGCAAGTCCATCTTTTAGGAGGAAACGGAGAAGAATGAGAAGGGGGAAAAAATAGTTGAGGGAGAGGGGATGGGAAGTGGAGAAAAACAATAAAAGGGAACAGGGAATCGACAACTGCTTTTGGTCTTATGATTTTCAATGCTCAGGTGCCGCCTCAGTCCTCCTGAAACAGACACTCCAGTGATACAACTTCCTCTACCGTCTGTTCCTTATCACGGGACCTCTCTGGATCAGCAACCTTCTTACAGTGGGACGAATGAACCCAAGTCTCTCTCTCGGCAACCTTCAATGCTGTAGTGCTAGTCAATAAGACTTGGTATGGTCCTTCCCATCTGTCAATAAGGCAACCTGAGCGTAGAAAATTCCGTATCATTACATAATCCCCAGGTTCAATGTCATGACAATTACTATCTGGTAAATCAGGAACCACCAACTTCAAATTATCATTTTGATTCCTTAGCTGTTTACTCATGTTAACCAGGTACTTTACAGTCACTTCATTGTTACACTTCAAATCATCCTGAGGGTTAATCATAACATGTGGTTGTCGACCAAATAAGATCTCAAAGGGAGACAGATTAAGAGGGGACCTGGGAGTGGTTCTGATGCTGTATAGTACAATGGGTAAAGCTTCTGGCCATGTCAATCCTGTCTCTGCCATAACTTTGCTCAGTTTATTTTTAATAGTGCTGTTCACTCTTTCCACCTTCGCACTTGCCTGTGGACGGTATGGAGTGTGCAGCTTGCTATCAATTCCCATTAACTTACACATTCCTTGAAAGACATCACCTGTAAAATGGGTACCCCTATCACTTTCAATTATTCTAGGGATACCGTATCTACATACAAATTCCTGCACAATTTTCTTAGCAGTAAACATAGCGGTATTTGTGGCCGCAGGAAATGCCTCGACCCAATTTGAGAATACATCTATACAAACAAGTACATATTTCAAATTTCGACAAGGGGGTAATTGTATAAAGTCAATCTGTATTACCTGAAAAGGGCCGCCTGTAGGTGGGATATGAGATGGTTCTGTTGGTATTGCCTTTCCGATATTCTTTCTCAAACAGGTAAGGCATGACATTGCTCTTTTACCTGCATGAGATGAAAATCCTGGGGCGCACCAATATGCTCTTACCAACTTACACATTCCCTCCTTGCCCAGATGAGTCAGCCCGTGTGCTGCCTCAGCTAAACATGGAAGGTATGCTCTGGGGGCCACTGGTTTACCTTGTCCATCCGTCCAGAGTCCTGAGGACTCCTGGCCATATCCTTTTGCCTTCCAGACTGCCTTTTCCTGTGTGGAACACAAATTTTGCATTTCACACAACTTTTGTGTGTTGATGGTATTAAATACCATCAATTGTGTGGTGTCTGTCTGTCTGGGGGTACCAGCTGCTAACTTAGCAGCTTCGTCTGCTCGGCTGTTACCAAGTGATACTGGGTCCTGGCTATATGTGTGTGCTTTACACTTGATAACAGCCACTCTGTCGGGTTCCTGTATCGCTGTTAGAAGCCTTTTGATGTGAGTTGCATGCGCTACCGGTGTACCAGCTGCCGTCATGAAATTTCTGAGGCGCCATAGGGCTCCGAAATCATGGACTACCCCGAAGGCGTATCTAGAGTCGGTGTAGATATTGGCTGACTTGCCCTTAGCCAATTCACATGCTCTGGTTAGGGCGACCAGTTCAGCAACCTGGGCTGAGTGAGGTGGGCCTAGCGGTTCTGCTTCTATGGTGCCTTGGTCATCTACGACTGCGTATCCAGTACACAAGTCTCCCGAGTCTGACTGTCTGTGACAACTACCGTCAGTGTAAAAAGTAAGATCTACATCTTCCAGTGGGTTGTCACTGATGTCAGGCCTTGCCGTGAAATTTTGGGTCAAATATTCCATACAATCATGCATGTCATCTTTTGTATTAAATCCTCCTTCCCCACCACTCTCATCCTCCACCCTTTGTGCCTGTCCAGGCACACCTGGGAGATATGTTGCAGGATTTAATGCACTGCATCTCATTATGGTGATGTTTACGGGGGCCATTAGTGCCAATTCCCATCTTGTAAACCGCGCTGATGAGACGTGTCTGGTTTGGGCAGAATTTAGCAAGGCTGACACTGCATGTGGTGTATGAATTGTGAGGTTGTGACCTAGCACTACATCTTCGCTTTTTGTTACTAGCAATGCTATCGCAGCAACGCTTCGCAAGCATGTGGGGAGGGATCGCGCTACCGTATCTAGCTGAGCGCTGTAGTATGCTACCGGCCTGCTGGCATCACCATGCTTTTGGGCTAGGACGCCTGCCGCGCAACCAGCACTTTCTGTTCAGTACAGCTCAAAGGGTTTCCCATAGTCTGGCATACCTAATGCTGGCGCCTGTGTTAGGCACTGTTTAAGTCTCTCAAATGCCATCTCGGACTCGTCTGTATGCGAAATCCGATCAGGTTTGTTTGAGGAGACCATCTCCTGCAAAGGTAACGCTAGAATGGAAAATCCTGGGATCCAGTTACGGCAATACCCACACATTCCTAAAAACGTTCTGATCTGTTGCTGGGTTTGTGGCAGAGTCATGTCTCTAATTGCTTGGATTCTATCAGCGGTCAGGTGTCTCAGTCCTTGTGTTAGACAGTGTCCTAGATATTTTACTTTAGTTTGGCATAATTGCAATTTGTCTTTGGAAACCTTGTGTCCTGTGTCTGAAAGATGAAACAGGAGCTGTTTCGTATCCTTCAGGGACGCTTCCAATGAATCTGAACACAGTAGTAAATCATCCACGTACTGTATCAATATTGATCCACTCTCTGGTTGGAAAGACTGTAAACAATCATGCAAAGCCTGGGAAAATATACTTGGACTGTCTATGAAACCTTGTGGTAATCGAGTCCATGTGTATTGGACTCCTCTGTATGTAAATGCAAACAAATATTGACTGTCAGGGTGTAGAGGTACCGAGAAGAAAGCGGAGCAGAGGTCAATAACAGTGAAAAATTTCGCAGTGGGAGGGATTTGCATAAGGATGACAGCTGGATTTGGCACTACGGGGAACTGACTCTCAACTATTTTGTTAATCCCCCTTAGATCCTGCACTAGCCTGTAACCCCTCCCCCCACTCTTTTTTACAGGGAAGATGGGACTATTGGCAGTGCTGGATGTTCTTACCAGAATGCTCTGTTGTAGCAAGTGCTCTATTACGGGATACACTCCTAACTCCACCTCTGGCTTCAGAGGGTATTGTGGGATTTTTGGAGCTATCCTTCCATCTTTTACTTGTACAACTACCGGAGCTACATTTGCCATTAATCCAGTGTCTTGTCCATCTTTAGTCCACAGTGACTCTGGTATCTGGGATGTCATTTCTTCTACTTGGGATGGAGTCCTATTTGTCATAACGGTATGTGTCATTAATTTTGATGGGGAGTCTAACATGTCTCGCACTTCCTGAGCGTGATTCTCAGGTATGTCCAAGAATACACCTTCAGGAGTACAATAAATGACGCACCCCATTTTACACAATAAGTCTCTTCCCAGGAGATTAGTCGGTGCCGATGCAGTCAGGAAAAAGGAATGCTTGGTATGTAAAGGCCCTATTGTAATCTCTGCTGGTTTGCTAACAGGGTAATGCTGGACTACTCCCGTTACTCCCATGGCTGGAATTGTCTTACCAGTGGTTCTCATGCCCACTGTCGAATTTATCACTGATTTGGCCGCCCCCGTATCTACAAGAAAGTTTAATGTTTTACCAGCTACATCAATTGCAATTTCGGGTTCACTTCCAAGACTTGCAATCAATTTTACTGGCTGCAGATTACAGGTATGGCCACACCCCTATTGGGTATGGTGACCTCCCTGAATCCCGCTGGCAGCAACTACTTGTGAAGGGGTTAACTGGGAACTGCCAGAAGTTTGCCAGTCTCCTTTTGGGGGATATCTTTTTGTTTCCCCTGCATGTGGCTCATAACTCCGTCTCTGCGGGCCCTGATCCCAATGTCGTGTGTCATGTCGTGGTCTAGGGGGTTGGTATGATTTTTGTGAATTTTTCACTCTACAGTCTCGTGCCATGTGTCCCTGTCTATGATAAGAATAACAAGTTACCACATTTGACTTACCCACAGGGTTTGGTGATTTATACAAAGGCTGCCTTGTGGTCAGGGCCTGTATACTTACGGCCATTAACTTATCACCTTGTAATTCCCTGTGTCTGGTGATATTCCGATCGTGATCAATAGCTGCCTCTCTCAAAGTAGCCACCGACAGACCTCGCCAACATGGTTGCGTGGTCTGTACCCTTGTCTTTAATGCTTCTTTTAAACCATCCATTAGCACAGATACTGCTACTTCTCTATGATTTATGTTGGTTTTAATGTCCTCTATGCCTGTGTATTTAGCCATATCTAGTAATGCCCTGTGAAAATATTCTGCAGCTGTTTCCGACTCCTTTTGTTTAATGGAGAAAATTTTGTTCCATTTAACTACAGCTGGAAAATAATCTTTTAACTGTAAATTTATTCTTTTTACATTGTCTTGGTTGTACACATCTGTAAGGGGTACATCCTGATCCAATCCACAGTCAGCTAGAAATTGAGCTGGGTCGACATTGGAGGGTAAACATGCCCTCAGCAATATCTGCCAGTCTTTGTTATTGGGCTCTACAGTGTTCCCTAGGTCTCTGATGTATTTCTGGCTAGCAACTAGATCTTTTCTAGGATCAGGGAATTCAGACACTATGGTTCTTAATTCCATTCGGGAAAATGGGCTGTACATGGCAATGTTTCTGATAGGAGTGACTCCTGTAGTGTCAGTTTTCCCATTTGGCACAGCTATTACCCTAACGGGATTAAGCCTAACAACATCATTCTGATTAGATTCTACAGCCTGTGGTGAAATGGTTTCAGCATAGTGTAAGGTGCCGTACTTACCCGTTGATACGACCTCACCTGTCCCTCCGCTAGGGGCCTTTGCTACTAATCTTAAGGGTTGGGCCGTGCCTACTGTTGTTTCTGATAAGGTGGCTGCTAGAGAGAGCGCCGATATTGTTGCCGATTCGTCCTCTTGATCACACTCCTGGGGAAAGTTTAAAACAGGGTACAACTTGCACGGGTTAATATTTGCATTGGTTAACTTATTAACATTATCTTTAACATTTATACAGTTGCTAAGTGTTTGTTTGTTACACCCTAGTGCGTCATTCTCCGCAACCAATTTCTCTCCTGATATATATGGTGGCGGCGGTGCCGTGGCTATCAGTTTCCTGATAGGGTTAGATCCCGCCGCCTGAGCCAATCCTCTCTGTATTTCACCCTCCTGTTGCCATAACTGCAAATAATCATAATGTTTGATCCGTCTCTTTGTTGATTTAATGAGACATATCCTCCTCCTTAGATTCAGTAAACACATCTGGGCTAAAGCTGCCTACTCTTGGGAACTTCTCCCCGTCATGTACCGTCATTCTCTCCCATTCATCACATAAAACCTCTGTGTGTGAACCGTATTTTTCACACATTACATACCTTGCCGACCCGATTGGTCGGTTTACTGAATCAACCCGAACCGAGGTTGATCGCCCCCTACCTGAACAATTGGCCCCCATACCTGCAGGTGTTGCTTTCTTCAGCGAGCCCTTACAAAAACCAAAATGTTCAAGATAGGCTGACGGTGGCGGTTTACCGAGTACCCCACTCACTCGCCCACGCCGACCAATACGACCTACACACTGCCCTAGTGCTGGCGTACTCGACCCAGGGCCCCTGCGACCTGAACCGCTATTTACTGGAACATGTGAGGGTGATCCGCAGAGCACTTACTCTTTCCAGTAACTATTGGTTGCTGGATAGTTCCCAAGTGACTGGCGAACCTCCCTTAAAATAAAAAAAATTACACAAATCACGTTAGAATGTACAAATAGCGTTTATGACCCCTTTCGTACACAAATGGCACTAGGTCAGATTACTAACTAATGCACACAATTACGTGCGGTACAATCGTTCAGTACATAAGCAACTAATCTTATGTACGGAGCGACCAACGGAATCGAAAATTACGGCTGCGAATTCCTTCAGCCAGAGCTTTATGGCCTATATGGGTTCCGCACCAACCCTTCTTGGTGTTGTGCTACTTGTCTCTATAGCGGACTTCTTAGTCTGCTGTAACTGGACCTCCTGGTCTTGTTCCGGACCTCCTGGTCTGTGCCACAGTAGACCTCCTGGTCTGCTATACTCTAATGCTCAAATTTTATGTTTAACAAGGGATGCCTCCCTCGCCACCATGTACGTCACTTACATGTATGTACCTCACGAGAACTCGACTTCTTGTGGTTCAACCTCAAAAATTGTAGAACTTATATAATTTCAAACACTCACTCACCACATGTACACTTTTGTTTCTATTTCTATTTCTGCGCAGAAATTTCTTTCCTTTAGACCAGATGAGTTGTAAATTGGAGAAGGATCTATTAACTTAAATTTCGGACACTAAAATCGATTTGCGCTATTTATCGCGTTGCCACTTTTTCGCCTGTTAAAATAACACTATCGTGTGATTTGAGTTACGTGGGCGTACCCGGACGCTCCGTTGCGTAATATACGCTGCGTGCGTCGGCCTTTGGGTTGCGTACGCGAGTCTCAGCCTTTTGTTAGAGACACGTGTACGCAAAGCAGATATCCACCGTAACACAATTTACACGTTTATCAATGTAGACGATCCTCGATCATCTACCGAGCACCACACAGATCTCTCCTTGTATCTTTAGGCAGAGCTGTGTGCGTGCTTTGCAATTTACACCTTAATGTATTACTTTTACTCTTTAACTATTAAATAGCGACAAATCTCTCTTAGCACGTTTATCAATTTATAAAATGGCAAACAGGAGAGTGATATGAAAAATACACGAATGAAAAGAAATGCAGATATATGCGTGCGTGCGTACGCAAGACAGAAATAAACAGTTTTAAAAGACACTAGTGTTTTGTTCTTACCTCCGGTTCCGGATTCCCTCAGCACCCTTTACTAAGCGAAGCAGACGCTTATCCAGACAGCACTACGAGGAATATGACCTCCCGCCCTTTGCTGATGGATAATGTCTGCTGAAATTACCTAGTGCAGATATGTGAAGGACGGACGAGCCGCCAATTGATAAAGCTAAATATTTATCTTACTTAAAACCCTTTAAGAGGTCTAAGAACACTGTACGCTATTGACGTATGGAATACCATAAGGGTACGCACGTTGCGTAACAATCGCTTAGCCGTAGTCGAGACGCTCAAGCGTCACGTTCGCTCACGGCCAAGAGATCACAGGCAGGCACGCTATTGGCTGCCGACTAACGTAATGATACGCTATTAGCGTAGCGGACGCTCGGGACCACGAGGAGATCACAAGCGGCGCTGACGCTCACAGTGTAAAACCTTTATATCTATACCATAAAACAATGTATTATGCAGTAAACCTTGGTGTAGTGATAGGGTGTAGATGTAACACAGTGTAACCTTATTAACTTAAAAGCTGTTCGAGCGTCTCCGACGCTCTGAGAATACTTGGAAATATAAGAAATACACAGATACCGATCTTAGGTTCTAACACCTTCTATGAACGTTATATTTGCAAAAGAATAATACAATACAAGTCATACACTACCAATATAACATAGACTAACTAACCAGATAACTACACATAAAATACAATACAATTACGTTTAAGGGAAAATGAGAGAGAAAGAGGAGAGGAGAGAGAGAGAGAGATATGGCTCACAATAACAATAAAGACAATATGATTGCGGAGAAAACTTACGCACAAAGGGAACGATCGCATGCGCCTTTCTGAATATCCAGCTCCCGATTATCAGTGATGAGAACCGTTGAAGAGAGTGAGCTGGATCAGATCGGCTTGTCTATTTATGCCCCACACATAATACAATACAATGGTCCCTACAATCTCATTGTTCATTGGACACAGGAATTCGTCTTCGCATTATAACAAAAGGTCATAGGTTGATTCATACAGGTGGGCTGTGACTATTTCCAACTGCTCAGGTGGGTGGGAAACTAGGTTTCCCGCCGCATGGATAAGTGAGTGCAAATATTAGTAAAGTACATAAACTTCTTATGTCCATAACTATTCGCACGAGCGATTAATCCGCTTCAAACCAACACCGGAATATTGCTAATTAAATACTCTTCCGATGGATACTAAACACCACTGTATAACCCTTGTCTGACCCTTCGTATCAAACAAAGAGGGATCTCTTTGTTTATGAACATGCTACAGGCTTGAAAGACTAGGCATGTTTACATTGGAAAAGCGGAGACTAAGAGGGGATATGATCAACATCTACAAATATATAAGGGGACAATACTCAGAGCTTGCGCGGGACCTGTTTTTGGTTAGATCAACACAGAGGACTCGTGGACACTCGCTCAGGTTAGAGGAGAGGAGATTCCGCACAATACGGCGTAAAGGCTTTTTCACGGTAAGGACAATACGTGTTTGGAATTCCCTGCCCGAGGGAGTTGTAATGGCGGAATCTGTCAACACCTTTAAGAATGGGTTAGATAAATTCCTATTGGATAAGGATATCCATGGGTATGGTGCATAGTCATGCATTATAGTTACTATTTAGTCAAATCATCATGCAGAGGACACCACAAATAGGTTGAACTCGATGGACAATTGTCTTTTTTCAACCTCAGATACTATGTTACTATGTTACATTGACTAAACTTTCAGATTCTATCGAAGGGACCATAATCTACAAAATACATTATATGGTTAAAATATGTAACGATCGAGTCGCACGCTAGGCGCACATAAACTCTACCGTAAATGCGCATACTGTGCGCCTGCGGGTGCACGTAACAGCGGGTATGCGTACGCACGGGAGAGCGCACGCATGCGCAGCGCGGACCTGTATGAGGTGCAAATATGGCAGTGTGCATCATGATATTTTTCTGACTTTGACAATTTGATTAGCCAACACCCTGTAACCGCGCGAACGCATTTCTAATACAGTTCTTGGTGCGTGCATCTAAATCTGTACTGCAACTACGAACACCATTGGGAACGCATGTGCAGTGCAACTCAGATGCATGCACAGACTAGAAACATCGCACACACAAAAATAAAACACATTGGCCTCAATAGGAAAAAAATAAAATACATTGAGCTCAATAGGAAGTAAATAAAACACAATGGCCCGAACAGGACAAAAAAAAACACAATGGCCTCACAGGAAAAAAAAAACCCGTAGGAAGAAAACCCCAAAAACTTTGTCCCCCCACAGGAAAAAAAAAACACATTGGCCCCACTGGAGAAAAAGAAAACACATTGGTCCCCACAGAAAATAAATAAAACACATTAAGCCCCACAGGAAATAATGAAAACATATTGGCACCCACAGGAAAAAAAAATAAACCTACATAATTGCTACAGTCCCTCAAAGAAGACTGACCTTTCTGCAGTGCTGGCTGAAATACTTGGTTCCAAAAGCGATGTGTATTTGGCTGTTTAGCTCCCAGCACAGGAGCCGTCAGGTGCTGTAGATTATTGTGATCACTGAGGTGTCCGGCCTGGCAACAGTACCAACACAGGTGCTGCAGGAAGAATCGGGCAGCCCCAACCGCCTTGTGGGCTTAGGTGGGTAATTTATGTCCCTTGGGTTGGGGGCAGGTAGTGTATGTCCCTTGGGGTAGGGGTAGGGTGGTAGTATATGTTCCATAGGCAGGGGGGTGTAGGTTCTGTATAATGACAGTGACTTCCGGGGTTTACTAACTGATCATGTGTGGTCATCAGGCTGTGTATGCACATAGTTTCAGCATAGGAGGGAGGTGATGTGCTTCTAGCATATCCTTCCCCTAAAGACAGAATTAATGCCATCTGAAGATGTTGCTAGCTACAATATACAAGCGCAAACAACTGTGCTTTCTATAGCTTGTTAAATATACCTTCCCCTTAGTTCTCTAAATTGAAAGTTGTGGTACAATAGTAAATAATGTAAATATCTGTGGTATCTCAGAAATTTAGGTATTAGGAATGAACATAGCAGCACAAAGGATTTCAGATTTCCCAGTTGCTGCACGTTCAGTGTATGTACTGTATGTGAGCTGGAGGGGATGGGGGGGGGGGGGTGATCCGACACATGACAATCAAACATTTTTAACATTGACACATATTAGTGAAACTTTTATCAAATATGTGAGGGAAAATTCTGGTGCCTAACCTCCATATGTAACAAAATATGTACATCCAACTTTTCTTTGCTTTTTTTTTTTTTATTTCAGATGGGTTTAAAACGAACAATTAGGAAAGCAGAGAAGATGGTGAAAATGTCTGCCATTCTGGTGAGGTCATTGGCTACACATGTATGGGGCCAGATTACATTAGGTGAGAGCTGGCAACAGCTCATAAGCGCAGTTATGGTAGGCTGACTTCTGATCATACATACATACATACATAGGCTCTGATCAGAAATCAGCATACGGACAACATTCTGCAAAGCAAAAAGAAGCTACTTCCATGGGGTAATGAATCTGGCTCATAATCTATGACAAATTCAGGAGTAAAAGAACAGTGATGCTGGGAGACTGGGGGGTATTGCCTTTCAACTACAAATTCTGAAGGGACTGTTTAAAATATAAAGAAAATCAGTTGCTTGAATAGTACTAGTACTGCTTAACTAATATTATTAAACTTTATTTTATTTATAATGCCTACATATTAAACATTGATTTACAGAGAATGTTTAATATTCACAACGGTACCTGAACCAGTGATGCTTACAGTCTAATGTCTGTAACACACAAATACACACATACACAATCTGGCCAATCCATAATAAACCACCACTATCATTTTTGACAGTGGGAGGAGGCCATACATTTAGGGGGAGATTTAATAACATGTGAGGTTTCCTGGGAAACTGGCATTCTTACACAACGCAGGATATTAAGGTAAGAAAAACTTGCTCACTTTTCCTTACCCCCTATATAGGTAAGAGATAAATTAAGCAAAGCTTTCCTACCAAGGCCTGATAAAGATATTAACTGCTACAGGTTTAGGCATCCTTGTGGAAACCCCTAGCACACCATACCCTCCACCTGTACCTTTTTGGCAGGTACAGTACCTTTTTTATGGTCTGTACCGATTTTTGGCTCTCCGAACTTCCATTGAAAGTATAGTAAAAGGGTTGTGGTCACGCCAGCTTTACCCACACCCACGCCCCCTTTTGGATTTGTACCGATTTTTATGTGTAAAATGTTGGAGGGTATGGCACACTGCAGCCATGCTCATTGTAGTAATGAGGAAAGAACCGCTGCAAACGAAATTGAGAATGGGGAGTGAATGTAGAGGATGGAGGAGTAATGAAAATAGTAATAATGTAGCTTTAACCATGCACTCACACTCTTCAAATGACATACCAGCTAGAGCTACAAATACCCAGTTTTAATCTTTGTAACAGAAATGATAAAGATTGCGCAACCCGTAAATGCAGCCTTATGAGCAAAATAGATTCTTCACAATTACTCCACAATAACATTACAAGGTTAAAAGTAGAGATGAGCGGGTTCGGTTTCTCTGAATCCGAACCCGCACGAACTTCATGTTTTTTTTCACGGGTCCGAGCGACTCGGATCTTCCCGCCTTGCTCGGTTAACCCGAGCGCGCCCGAACGTCATCATGACGCTGTCGGATTCTCGCGAGACTCGGATTCTATATAAGGAGCCGCGCGTCGCCGCCATTTTCACACGTGCATTGAGATTGATAGGGAGAGGACGTGGCTGGCGTCCTCTCCGTTATAGTAGAAAAGAGTAAAGACTGAGTGACTTAGTTATAATTGTGGGGAGGATTGGGGACGGGGAGCAGCTGTTAGGGAGTACAGTGATTTAGATTAGGAGAGAGAGAGAGAGAGAGAGATTGACCTGATTTACTGGAGCTTAGGAGTACTGTAGAAGAGAGTGCAGAGTTTACTAGTGACTGACCACAGTGACCACCAGACAGTGCAGTTTTATTTAATATATCCGTTCTCTGCCTGAAAAAAACGATACACACAGTGACTCAGTCACATACCATATCTGTGTGCACTGCTCAGCCCAGTGTGCTGCATCATCTATGTATATATTATATATCTGACTGTGCTCAGCTCACACAGCTTATAATTGTGGGGGAGACTGGGGAGCACTGCAGTGCCAGTTATAGGTTATAGCAGGAGCCAGGAGTACAAGACAGTCACATACCATATCTGTGTGCACTGCTCAGCCCAGTGTGCTGCATCATCTATGTATATATTATATATCTGACTGTGCTCAGCTCACACAGCTTATAATTGTGGGGGAGACTGGGGAGCACTGCAGTGCCAGTTATAGGTTATAGCAGGAGCCAGGAGTACATATTATATTAAAATTAAACAGTGCACACTTTTGCTGCAGGAGTGCCACTGCCAGTGTGACTGACCAGTGACCTGACCACACTGACCACCAGTATAGTTAGTAGTATACTATATTGTGATTGCCTGAAAAAGTTAAACACTCGTCGTGTGACTTCACTTGTGTGGTGTTTTTTTTTTATTCTATAAAAAACTCATTCTGCTGACAGACAGTGTCCAGCAGGTCCGTCATTATATAATATATATACCTGTCCGGCTGCAGTAGTGATATATATATATTTTTTATATCATTATTTATCATCCAGTCGCAGCAGACACAGTACGGTAGTTCACGGCTGTAGCTACCTCTGTGGCACTCGGCAGTCCGTCCATAATTGTATACCACCTAACCGTGGTTTTTTTTTCTTTCTTCTTTATACATACATACTACGACATCTCTTTATCAACCAGTCTATATTAGCAGCAGACACAGTACAGTACGGTAGTTCACGGCTGTGGCTACCTCTGTGTCGGCACTCGGCAGTCCGTCCATAATTGTATACCACCTACCCGTGGTTTTTTTTTCTTTCTTCTTTATACATACATACTACGACATCTCTTTATCAACCAGTCTATATTAGCAGCAGACACAGTACAGTACGGTAGTTCACGGCTGTGGCTACCTCTGTGTCGGCACTCGGCAGTCCGTCCATAATTGTATACCACCTAACCGTGGTTTTTTTTTCTTTCTTCTTTATACGTACATACTACGACATCTCTTTATCAACCAGTCTATATTAGCAGCAGACACAGTACAGTACGGTAGTTCACGGCTGTGGCTACCTCTGTGTCGGCACTCGGCAGTCCGTCCATAATTGTATACCACCTAACCGTGGTTTTTTTTTCTTTCTTCTTTATACATACATACTACGACATCTCTTTATCAACCAGTCTATATTAGCAGCAGACACAGTACAGTACGGTAGTTCACGGCTGTGGCTACCTCTGTGTCGGCACTCGGCAGTCCGTCCATAATTGTATACCACCTAACCGTGGTTTTTTTTTCTTTCTTCTTTATACGTACATACTACGACATCTCTTTATCAACCAGTCTATATTAGCAGCAGACACAGTACAGTACGGTAGTTCACGGCTGTGGCTACCTCTGTGTCGGCACTCGGCAGTCCGTCCATAATTGTATACCACCTAACCGTGGTTTTTTTTTCTTTCTTCTTTATACATACATACTACGACATCTCTTTATCAACCAGTCTATATTAGCAGCAGACACAGTACAGTACGGTAGTTCACGGCTGTGGCTACCTCTGTGTCGGCACTCGGCAGTCCGTCCATAATTGTATACCACCTAACCGTGGTTTTTTTTTCTTTCTTCTTTATACGTACATACTACGACATCTCTTTATCAACCAGTCTATATTAGCAGCAGACACAGTACAGTACGGTAGTTCACGGCTGTGGCTACCTCTGTGTCGGCACTCGGCAGTCCGTCCATAATTGTATACCACCTAACCGTGGTTTTTTTTTCTTTCTTCTTTATACATACATACTACGACATCTCTTTATCAACCAGTCTATATTAGCAGCAGACACAGTACAGTACGGTAGTTCACGGCTGTGGCTACCTCTGTGTCGGCACTCGGCAGTCCGTCCATAATTGTATACCACCTAACCGTGGTTTTTTTTTCTTTCTTCTTTATACGTACATACTACGACATCTCTTTATCAACCAGTCTATATTAGCAGCAGACACAGTACAGTACGGTAGTTCACGGCTGTGGCTACCTCTGTGTCGGCACTCGGCAGTCCGTCCATAATTGTATACCACCTAACCGTGGTTTTTTTTTCTTTCTTCTTTATACATACATACTACGACATCTCTTTATCAACCAGTCTATATTAGCAGCAGACACAGTACAGTACGGTAGTTCACGGCTGTGGCTACCTCTGTGTCGGCACTCGGCAGTCCGTCCATAATTGTATACCACCTACCCGTGGTTTTTTTTTCTTTCTTCTTTATACATACATACTACGACATCTCTTTATCAACCAGTCTATATTAGCAGCAGACACAGTACAGTACGGTAGTTCACGGCTGTGGCTACCTCTGTGTCGGCACTCGGCAGTCCGTCCATAATTGTATACCACCTAACCGTGGTTTTTTTTTCTTTCTTCTTTATACATACATACTACGACATCTCTTTATCAACCAGTCTATATTAGCAGCAGACACAGTACAGTACGGTAGTTCACGGCTGTGGCTACCTCTGTGTCGGCACTCGGCAGTCCGTCCATAATTGTATACCACCTAACCGTGGTTTTTTTTTCTTTCTTCTTTATACGTACATATTACGACATCTCTTTATCAACCAGTCTATATTAGCAGCAGACACAGTACAGTACGGTAGTTCACGGCTGTGGCTACCTCTGTGTCGGCACTCGGCAGTCCGTCCATAATTGTATACCACCTAACCGTGGTTTTTTTTTATTTCTTCTTTATACATACATACTACGACATCTCTTTATCAACCAGTCTATATTAGCAGCAGACACAGTACAGTACGGTAGTTCACGGCTGTGGCTACCTCTGTGTCGGCACTCGGCAGTCCGTCCATAATTGTATACCACCTAACCGTGGTTTTTTTTTCTTTCTTCTTTATACGTACATACTACGACATCTCTTTATCAACCAGTCTATATTAGCAGCAGACACAGTACAGTACGGTAGTTCACGGCTGTGGCTACCTCTGTGTCGGCACTCGGCAGTCCATCCATAATTGTATACCACCTAACCGTGGTTTTTTTTTCTTTCTTCTTTATACATACATACTACGACATCTCTTTATCAACCAGTCTATATTAGCAGCAGACACAGTACAGTACGGTAGTTCACGGCTGTGGCTACCTCTGTGTCGGCACTCGGCAGTCCGTCCATAATTGTATACCACCTAACCGTGGTTTTTTTTTCTTTCTTCTTTATACGTACATACTACGACATCTCTTTATCAACCAGTCTATATTAGCAGCAGACACAGTACAGTACGGTAGTTCACGGCTGTGGCTACCTCTGTGTCGGCACTCGGCAGTCCGTCCATAATTGTATACCACCTAACCGTGGTTTTTTTTTCTTTCTTCTTTATACGTACATACTACGACATCTCTTTATCAACCAGTCTATATTAGCAGCAGACACAGTACAGTACGGTAGTTCACGGCTGTGGCTACCTCTGTGTCGGCACTCGGCAGTCCGTCCATAATTGTATACCACCTAACCGTGGTTTTTTTTTCTTTCTTCTTTATACATACATACTACGACATCTCTTTATCAACCAGTCTATATTAGCAGCAGACACAGTACAGTACGGTAGTTCACGGCTGTGGCTACCTCTGTGTCGGCACTCGGCAGTCCGTCCATAATTGTATACCACCTACCCGTGGTTTTTTTTTCTTTCTTCTTTATACATACATACTACGACATCTCTTTATCAACCAGTCTATATTAGCAGCAGACACAGTACAGTACGGTAGTTCACGGCTGTGGCTACCTCTGTGTCGGCACTCGGCAGTCCGTCCATAATTGTATACCACCTAACCGTGGTTTTTTTTTCTTTCTTCTTTATACATACATACTACGACATCTCTTTATCAACCAGTCTATATTAGCAGCAGACACAGTACAGTACGGTAGTTCACGGCTGTGGCTACCTCTGTGTCGGCACTCGGCAGTCCGTCCATAATTGTATACCACCTAACCGTGGTTTTTTTTTCTTTCTTCTTTATACATACATACTACGACATCTCTTTATCAACCAGTCTATATTAGCAGCAGACACAGTACAGTACGGTAGTTCACGGCTGTGGCTACCTCTGTGTCGGCACTCGGCAGTCCGTCCATAATTGTATACCACCTAACCGTGGTTTTTTTTTTCTTTCTTCTTTATACGTACATACTACGACATCTCTTTATCAACCAGTCTATATTAGCAGCAGACACAGTACAGTACGGTAGTTCACGGCTTTGTCTACCTCTGTGTCGGCACTCGGCACTCAGCAGTCCGTCCATAATTGTATACCACCTAACCGTGGTTTTTTTTTCTTTCTTCTTTATACATACATACTACGACATCTCTTTATCAACCAGTCTATATTAGCAGCAGACACAGTACAGTACGGTAGTTCACGGCTGTGGCTACCTCTGTGTCGGCACTCGGCAGTCCGTCCATAATTGTATACCACCTACCCGTGGTTTTTTTTTCTTTCTTCTTTATACATACATACTACGACATCTCTTTATCAACCAGTCTATATTAGCAGCAGACACAGTACAGTACGGTAGTTCACGGCTGTGGCTACCTCTGTGTCGGCACTCGGCAGTCCGTCCATAATTGTATACCACCTAACCGTGGTTTTTTTTTCTTTCTTCTTTATACATACATACTACGACATCTCTTTATCAACCAGTCTATATTAGCAGCAGACACAGTACAGTACGGTAGTTCACGGCTGTGGCTACCTCTGTGTCGGCACTCGGCAGTCCGTCCATAATTGTATACTAGTATCCATCCATCTCCATTGTTTACCTGAGGTGCCTTTTAGTTGTGCCTATTAAAATATGGAGAACAAAAATGTTGAGGTTCCAAAATTAGGGAAAGATCAAGATCCACTTCCACCTCGTGCTGAAGCTGCTGCCACTAGTCATGGCCGAGACGATGAAATGCCAGCAACGTCGTCTGCCAAGGCCGATGCCCAATGTCATAGTACAGAGCATGTCAAATCCAAAACACCAAATATCAGTAAAAAAAGGACTCCAAAACCTAAAATAAAATTGTCGGAGGAGAAGCGTAAACTTGCCAATATGCCATTTACCACACGGAGTGGCAAGGAACGGCTGAGGCCCTGGCCTATGTTCATGGCTAGTGGTTCTGCTTCACATGAGGATGGAAGCAATCAGCCTCTCGCTAGAAAAATGAAAAGACTCAAGCTGGCAAAAGCACAGCAAAGAACTGTGCATTCTTCGAAATCCCAAATCCACAAGGAGAGTCCAATTGTGTCGGTTGCGATGCCTGACCTTCCCAACACTGGACGTGAAGAGCATGCGCCTTCCACCATTTGCACGCCCCCTGCAAGTGCTGGAAGGAGCACCCGCAGTCCAGTTCCTGATAGTCAGATTGAAGATGTCAGTGTTGAAGTACACCAGGATGAGGAGGATATGGGTGTTGCTGGCGCTGGGGAGGAAATTGACCAGGAGGATTCTGATGGTGAGGTGGTTTGTTTAAGTCAGGCACCCGGGGAGACACCTGTTGTCCGTGGGAGGAATAGGGCCGTTGACATGCCTGGTGAAAATACCAAAAAAATCAGCTCTTCGGTGTGGAGGTATTTCACCAGAAATGCGGACAACAGGTGTCAAGCCGTGTGTTCCCTTTGTCAAGCTGTAATAAGTAGGGGTAAGGACGTTAACCACCTCGGAACATCCTCCCTTATACGTCACCTGCAGCGCATTCATAATAAGTCAGTGACAAGTTCAAAAACTTTGGGTGACAGCGGAAGCAGTCCACTGACCAGTAAATCCCTTCCTCTTGTAACCAAGCTCACGCAAACCACCCCACCAACTCCCTCAGTGTCAATTTCCTCCTTCCCCAGGAATGCCAATAGTCCTGCAGGCCATGTCACTGGCAATTCTGACGATTCCTCTCCTGCCTGGGATTCCTCCGATGCATCCTTGCGTGTATCGCCTACTGCTGCTGGCGCTGCTGTTGTTGCTGCTGGGAGGGGAAGTCGTAAGACCACTTTTACTACTTCCACCAAGCAATTGACTGTCCAACAGTCCTTTGCGAGGAAGATGAAATATCACAGCAGTCATCCTACTGCAAAGCGGATAACTGAGGCCTTGGCATCCTGGGTGGTGAGAACCGTGGTTCCGGTATCCATCATTACTGCAGAGCCAACTAGAGACTTGTTGGAGGTACTGTGTCCCCGGTACCAAATACCATCTAGGTTCCATTTCTCTAGGCAGGCGATACCGAAAATTTACACAGACCTCAGAAAAAGAGTCACCAGTGTCCTAACAAATGCAGCTGTACCCAATGTCCACTTAACCACGGACATGTGGACAAGTGGAGCAGGGCAGGGTCAGGACTATATGACTGTGACAGCCCACTGGGTAGATGTATGGACTCCCGCCGCAAGAACAGCAGCGGCGGCACCAGTAGCAGCATCTCGCAAACGCCAACTCTTTCCTAGGCAGGCTACGCTTTGTATCACCGGTTTCCAGAATACGCACACAGCTGAAAACCTCTTACGGCAACTGAGGAAGATCATCGCGGAATGGCTTACCCCAATTGGACTCTCCTGTGGATTTGTGGCATCGGACAACGCCAGCAATATTGTGTGTGCATTAAATATGGGCAAATTCCAGCACGTCCCATGTTTTGCACATACCTTGAATTTGGTGGTGCAGAATTATTTAAAAAACGACAGGGGCGTGCAAGAGATGCTGTCGGTGGCCAGAAGAATTGCGGGACACTTTCGGCGTACAGGCACCACGTACAGAAGACTGGAGCACCACCAAAAACTACTGAACCTGCCCTGCCATCATCTGAAGCAAGAAGTGGTAACGAGGTGGAATTCAACCCTCTATATGCTTCAGAGGTTGGAGAAGCAGCAAAAGGCCATTCAAGCCTATACAATTGAGCACGATATAGGAGGTGGAATGCACCTGTCTCAAGCGCAGTGGAGAATGATTTCAACGTTGTGCAAGGTTCTGATGCCCTTTGAACTTGCCACACGTGAAGTCAGTTCAGACACTGCCAGCCTGAGTCAGGTCATTCCCCTCATCAGGCTTTTGCAGAAGAAGCTGGAGACATTGAAGGAGGAGCTAACACGGAGCGATTCCGCTAGGCATGTGGGACTTGTGGATGGAGCCCTTAATTCGCTTAACAAGGATTCACGGGTGGTCAATCTGTTGAAATCAGAGCACTACATTTTGGCCACCGTGCTCGATCCTAGATTTAAAGCCTACCTTGGATCTCTCTTTCCGGCAGACACAAGTCTGCTGGGGTTGAAAGACCTTCTGGTGAGAAAATTGTCAAGTCAAGCGGAACGCGACCTGTCAACATCTCCTCCTTCACATTCTCCCGCAACTGGGGGTGCGAGGAAAAGGCTCAGAATTCCGAGCCCACCCGCTGGCGGTGATGCAGGGCAGTCTGGAGCGACTGCTGATGCTGACATCTGGTCCGGACTGAAGGACCTGACAACGATTACGGATACGGACATGTCGTCTACTGGCACTGCATATGATTCTCTCCCCATTGAAAGAATGGTGGAGGATTATATGAGTGACCGCATCCAAGTAGGCACGTCACACAGTCCGTACTTTTACTGGCAGGAAAAAGAGGCAATTTGGAGGCCCTTGCACAAACTGGCTTTATTCTACCTAAGTTGCCCTCCCACAAGTGTGTACTCCGAAAGAGTGTTTAGTGCCGCCGCTCACCTTGTCAGCAATCGGTGTACGAGGTTACATCCAGAAAATGTGGAGAAGATGATGTTCATTAAAATGAATTATAATCAATTCCTCCGCGGAGACATTGACCAGCAGCAATTGCCTCCACAAAGTACACAGGGAGCTGAGATGGTGGATTCCAGTGGGGACGAATTGATAATCTGTGAGGAGGGGGATGCACACGGTGATATATCGGAGGATGATGATGAGGTGGACATCTTGCCTCTGTAGAGCCAGTTTGTGCAAGGAGAGATTAATTGCTTCTTTTTTGGTGGGGGTCCAAACCATCCCGTCATTTCAGTCACAGTCGTGTGGCAGACCCTGTCACTGAAATGATGGGTTGGTTAAAGTGTGCATGTCCTGTTTATACAACATAAGGGTGGGTGGGAGGGCCCAAGGACAATTCCATCTTGCACCTCTTTTTTCTTTTCTTTTTCTTTGCGTCATGTGCTGTTTGGGGAGGGTTTTTTGGAAGGGACATCCTGCGTGACACTGCAGTGCCACTCCTAAATGGGCCCGGTGTTTGTGTCGGCCACTAGGGTCGCTAATCTTACTCACACAGCTACCTCATTGCGCCTCTTTTTTTCTTTGCGTCATGTGCTGATTGGGGAGGGTTTTTTGGAAGGGACATCCTGCGTGACACTGCAGTGCCACTCCTAAATGGGCCCGGTGTTTGTGTCGGCCACTAGGGTCGCTAATCTTACTCACACAGCTACCTCATTGCGCCTCTTTTTTTCTTTGCGTCATGTGCTGATTGGGGAGGGTTTTTTGGAAGGGACATCCTGCGTGACACTGCAGTGCCACTTCTAAATGGGCCCGGTGTTTGTGTCGGCCACTAGGGTCGCTAATCTTACTCACACAGCTACCTCATTGCGCCTCTTTTTTTCTTTGCGTCATGTGCTGATTGGGGAGGGTTTTTTGGAAGGGACATCCTGCGTGACACTGCAGTGCCACTCCTAAATGGGCCCGGTGTTTGTGTCGGCCACTAGGGTCGCTAATCTTACTCACATAGCTACCTCATTGCGCCTCTTTTTTTCTTTGCGTCATGTGCTGATTGGGGAGGGTTTTTTGGAAGGGACATCCTGCGTGACACTGCAGTGCCACTCCTAAATGGGCCCGGTGTTTGTGTCGGCCACTAGGGTCGCTAATCTTACTCACACAGCTACCTCATTGCGCCTCTTTTTTTCTTTGCGTCATGTGCTGATTTGGGAGGGTTTTTTGGAAGGGACATCCTGCGTGACACTGCAGTGCCACTCCTAAATGGGCCCGGTGTTTGTGTCGGCCACTAGGGTCGCTAATCTTACTCACACAGCTACCTCATTGCGCCTCTTTTTTTCTTTGCGTCATGTGCTGATTGGGGAGGGTTTTTTGGAAGGGACATCCTGCGTGACACTGCAGTGCCACTCCTAAATGGGCCCGGTGTTTGTGTCGGCCACTAGGGTCGCTAATCTTACTCACACAGCTACCTCATTGCGCCTCTTTTTTTCTTTGCGTCATGTGCTGATTGGGGAGGGTTTTTTGGAAGGGACATCCTGCGTGACACTGCAGTGCCACTCCTAAATGGGCCCGGTGTTTGTGTCGGCCACTAGGGTCGCTAATCTTACTCACACAGCTACCTCATTGCGCCTCTTTTTTTCTTTGCGTCATGTGCTGATTGGGGAGGGTTTTTTGGAAGGGACATCCTGCGTGACACTGCAGTGCCACTCCTAAATGGGCCCGGTGTTTGTGTCGGCCACTAGGGTCGCTTATCTTACTCACACAGTCAGCTACCTCATTGCGCCTCTTTTTTTCTTTGCGTCATGTGCTGTTTGGGGAGGGTTTTTTGTAAGGGACATCCTGCGTGACACTGCAGTGCCACTCCTAAATGGGCCCGGTGTTTGTGTCGGCCACTAGGGTCGCTTATCTTACTCACACAGTCAGCTACCTCATTGCGCCTCTTTTTTTCTTTGCGTCATGTGCTGTTTGGGGAGGGTTTTTTGGAAGGGACATCCTGCGTGACACTGCAGTGCCACTCCTAAATGGGCCCGATGTTTGTGTCGGCCACTAGGGTCGCTTATCTTACTCACACAGTCAGCTACCTCATTGCGCCTCTTTTTTTCTTTGCGTCATGTGCTGTTTGGGGAGGGTTTTTTGGAAGGGACATCCTGCGTGACACTGCAGTGCCACTCCTAAATGGGCCCGGTGTTTGTGTCGGCCACTAGGGTCGCTTATCTTACTCACACAGTCAGCTACCTCATTGCGCCTCTTTTTTTCTTTGCGTCATGTGCTGTTTGGGGAGGGTTTTTTGGAAGGGACATCCTGCGTGACACTGCAGTGCCACTCCTAGATGGGCCAGGTGTTTGTGTCGGCCACTAGGGTCGCTTAGCTTAGTCATCCAGCGACCTCGGTGCAAATTTTAGGACTAAAAATAATATTGTGAGGTGTGAGGTATTCAGAATAGACTGAAAATGAGTGGAAATTATGGTTTTTGAGGTTAATAATAATATGGGATCAAAATGACCCCCAAATTCTATGATTTAAGCTGTTTTTTAGGGTTTTTTGAAAAAAACACCCGAATCCAAAACACACCCGAATCCGACAAAAAAAATTCGGTGAGGTTTTGCCAAAACGCGGTCGAACCCAAAACACGGCCGCGGAACCGAACCCAAAACCAAAACACAAAACCCGAAAAATTTCAGGCGCTCATCTCTAGTTAAAAGATAACTCAATTGGTGTATTAACATAACAATATATAGGAAGAAGTACTTACATTTAGAAATAGTTCAGTGAATAAGATGAATTCCCAATGTTTGTGACGACTATTTCCTTTATTCAAAGATGTTTTACTCCAAAACAACGATCAGGCCACACTCTCATCCCCAATAAGATCACTTCCCTGCTTTGTATCTCAAAAGCAAAAGAAAGAGGACATAGGGGGTAATTCAGACCTGATTGCTGCTGTGCGTTTTCGCACAGCGGACGATCAGGTCTGAACTGCGCATGCTTATGCACCGTAATGCGCAACAGACTGCAGCAACAGGGATCGCCGGTCAGCAACGGGATGGTGCGAAAATTACGAACGCACGGGCGAACGCAAGGAGATTGACAGGAAGAGGCCATTTGTGGGTGGCAACTGACCGTTTTGTAGGAGTGTCCAGAAAAACGCAGGAGGGACCCGGCATTTGGAGGGAGGGTTTCTGATGTCAGCTCCGGCCCGATCATCGCAGTGGCTGAGTAAGTCCTGGGCTGAGCAGAGACTGCACAAACTGATGTTTGTGCAGCTCTGCTGCAAATGCGATCGCACACCTGCACACACACCATACCCTCCCACCTGATCGCAGTGATGCAAAAAACGCACCCTGGTGATCAGGTCGGAATTACCCCCATAGTGCAGAACTGCCAGGAAACAAAAAGAGACATTTATTACCACATCAAACTCACAGATTAATAGATTAAAACAAGCATGTAGCCACTATCAAGTGGAAAGGGGTTCTCTTTCTTGCCAACCAAATTACCGTCCCAAATGGAGCAGGAGTCACTTTACCTGAAGCAAAGTGACTTTATCAGGGGAATCTCTGTTGGAGCCATCATTTACGAGGACACGGAGAAAAAGTACCTGGGACTCTTTAACTCCTGCTCCATTTGGGACATTATTAAAGGGGCAACACTCAATGTCCTCCTGGTTTAATGTCACTCAGAGCTTGTGCAGCCTTCAGTGGAACTAAGCAGTGCCGTTTCCAGGGCTGGGCAATCTGTGCAATCGCATGGGACGCCTGCCATGGCAGGCCAAAGTCTCTTTCAGATATGGAATACTGTTGAAAATGTCCCACCCAAAATGGCAAGCGCCTCAGAGGAGATACTTCTGAAAGTTGTCAGAGGAGGGGGCAGCCATTTTGATTTACTAGATGGCAAAGGAGGCACTGGCAGGCGAGAACAGCACAATAGTGACGGGACCGCAGCAGTGGCATCATGAAGCCCCAGACAGAAAGCAGGTAGTGTTGCATAATTTTAAGGGGCATAAACAACAAAAGTTAGGATGACCTGTTAGGTGCCGCGGTCCGCGGCGCCGCTCGGTCTGCTTCCGAGCAACGCTCACGGCCGCCGCACCTTCCTCCCTGCCCGCCCGGCGCCTAGCAATGCCAGGACGCCGTGCGTACTGTAGCCGTCGGGTCCCTGGCAACGCTAGGATGCCGGGCGTCCTCAGCCGCTGGGTCCATAGCAACGGGGACGCCTTTGGCGGGCCGCGTTCCCCGTTGCCAGATAGGATTGATTAGTTGCTCGTGCAGCAGGGCATCTGCACGGCAACTAGTAATTAGGGTCTGGGGGCTGGTTTTGCTGGCCCTCCTGTCATTGGCCAGCAGGGTCTTTTTATGGGAGCCAGCACACTGCAGCCTCGCCGGTGATAGCTTCCTGTATGCTGTTCCTGCCTTGCAAACGTCTGTTCCTGGTAAGCTGTATCTGGTCGATCCTGCTCCCTGTGCTCCGGAGTTCTGGAGTTCTGAAGCCGGTCCTGGGAATCCTTCCTGTCCAAGTGAACCTGTTGCAGTCATCTGGGGGTTCTCGCTTGTTGGGGTTGTCTCCCGGTTTCGTGAGTAGCGGCTTCTGCCGCGTGTTGCGGCCTAGGCCGCTTAGTCCTTGTGTTAATTTTGTGTTGGTGGTTTTTGCGGAGGTTTCCGCTTTTCACTGTCCTCCCCGGAACTCGGCGGTGCCGTGTGGGGGAGTGGACAGTGGTATCTTTTGTTGTTCTTTTCCTTTGGCGGCGTGCCGCACATATATTTAGTTTTAGGGTAGTTAGTAGCCCCTAGCTTTCTGTTTGCTTTAGTTAGAGGTCCCCTTGTTATTTTCCTGTCTCGGTTCACGCCTTGTCTCACTCTAAGACCTGGGGGCATCGGAGTTGGGCAGACCTAATCCGCCCTTCAAACGCAGCTGCCGTGGGCCCAAGAAACCATAGTCACTCAGGCGTGAACTGACCACACGGGTAAAACAATGGAGGTAGGGTGCTATGGGCTATTCCCGTACCACCCCTTATTTCAGCGTCACGTCCTGGTGCTCAGGACTCACTACGCAACATCTCTCTAGTTCTGAGCATCAGCAACGTAACATTATCACCGGCCCAAAAAAAAAAATATATAAAGAGTTATTTGTTTTTTGGTGGGCCTTGAAATTCGGCCTCATGAATCCGGCAGTATTAGGACCGAATCCCGGCCAGCTTTTGGCCAACCAGTTTCAGGAACTAACTCAGATGGTTCAGGATCTTACTCTTTGGGTGAGATCGCAGGAAGATCTTTTGCGAGCCTCCCCGAGTATGATTCCAGAACCAAAGATGCACCTTCCTGACTGTTTTTAAGGTAACCAAAAGGATTTTTTTAATTTCAAGGAAGCTTGTAAGCTTTATTTTCGTTTAAGGCCCCGATCCTCTGGTACTGAGTCTCAACGGGTCGGGATTGTAATGTCTTTGCTACAAGGCGATCCGCAAACCTGGGCTTTTGGGCTAAAAGCCGATGATGTTGCCTTGCTTTCTGTAGATGCCTTTTTTAAGTCTCTAGGCCTTCTGTACGATGACCCTGATAGAGAAGCGTCGGCTGAGAGCCACCTGCGTGCACTTAAGCAAGGGAAAAATCCAGCAGAGGCGTATTGTACCGAGTTTCGCCGTTGGTCGAACGACTGTGACTGGAATGACCCGGCCCTGCGCAGTCAGTTTCGCCTCGGTTTGTCTGAAATTATTAAAGACAGTCTCCTTCAGTACCCCGCTCCAGAGACTTTAGACAAACTCATGGAGCTTGCTATTAAAATTGATCGTCGTCTCCGGGAGCGCAGGGCTGAAAGAGGAGCTAGTTTCAGGCCTAGTCCATGTGTGTATACTTTCCCTGAGGACGTCGAGGAGCCCATGCAAATGGGTCTCTCCCGGCTGTCCCCAGAGGAAAGAACCAGAAGGCTAAACTCTGGTCTTTGCTTGTATTGTGGTGGCAAGGGACATATCGCACGTAATTGCCCGAATAAGCAGGGAAACGCTCTGACCAAGTGAATTGTGAGGGGGTTCACTTGGGTCTGCAATTGATCTCCTCTACTGATTCCTTATTAGTTCCTGTAAAAATTTCCTTTGGTAGTCTCAGTTCGTTGGTGTCGGCCTTCGTCGACAGTGGAGCTGCGGGAAATTTCATGGATCTTGGTTGGGCTCAGGCTTTGGGCGTTCCACAGATACCTTTGGATAAACGTATCACCATGCACGGCTTGGATGGTGGTCCGCTTTCTAATGGGGTAATCACTCACCGCACACCTCCAGTACAACTGACAGTGGGGGCCCTACATTCGGAGAAAATCGAATTTTACCTCACCCATTGTCCGGCTGTCCCCGTAGTTTTGGGTCACCCCTGGCTTGTCTTTCATAATCCCACCATAGATTGGCGGTCTGGGGAGATTTCCCGATGGGGTCCCTTTTGTGTTAAGGAATGTATTTCCCGTCCAGTCCGGGTTGCGGCAGTCACCCCAGAACTTATTCCTTTGGAATATCAGGATTTTGCCGATGTTTTCTCCAAGGGTAATGCGGATATTCTGCCTCCTCATCGGTCCTATGACTGCGCTATTGACTTAGTTCCCGGTGCCTCTTTGCCTAAAGGGAGACTATATGCCCTGTCTGGGCCGGAAACTACGGCAATGAATGATTATGTACAGGAGAGCCTAAAAAAAGGCTTCATTAGGCCCTCGAAATCTCCATTGAGTGCAGGGTTCTTTTTTGTTGAGAAAAAAGATGGGTCGCTCAGACCATGTATTGATTATCGGGCTCTGAATAAAATTTCTGTTAAAAACTAGTGATGAGCACCGGAAATTTTTCGGGTTTTGTGTTTTGGTTTTGGGTTCGGTTCCGCGGCCGTGTTTTGGGTTCGAACGCGTTTTGGCAAAACCTCACCGAATTTTTTTTGTCGGATTCGGGTGTGTTTTGGATTCGGGTGTTTTTTTCAAAAAACCCTAAAAAAACAGCTTAAATCATAGAATTTGGGGGTCATTTTGATCCCAAAGTATTATTAACCTCAATAACCATAATTTCCACTCATTTTCAGTCTATTCTGAACACCTCACACCTCACAATATTATTTTTAGTCCTAAAATTTGCACCGAGGTCGCTGGATGGCTAAGCTAAGCGACCCAAGTGGCCGACACAAACACCTGGCCCATCTAGGAGTGGCACTGCAGTGTCACGCAGGATGGCCCTTCCAAAAAACACTCCCCAAACAGCACATGACGCAAAGAAAAAAAGAGGTGCAATGAGGTAGCTGTGTGAGTAAGCTAAGCGACCCTAGTGGCCGACACAAACACCTGGCTCATCTAGGAGTGGCACTGCAGTGTCACGCAGGATGGCCCTTCCAAAAAACACTCCCCAAACAGCACATGACGCAAAGAAAAAAAGAGGCGCAATGAGGTAGCTGTGTGAGTAAGCTAAGCGACCCTAGTGGCCGACACAAACACCTGGCCCATCTAGGAGTGGCACTGCAGTGTCACGCAGGATGGCCCTTCCAAAAAACACTCCCCAAACAGCACATGACGCAAAGAAAAAAAGAGGCGCAATGAGGTAGCTGTGTGAGTAAGCTAAGCGACCCTAGTGGCCGACACAAACACCTGGCCCATCTAGGAGTGGCACTGCAGTGTCACGCAGGATGGCCCTTCCAAAAAACACTCTCCAAACAGCACATGACGCAAAGAAAAAAAGAGGCGCAATGAGGTAGCTGTGTGAGTAAGCTAAGCGACCCTAGTGGCCGACACAAGCACCTGGCCCATCTAGGAGTGTCACTGCAGTGTCACGCAGGATGGCCCTTACAAAAAACACTCCCCAAACAGCACATGACGCAAAGAAAAAAAGAGGCGCAATGAGGTAGCTGTGTGAGTAAGCTAAGCGACCCTAGTGGCCGACACAAACACCTGGCCCATCTAGGAGTGGCACTGCAGTGTCACGCAGGATGGCCCTTCCAAAAAACACCCCCCAAACAGCACATGACGCAAAGAAAAATGAAAGAAAAAAGAGGTGCAAGATGGAATTGTCCTTGGGCCCTCCCACCCACCCTTATGTTGTATAAACAGGACATGCACACTTTAACCAACCCATCATTTCAGTGACAGGGTCTGCCACACGACTGTGACTGAAATGACGGGTTGGTTTGGACCCCCACCAAAAAAGAAGCAATTAATCTCTCCTTGCACAAACTGGCTCTACAGAGGCAAGATGTCCGCCTCATCATCATCCTCCGATATATCACCGTGTACATCCCCCTCCTCATAGATTATCAATTCGTCCCCACTGGAATCCACCATCTCAGCTCCCTGTGTACTTTGTGGAGGCAATTGCTGCTGGTCAATGTCTCCACGGAGGAATTGATTATAATTCATTTTAATGAACATCATCTTCTCCACATTTTCTGGATGTAACCTCGTACGCCAATTGCTGACAAGGTGAGCGGCGGCACTAAACACTCTTTCGGAGTACACACTTGTGGGAGGGCAACTTAGGTAGAATAAAGCCAGTTTGTGCAAGGGCCTCCAAATTGCCTCTTTTTCCTGCCAGTATAAGTACGGACTGTCTGACGTGCCTACTTGGATGCGGTCACTCGTATAATCCTCCACCATTCTTTCAATGGGGAGAGAATCATATGCAGTGACAGTAGACGACATGTCCGTAATCGTTGTCAGGTCCTTCAGTCCGGACCAGATGTCAGCATCAGCAGTCGCTCCAGACTGCCCTGCATCACCGCCAGCGGGTGGGCTCGGAATTCTGAGCCTTTTCCTCGCACCCCCAGTTGCGGGAGAATGTGAAGGAGGAG
Source organism: Pseudophryne corroboree (assembly GCF_028390025.1). NCBI lineage: Eukaryota > Metazoa > Chordata > Amphibia > Anura > Myobatrachidae > Pseudophryne > Pseudophryne corroboree. The sequence goes on along the minus strand of NC_086448.1, from coordinate 321,675,146 downwards.
ATGTTGACAGGTCGCGTTCCGCTTGACTTGACAATTTTGTCACCAGCAGTTCTTTGAACCCCAGCAGACTTGTGTCTGCCGGAAAGAGAGATCCAAGGTAGGTTTTAAATCTAGGATCGAGCACGGTGGCCAAAATGTAGTGCTCTGATTTCAACAGATTGACCACCCGTGAATCCTTGTTAAGCGAATTAAGGGCTCCATCCACAAGTCCCACATGCCTAGCGGAATCGCTCTGTGTTAGCTCCTCCTTCAATGTCTCCAGCTTCTTCTGCAAAAGCCTGATGAGGGGAATGACCTGACTCAGGCTGGCAGTGTCTGAACTGACTTCACGTGTGGCAAGTTCAAAAGGTTGCAGAACCTTGCACAACGTTGAAATCATTCTCCACTGCGCTTGAGACAGGTGCATTCCACCTCCTATATCGTGCTCAGTTGTATAGGCTTGAATGGCCTTTTGCTGCTCCTCCAACCTCTGAAGCATATAGAGGGTTGAATTCCACCTCGTTACCACTTCTTGCTTCAGATGATGGCAGGGCAGGTTCAGGCGTTTTTGGTGGTGCTCCAGTCTTCTGTACGTGGTGCCTGTACGCCGAAAGTGTCCCGCAATTCTTCTGGCCACCGACAGCATCTCTTGCACGCCCCTCTCGTTTTTTAAATAATTCTGCACCACCAAATTCAAGGTATGTGCAAAACATGGGACGTGCTGGAATTTGCCCAGATTTAATGCACACACAATATTGCTGGCGTTGTCCGATGCCACAAATCCACAGGAGAGTCCAATTGGGGTAAGCCATTCTGCGATGATCTTCCTCAGTTGCCGTAAGAGGTTTTTAGCTGTGTGTGTATTCTGGAAAGCGGTGATACAAAGCGTAGCCTGCCTAGGAAAGAGTTGGCGTTTGCGAGATGCTGCTACTGGTGCCGCCGCTGCTGTTCTTGCGGCGGAACTCCATACATCTACCCAGTGGGCTGTCACAGTCATATAGTCCTGAGCCTGCCCTGCTCCACTTGTCCACATGTCCGTGGTTAAGTGGACATTGGGTACAACTGCATTTTTTAGGACACTGGTGAGTCTTTTTCTGAGGTCTGTGTACATTTTCGGTATCGCCTGCCTAGAGAAATGGAACCTAGATGGTATTTGGTACCGGGGACACAGTACCTCCAACAAGTCTCTAGTTGGCTCTGCAGTAATGATGGATACCGGAACCACGTTTCTCACCGCCCAGGATGCCAAGGCCTCAGTTATCCGCTTTGCAGCAGGATGACTGCTGTGATATTTCATCTTCCTCGCAAAGGACTGTTGGACAGTCAATTGCTTGGTGGAAGTAGTAAAAGTGGTCTTACGAGTACGACTTCCCCTCTGGGATGACCATCGACTCCCAGCAGCAACAACAGCAGCGCCAGCAGCAGTAGGCATTACACGCAAGGATGCATCGGAGGAATCCTAGGCAGGAGAGGACTCGTCAGAATTGCCAGTGACATGGCCTGCAGGACTATTGGCATTCCTGGGGAAGGAGGAAATTGACACTGAGGGAGTTGGTGGGGTGGTTTGCGTGAGCTTGGTTACAAGAGGAAGGGATTTACTGGTCAGTGGACTGCTTCCGCTGTCGCCCAAAGTTTTTGAACTTGTCACTGACTTATGATGAATGCGCTGCAGGTGACGTATAAGGGAGGATGTTCCGAGGTGGTTAACGTCCTTACCCCTACTTATTACAGCTTGACAAAGGCAACACACGGCTTGACAAATATTGTCCGCATTTCTGTTGAAATACTTCCACACCGAAGAGCTGATTTTTTTGGTATTTTCACCAGGCATGTCAATGGCCCTATTCCTCCCACGGACAACAGGTGTCTCCCTGGGTGCCTGACTTAAACAAACCACCTCACCATCAGAATCCTCCTGGTCAATTTCCTCCCCAGCGCCAGCAACACCCATATCCTCCTCATCCTGGTGTACTTCAACACTGACATCTTCAATCTGACTATCAGGAACTGGACTGCGGGTGCTCCTTCCAGCACTTGCAGGGGGCGTGCAAATGGTGGAAGGCGCATGCTCTTCACGTCCAGTGTTGGGAAGGTCAGGCATCGCAAACGACACAATTGGACTCTCCTTGTGGATTTGTGATTTCGAAGAACGCACAGTTCTTTGCTGTGCTTTTGCCAGCTTGAGTCTTTTCATTTTTCTAGCGAGAGGCTGAGTGCTTCCATCCTCATGTGAAGCTGAACCACTAGCCATGAACATAGGCCAGGGCCTCAGCCGTTCCTTGCCACTCCGTGTGGTAAATGGCATATTGGCAAGTTTACGCTTCTCCTCTGACAATTTTATTTTAGATCTTTGAGTCCTTTTTTTACTGATATTTGGTGTTTTGGATTTTACATGCTCTGTACTATGACATTGGGCATCGGCCTTGGCAGACAACGTTGCTGGCATTTCATCGTCTTGGCCATGACTAGTGGCAGCAGCTTCAGCATGAGGTGGAAGTCGATCTTGATCTTTCCCTATTTTTGGAACCTCAACATTTTTGTTCTCCATATTTTAATAGGCACAACTAAAAGGCACCTCAGGTAAACAATGGAGATGGATGGATACTAGTATACTTATGGATGGACGAGCGACTGCCGACACAGAGGTAGCTACAGCCGTGGACTACCGTACTGCGTCTGCTGCTAATATAGACTGGATGATAATGATATAAAAAATATATATATATCACTACTGCAGCCGGACAGGTTTATATTATATAATGACGGACCTGCTGGACACTGTCAGCACTGCAGACTCCTAAAGTAAGCTACTAGTATCAAGAAGATAGAAAAAAAAAAACACCACAGGTAGGTGGTATACAATTATGGATGGCCGAGCGACTGCCGACACAGAGGTAGCTACAGCCGTGGACTACCGTACTGCGTCTGCTGCTAATATAGACTGGATGATAATGATATAAAAAATATATATATATATCACTACTGCAGCCGGACAGGTATATATTATATAATGACAGACCTGCTGGACACTGTCAGCTCAGCACTGCAGACTCCTAAAGTAAGCTACTAGTATCAAGAAGATAGAAGAAGAAAAAAAACACCACGGGTAGGTGGTATACAATTATGGATGGACGAGCGACTGCCGACACAGAGGTAGCTACAGCCGTGGACTACCGTACTGCGTCTGCTGCTAATATAGACTGGATGATAATGAGATATAAAATATATATATATCACTACTGCAGCCGGACAGGTATATATTATATAATGACGGACCTGCTGGACACTGTCAGCTCAGCACTGCAGACTCCTAAAGTAAGCTACTAGTAGTATCAAGAAGATAGAAAAAAAAAACACCACAGGTAGGTGGTATACAATTATGGATGGACGAGCGACTGCCGACACAGAGGTAGCTACAGCCGTGAACTACCGTACTGTGTCTGCTGCTAATATAGACTGGATGATAATGATATAAAAAATATATATATATCACTACTGCAGCCGGACAGGTATATATTATATAATGACAGACCTGCTGGACACTGTCAGCTCAGCACTGCAGACTCCTAAAGTAAGCTACTAGTATCAAGAAGATAGAAAAAAAAAAACACCACGGGTAGGTGGTATACAATTATGGATGGACGAGCGACTGCCGACACAGAGGTAGCTACAGCCGTGGACTACCGTACTGCGTCTGCTGCTAATATAGACTGGATGATAATGAGATATAAAATATATATATATCACTACTGCAGCCGGACAGGTATATATTATATAATGACGGACCTGCTGGACACTGTCAGCTCAGCACTGCAGACTCCTAAAGTAAGCTACTAGTATCAAGAAGATAGAAAAAAAAAAACACCACGGGTAGGTGGTATACAATTATGGATGGACGAGCGACTGCCGACACAGAGGTAGCTACAGCCGTGGACTACCGTACTGCGTCTGCTGCTAATATAGACTGGATGATAATGATATAAAAAATATATATATATCACTACTGCAGCCGGACAGGTATATATTATATAATGACGGACCTGCTGGACACTGTCAGCTCAGCACTGCAGACTCCTAAAGTAAGCTACTAGTATCAAGAAGATAGAAAAAAAAAAACACCACGGGTAGGTGGTATACAATTATGGATGGACGAGCGACTGCCGACACAGAGGTAGCTACAGCCGTGGACTACCGTACTGCGTCTGCTGCAGTGCTAATATAGACTGGATGATAATGATATAAAAAATATATATATATCACTACTGCAGCCGGACAGGTATATATTATATAATGACGGACTTGCTGGACACTGTCAGCAGAATGCGTTTATAGAATAAAAACACCACACGACGAGTGTTTAACTTTTTCAGGCAGACAATCACAATATACTGGTGGTCAGTGGTCACTGGTCAGTCACACTGGCAGTGGCACTCTGGCAGCAAAAGTGTGCACTGTTAAAATATGTACTCCTGCTATAACTGCTCCCCAGTCTCCCCCACAATTAAGCTGTGTGAGCAGTGAGCACTCAGCACAGTCAGATATACAGTATTACATAGATGATGCAGCACACTGAGGCTGAGCACAGATATGGTATGTGACTGTGTCACACTGTGTATCGTTTTTTTTCAGGCAGAGAACGGATTAATTAAACTGGTGGTCACTGGTCACACTATCAGCAAGTAGTACTCCTAATATGCTCCCCAAAATTAGTAAATCAAGTGTCTCTACTACTCTCTAGTCTACTCTAAACGGAGAGGACGCCAGCCACGTCCTCTCCCTATCAATCTCAATGCACGTGTGAAAATGGCGGCGACGCGCGGCTCCTTATATAGAATCCGAGTCTCGCGATAGAATCCGTGCCTCGCGAGAATCCGACAGCGGGATGATGACGTTCGGGCGCGCTCGGGTTAACCGAGCAAGGCGGGAAGATCCGAGTCTGCCTCGGACCCGTGTAAAAAGCGTGAAGTTCGGGGGGGTTCGGTTTCCGAGAAACCGAACCCGCTCATCACTATTAAAAACACCTACCCCTTGCCACTGATTTCAGTACTATTTGATCAGCTCCGGACTGCCGTTATCTTTTCCAAGATCGATCTTAGAGGGGCTTACAATCTCATCCGAATAAAATCTGGGGATGAGTGCTAGACGGCTTTCAGCACACAGTCGGGACATTATGAATACTTGGTGATGCCGTTTGGGCTGTCTAATGCTCCTGCTGTATTTCAAGATCTCATTAAGACGTCCTTCGCGACTTTCTAGGAAAGTTCGTAGTCGTTTATTTAGACGACATTATGATTTACTCTGAGTCTTTTGAACAACATATTACCCATGTGCGATTGGTCCTACAGAAGTTACGGGAAAATAATTTATACGCCAAACTGGAGAAATGTGAATTCCACATCACAGAAGTGTCCTTCCTGGGGTACATTATTTCTCCTAAGGGGTTTTTCATGGAACCAAAAAAACTCCAGGCCATCCTAAATTGGGCACAACCCACGAACTTAAAAGCAATTCAGCGCTTTTTAGGGTTTGCAAATTACTATAGGCGTTTTATTCATACCTTCTCAGATTTGGTTGCTCCTATTGTGGCATTGACTAAAAAAGGAGCGGACCCTTCCAATTGGTCGCCTGAAGCCAAGTCTGCCTTCCTGGCCTTAAAGCAGGCCTTTGTCTCAGCTCCAGTACTCAGACACCCTAACCCGGATCTCCCCTTTATTGTCGAGGTAGATGCCTCAGAGGTTGGAGTGGGGGCTATCCTTTCTCAGGAAGACCCGGAGTCTCAGGAATTACACCCATGTGCCTTCATGTCCAGAAAATTCTCCTCCGCAGAATCCAACTATGATGTTGGTAATCGAGAATTGTTGGCAGTTAAATGGCCTTTTTGAGGAGTGGAGGCACTGGCTGGAAGGAGCAAGGCATACCATTATGGTGTTTACTGACCACAAGAACCTGCAGTATATTGAGCCAGCTAAACGGCTTTATGCTCGACAGGCACATTGGGCGCTGTTTTTTACTCGTTTCAGGTTTATTATCACCTTTAGGCCCGGTTCCAAGAATACAAAAGCCGATGCCCTGTCACGTTGTTTTCTTCCGGTTCACAATAACCACCCGGCTACTACCCCCATAGTCCCATCATCTGTCATCCGGGCTGGCCTCACACAGGATTTATTTACACAGCTAGTCCAGCTTCAGCAGCAGGCTCCCAAAGTCACTCCTGCAGATCGTCTCTTCGTCCCTGAATTTCTGAGAAGCACTGTTCTAGCTGAGTTTCATGATAATAAGGTTTCTGGTATCACTAAGACCTTGGAGTTAATCTCTCGCTCAGTGTGGTGGCCTAATCTTTCTAAAGATGTAAGGGAATTTGTCCGTTCCTGTCAGGTTTGTGCTCAGTACAAGGTATCTCGATCGTTGCCGGTCGGGCGACTCATGCCTCTAGCCGTTCCTCTCAGGCCATGGTCACATATATCCATGGATTTCGTGGTGGACCTTCCTCTTTCAGCTGGATTTTGAGTCATTTGGGTGGTAGTAGACCGTTTTAGTAAGATGGCCCACTTCATTGCTCTCCCCCGATTACCCTCTGCTCAAGGGTTGGCAGTTTTGTTTCTCCGCCATGTGTTCAGGCTCCATGGTTTACCCAGGGATATTGTCTCTGATTGGGTACCGCAATTCATCGCCCGTTTCTGGAAACGTTTTTGTGCCTCATTAAATATGAAACTCTCTTTAACATCTGGGTACCATCCACAGTCTAACGGACAAACTGAACGTGTTAATCAGTCGTTAAAACAGTATTTACGGGTATATTCAGCCAAACTTCAGAATGATTGGTCTGAATTTCTTCCTTTGGCCGAGTTTGCCTATAATAACTCTTGTCATTCTTCCACCAAGGAGTCCCCATTCTTTTCGGTCTTGGGCTTTCATCCTAGAGCCAATTCTTTTTACCCTCATTTTCCAGTCTCCTCGTTGACCTTAACTTCCCGTCTCAGAATGATTTGGAAAAAGGTGCACCTTGCCCTTAAGAAGGCTGCCTTCCGAGAAAAAAACATTTTTGATAGGTTCGACGCCCATGCACTTTTAAGGTGGGAGATAAGGTGTGGTTGTCAACCCGCAACATCAAGCTTCGACAACCCTCGGCTAGATTGGGACCCAAATTTATTGGACCGTTCCTTATCGTTAAGAAGGTCAACCCAGTTGCTTTTCGGCTACGCTTGCCTAAATCACTCAAAATTGGCAATACTTTTCACTGTTCCCTTCTGAAGCAGTATTTTTCTTCCAGGAGATTCCCTCGGAAGACTTCCCAGGGTAGACCTCCGGTGGATGTTCAGGGGCAACAAGAGTTCTTGGTGGAGAAGGTTTTAGATTCCAAAGTTTCTCGGGCCGGCTTTATTTTTTGGTTCACTGGAAAGGCTATGGCTATTCAGGTGGAAACCGTTCCCTTCAGTGCGGCACACTCACTCGGTGCCGCACTGAAGGGAACGGTTTCCACCTGAATATACCGCTGACGGATGTCTCACCCATGCACAGGGTGATAACAAGCGGCTTCTCAACTACTTATCCCGTGCAGTAAGAGATCACTACGTCTCAGTGAGTAACAGCAATCGGTTGGTTTATTATTCACACTTTGCTCCAAGGAAACAGTATTTAAATCTGGACACCTCTATGGTCATAGACGCTTATTACATCATTTTGCAGGATTTCATTTCCATTTGAACTGTTTGATATGGAATTAATGTGAGAGATTAACCCTATCCTACAGAGACGGGCTCTCCCGTATTTCAGCGTCCCTTTCACATATTAACACATCTTATGTGTGTATTAGAGGCTTATAATACCTCAGTTATATGCTCTGTGTATTGTTGTGGTCTTTTAAGGAGTCTGTTATTGTTTTTATGTCAATAAATTGTTTTTTATCAACATCATTGGTACTGTGCGCCTACTTGGTGGTTTGCTCTAAGTTGTTTTACTTTTAGGAGGCTGGCTACCTCCTTACCAAGTGGCTGCCATTATCAGTGTTATATTTGCACGACCCTGTTTAGCGCCTACAAACCTTTTTTTCTGTTTGCTCTTTCAGTTACCATGTAGAAACCAAACCGATCTTTCTTGTGGTGAGCAGTGTTTCTTTGAATCCTATTATCACCTACAAGAGACGTGTCTATCTGCTCCGAATAAATCAGGATGCAGATTATGACACACAGAGATAGAAGCAAATAGTAGTGCAGAGATCCTTTTGTCAGATCACAGTTTTTAATAAAAAATAAATGCACTCACAAAGTTAAAATACAATCAGGCACATAAAACATCAAAGCTGCACTATGTCAGTCTTACCAACAGGAGGAAACCAATAATGGAAAAGGTCACAGTGTCTGGTAGGTGCAGTCCCCAGCCTCCACCTAGGGGCGGCACTTATTTGGAAGCGGCACTTGTCTGCTTGTGTTGGTTCGGTCAGCCAGAAATGTACTAGTTACTGCAAAGTATTTTCACTGTACTGTACCATGGCCCTCATTCCGAGTTGTTCGCTCGCAAGGCGATTTTAGCAGAGTTACACACGCTAAGCCGCCGCCTACTGGGAGTGAATCTTAGCTTCTTAAAATTGCGAACGATGTATTCGCAATATTGCGATTACAAACTACTTAGCAGTTTCAGAGTAGCTTCAGACTGACTCGGCATCTGCGATCAGTTCACTGCTTGTCGTTCCTGGTTTGACGTCATAAACACAGCTAGAGATGAGCGCCGGAAATTTTTCGGGTTTTGTGTTTTGGTTTTGGGTTCGGTTCCGCGGCCGTGTTTTGGGTTCGACCGCGTTTTGGCAAAGCCTCACCGAATTTTTTTTGTCGGATTCGGGTGTGTTTTGGATTCGGGTGTTTTTTTCAAAAAACCCTAAAAAACAGCTTAAATCATAGAATTTGGGGGTCATTTTGATCCCAAAGTATTATTAACCTCAAAAACCATAATTTCCACTCATTTTCAGTCTATTCTGAATACCTCACACCTCACAATATTATTTTTAGTCCTAAAATTTGCACCGAGGTCGCTGTGTGAGTAAGATAAGCGACCCTAGTGGCCGACACAAACACCGGGCCCATCTAGGAGTGGCACTGCAGTGTCACGCAGGATGTCCCTTCCAAAAAACCCTCCCCAAACAGCACATGACGCAAAGAAAAAAAGAGGCGCAATGAGGTAGCTGTGTGAGTAAGATAAGCGACCCTAGTGGCCGACACAAACACCGGGCCCATCTAGGAGTGGCACTGCAGTGTCACGCAGGATGTCCCTTCCAAAAAAACCTCCCCAAACAGCACATGACGCAAAGAAAAAAAGAGGCGCAATGAGGTAGCTGACTGTGTGAGTAAGATAAGCGACCCTAGTGGCCGACACAAACACCGGGCCCATCTAGGAGTGGCACTGCAGTGTCACGCAGGATGTCCCTTCCAAAAAACCCTCCCCAAACAGCACATGACGCAAAGAAAAAAAGAGGCGCAATGAGGTAGCTGTGTGAGTAAGATAAGCGACCCTAGTGGCCGACACAAACACCGGGCCCATCTAGGAGTGGCACTGCAGTGTCACGCAGGATGTCCCTTCCAAAAAACCCTCCCCAAACAGCACATGACGCAAAGAAAAAAAGAGGCGCAATGAGGTAGCTGACTGTGTGAGTAAGATAAGCGACCCTAGTGGCCGACACAAACACCGGGCCCATCTAGGAGTGGCACTGCAGTGTCACGCAGGATGTCCCTTCCAAAAAACCCTCCCCAAACAGCACATGACGCAAAGAAAAAAAGAGGCGCAATGAGGTAGCTGACTGTGTGAGTAAGATAAGCGACCCTAGTGGCCGACACAAACACCGGGCCCATCTAGGAGTGGCACTGCAGTGTCACGCAGGATGTCCCTTCCAAAAAACCCTCCCCAAACAGCACATGACGCAAAGAAAAAAAGAGGCGCAATGAGGTAGCTGACTGTGTGAGTAAGATAAGCGACCCTAGTGGCCGACACAAACACCGGGCCCATCTAGGAGTGGCACTGCAGTGTCACGCAGGATGTCCCTTCCAAAAAACCCTCCCCAAACAGCACATGACGCAAAGAAAAAAAGAGGCGCAATGAGGTAGCTGACTGTGTGAGTAAGATAAGCGACCCTAGTGGCCGACACAAACACCGGGCCCATCTAGGAGTGGCACTGCAGTGTCACGCAGGATGGCCCTTCCAAAAAACCCTCCCCAAACAGCACATGACGCAAAGAAAAATAAAAGAAAAAAGAGGTGCAAGATGGAATTGTCCTTGGGCCCTCCCACCCACCCTTATGTTGTATAAACAAAACAGGACATGCACACTTTAACCAACCCATCATTTCAGTGACAGGGTCTGCCACACGACTGTGACTGATATGACGGGTTGGTTTGGACCCCCCCCAAAAAAGAAGCAATTAATCTCTCCTTGCACAAACTGGCTCTACAGAGGCAAGATGTCCACCTCATCATCATCCTCCGATATATCACCGTGTACATCCCCCTCCTCACAGATTATCAATTCGTCCCCACTGGAATCCACCATCTCAGCTCCCTGTGTACTTTGTGGAGGCAATTGCTGCTGGTCAATGTCTCCGCGGAGGAATTGATTATAATTCATTTTAATGAACATCATCTTCTCCACATTTTCTGGATGTAACCTCGTACGCCGATTGCTGACAAGGTGAGCGGCGGCACTAAACACTCTTTCGGAGTACACACTTGTGGGAGGGCAACTTAGGTAGAATAAAGCCAGTTTGTGCAAGGGCCTCCAAATTGCCTCTTTTTCCTGCCAGTATAAGTACGGACTGTGTGACGTGCCTACTTGGATGCGGTCACTCATATAATCCTCCACCATTCTTTCAATGGGGAGAGAATCATATGCAGTGCCAGTAGACGACATGTCCGTATCCGTAATCGTTGTCAGGTCCTTCAGTCCGGACCAGATGTCAGCATCAGCAGTCGCTCCAGACTGCCCTGCATCACCGCCAGCGGGTGGGCTCGGAATTCTGAGCCTTTTCCTCGCACCCCCAGTTACGGGAGAATGTGAAGGAGGAGATGTTGACAGGTCGCGTTCGGCTTGACTTGACAATTTTCTCAACAGCAGGTCTTTCAACCCCAGCAGACTTGTGTCTGCCGGAAAGAGAGATCCAAGGTAGGCTTTAAATCTAGGATCGAGCACGGTGGCCAAAATGTAGTGCTCTGATTTCAACAGATTGACCACCCGTGAATCCTTGTTAAGCGAATTAAGGGCTCCATCCACAAGTCCCACATGCCTAGCGGAATCGCTCCGTGTTAGCTCCTCCTTCAATGTCTCCAGCTTCTTCTGCAAAAGCCTGATGAGGGGAATGACCTGACTCAGGCTGGCAGTGTCTGAACTGACTTCACGTGTGGCAAGTTCAAAGGGCATCAGAACCTTGCACAACGTTGAAATCATTCTCCACTGCGCTTGAGACAGGTGCATTCCACCTCCTATATCGTGCTCAATTGTATAGGCTTGAATGGCCTTTTGCTGCTCCTCCAACCTCTGAAGCATATAGAGGGTTGAATTCCACCTCGTTACCACTTCTTGCTTCAGATGATGGCAGGGCAGGTTCAGTAGTTTTTGGTGGTGCTCCAGTCTTCTGTACGTGGTGCCTGTACGCCGAAAGTGTCCCGCAATTCTTCTGGCCACCGACAGCATCTCTTGCACGCCCCTGTCGTTTTTTAAAAAATTCTGCACCACCAAATTCAAGGTATGTGCAAAACATGGGACGTGCTGGAATTTGCCCATATTTAATGCACACACAATATTGCTGGCGTTGTCCGATGCCACAAATCCACAGGAGAGTCCAATTGGGGTAAGCCATTCCGCGATGATCTTCCTCAGTTGCCGTAAGAGGTTTTCAGCTGTGTGCGTATTCTGGAAACCGGTGATACAAAGCGTAGCCTGCCTAGGAAAGAGTTGGCGTTTGTGAGATGCTGCTACTGGTGCCGCCGCTGCTGTTCTTGCGGCGGGAGTCCATACATCTACCCAGTGGGCTGTCACAGTCATATAGTCCTGACCCTGCCCTGCTCCACTTGTCCACATGTCCGTGGTTAAGTGGACATTGGGTACAACTGCATTTTTTAGGACACTGGTGAGTCTTTTTCTGACGTCCGTGTACATTCTCGGTATCGCCTGCCTAGAGAAGTGGAACCTAGATGGTATTTGGTAACGGGGGCACACTGCCTCAATAAATTGTCTAGTTCCCTGTGAACTAACGGCGGATACCGGACGCACGTCTAACACCAACATAGTTGTCAAGGCCTCAGTTATCCGCTTTGCAGCAGGATGACTGCTGTGATATTTCATCTTCCTCGCAAAGGACTGTTGAACAGTCAATTGCTTACTGGAAGTAGTACAAGTGGGCTTACGACTTCCCCTCTGGGATGACCATCGACTCCCAGCAGCAACAACAGCAGCGCCAGCAGCAGTAGGCGTTACACGCAAGGATGCATCGGAGGAATCCCAGGCAGGAGAGGAATCATCAGAATTGCCAGTGACATGGCCTGCAGGACTATTGGCATTCCTGGGGAAGGAGGAAATTGACACTGAGGGAGTTGGTGGGGTGGTTTGCGTGAGCTTGGTTACAAGAGGAAGGGATTTACTGGTCAGTGGACTGCTTCCGCTGTCGGCCAAAGTTTTTGAACTTGTCACTGACTTATTATGAATGCGCTGCAGGTGACGTATAAGGGAGGATGTTCCGAGGTGGTTAACGTCCTTACCCCTACTTATTACAGCTTGACAAAGGGAACACACGGCTTGACAAATGTTGTCCGCATTTCTGGTGAAATACTTCCACACCGAAGAGCTGATTTTTTTGGTATTTTCACCAGGCATGTCAACGGCCATATTCCTCCCACGGACAACAGGTGTCTCCCCGGGTGCCTGACTTAAACAAACCACCTCACCATCAGAATCCTCCTGGTCAATTTCCTCCCCAGCGCCAGCAACACCCATATCCTCCTCATCCTGGTGTACTTCAACACTGACATCTTCAATCTGACTATCAGGAACTGGACTGCGGGTGCTCCTTCCAGCACTTGCAGGGGGCGTGCAAATGGTGGAAGGCGCATGCTCTTCACGTCCAGTGTTGGGAAGGTCAGGCATCGCAACCGACACAATTGGACTCTCTTTGTGGATTTGGGATTTCGAAGAACGCACAGTTCTTTGCTGTGCTTTTTCCAGCTTGAGTCTTTTCATTTTTCTAGCGAGAGGCTGAGTGCTTCCATCCTCATGTGAAGCTGAACCACTAGCCATGAACATAGGCCAGGGCCTCAGCCGTTCCTTGCCACTCCGTGTGGTAAATGGCATATTGGCAAGTTTACGCTTCTCCTCCGACAATTTTATTTTAGGTTTTGGAGTCCTTTTTTTACTGATATTTGGTATTTTGGATTTGACATGCTCTGTACTATGACATTGGGCATCGGCCTTGGCAGACGACGTTGCTGGCATTTCATCGTCTCGGCCATGACTAGTGGCAGCAGCTTCAGCACGAGGTCGAAGTGGATCTTGATCTTTCCCTAATTTTGGAACCTCAACATTTTTGTTCTCCATATTTTAATAGGCACAACTAAAAGGCACCTCAGGTAAACAATGGAGATGGATGGATACTAGTATACAATTATGGATGGACTGCCGAGTGCCGACACAGAGGTAGCTACAGCCGTGGACTACCGTACTGTACTGTGTCTGCTGCTAATATAGACTGGTTGATAATGAGATGTAGTATGTATGTATAAAGAAGAAAGAAAAAAAAACCACGGGTAGGTGGTATACAATTATGGACGGACTGCCGAGTGCCGACACAGAGGTAGCTACAGCCGTGGACTACCGTACTGTACTGTGTCTGCTGCTAATATAGACTGGATGATAATGAGATGTAGTATGTATAAAGAAGAAAAAAAAACCACGGGTAGGTGGTATACAATTATGGACGGACTGCCGAGTGCCGACACAGAGGTAGCTACAGCCGTGGACTACCGTACTGTACTGTGTCTGCTGCTAATATAGACTGGATGATAATGAGATGTAGTATGTATAAAGAAGAAAGAAAAAAAAAACACGGGTAGGTGGTATACAATTATGGACGGACTGCCGAGTGCCGACACAGAGGTAGCTACAGCCGTGGACTACCGTACTGTACTGTGTCTGCTGCTAATATAGACTGGATGATAATGAGATGTAGTATGTATAAAGAAGAAAGAAAAAAAACCACGGGTAGGTGGTATACAATTATGGATGGACTGCCGAGTGCCGACACAGAGGTAGCTACAGCCGTGGACTACTGTACTGTACTGTGTCTGCTGCTAATATAGACTGGATGATAATGAGATGTAGTATGTATAAAGAAGAAAAAAAAACCACGGGTAGGTGGTATACAATTATGGATGGACTGCCGAGTGCCGACACAGAGGTAGCTACAGCCGTGGACTACCGTACTGTACTGTGTCTGCTGCTAATATAGACTGGATGATAATGAGATGTAGTATGTATAAAGAAGAAAGAAAAAAAAACCACGGGTAGGTGGTATACAATTATGGACGGACTGCCGAGTGCCGACACAGAGGTAGCTACAGCCGTGGACTACCGTACTGTACTGTGTCTGCTGCTAATATAGACTGGTTGATAATGAGATGTAGTATGTATAAAGAAGAAAGAAAAAAAAACCACGGGTAGGTGGTATACAATTATGGATGGACTGCCGAGTGCCGACACAGAGGTAGCTACAGCCGTGGACTACCGTACTGTACTGTGTCTGCTGCTAATATAGACTGGATGATAATGAGATGTAGTATGTATAAAGAAGAAAAAAAAAACCACGGGTAGGTGGTATACAATTATGGATGGACTGCCGAGTGCCGACACAGAGGTAGCTACAGCCGTGGACTACCGTACTGTACTGTGTCTGCTGCTAATATAGACTGGATGATAATGAGATGTAGTATGTATAAAGAAGAAAGAAAAAAAAAACCACGGGTAGGTGGTATACAATTATGGATGGACTGCCGAGTGCCGACACAGAGGTAGCTACAGCCGTGAACTACCGTACTGTGTCTGCTGCGACTGGATGATAAATAATGATGTAAAATATATATATATATCACTACTGCAGCCGGACAGGTATATATTATATAATGACGGACCTGCTGGACACTGTCTGTCAGCAGAATGAGTTTTTTATAGAATAAAAAAACACCACACAAGTCACACGACGAGTGTTTAACTTTTTCAGGCAATCACAATATAGTATACTATACTGGTGGTCAGTGTGGTCAGGTCACTGGTCAGTCACACTGGCAGTGGCACTCCTGCAGCAAAAGTGTGCACTGTTTAATTTTAATAATATGTACTCCTGGCTCCTGCTATAACCTATAACTGCTCCCCAGTCTCCCCCACAATTAAGCTGTGTGAGCACAGTCAGATATTATACATAGATGATGCAGCACACTGGGCTGAGCACAGATATGGTATGTGACTGAGTCACTGTGTATCGTTTTTTTCAGGCAGAGAACGGATTATATTAAATAAAACTGCACTGGTGGTCACTGGTCAGTGGTCAGTCACTAGTAAACTCTGCACTCTCTAGTACTCCTAAGCTCCAGTAAATCAAGTGTCTCTGTCTCAATCTCACTCTCTCTCTTCTAATCTAAATGGAGAGGACGCCAGCCACGTCCTCTCCCTATCAATCTCAATGCACGTGTGAAAATGGCGGCGACGCGCGGCTCCTTATATAGAATCCGAGTCTCGCGATAGAATCCGAGCCTCGCGAGAATCCGACAGCGTCATGATGACGTTCGGGCGCGCTCGGGTTAACCGAGCAAGGCGGGAAGATCCGAGTCGCTCGGATCCGTGTAAAAAAAGCTGAAGTTCGGGCGGGTTCGGATTCCGAGGAACCGAACCCGCTCATCTCTAAAACACACCCAGCGTTCGCCCAGACACTCCTCCGTTTCTCCAGCCACTCCCGCGTTTTTTCCGGAAACGGTAGCGGTTTTATCCACACGCCCATAAAACGCCGTGTTTCCGCCCAGTAACACCCATTTCCTGTCAATCACACTACGATCGCCGGAGCGAAGAAAAAGCCATGAGTAAAAAAACTATCTTCATAGCAAAATTACTTGGCGCAGTCGCAGTGCGAACATTGCGCATGCGTACTAAGCAGAAAAACGCTGCGATGCGAAGAAAATTACCGAGCGAACGACTCGGATTGAGGGCCCATATGTCCTCTTGACTGGAGTGCAAATGGGTAGGACATGCCCTTACTGCCCTTGGAAGCTGTCCTACTTAGTAAATGTGTATACAGACAACAATTGAAATTAAAAAATGACATAGTGGCTTTTTTATTATTCTATTAAATTGGCTATCATCAAATGAGAGCTTATGACCAATCACTAAAAATAATAAAATTGGGCGAGGGTAAGGGGGGGGGGGGGGGGGGCTGTCATTACTGTTGTGCCTAGAGGCTCCTTCACCCCTAAATCCGTCCCTGATGATATGCTGTTAGGGGCACTATTGTGTCAGTGTAAGGTAGTCTTTTCCTGCAAGGCCATGCCCATTGCAGCGAGGCCATGCCCCTACAATGAGGTCACACGCCTTTTTTTTTTTTGGGGGGGGGGGTCGCACAAATATTTTATTTTTACAATGTCTATGGGGGAGGGGGGCATTTTTTAATGTTCACATAGGGAGCTAAATTGTCTAGAAACAGCCCTGGAACAAAGTAATGTATTGTGGCTTTGTGAAACCAGATTGGTGTATATACACGTGGATCTCAAACTGTGTGCCGTGGCACCCTGAAGGGGTGCCTTGGATTGGTGGTACAGGGCCAATTCAAATTATTTCTGGTCAATCTAATAGGCAAAACCAGTGCTGTTGGCTGCCAATCATAAAATATATGGACAAACAGAAGCAAATATTGTCACTCATCACAGAATTGAACCTAAGGATGACATATAAACATAATTTACTTAATTTAATATTTCTTTCTAAATTTCTCAATAAGAAACTTTTGGCCTAGGGGTGCCGTGAAACAAATTCTGATACTCTAGGGCGCCGTTATTCTAAAAAGTTTGCTTACTCCATAGAATGGAGTAAGCATACAGTAGGTAAGAGGTGGTGAACCTAGATAGATAGATAGATAGATAGATAGATAGATAGATAGATAGATAGATAGATAGATAGATAGATAGATAGATAGATAGATAGATATTTCTAGCAGACTAATTTAACCACATTACTAGCATTTTTTTTCTAAAAACTGCTCAGAAATTGATGGGTTGTTTTATTTAATAAAGTTTAAAAAGTATTTTTAATGATGTATTTAAATATTTTGTTTAAAAATGATATACCTAGGGTGTGTTTTGCTCCCCACCATCCCATGTCAGTAGGCCCTCATTATGAAATTACTTCCCATCTCCCATCAAAAATAGCTCCCCAGTGGAAAAAGATCCCCAGCATTATCAAGCCCGCCCACCATATAGAGATAATAGATCCGTGTCCCAGTCACCACCCTCACCCAGTGTCAATGGGCCCCCACTGTTTAGAGCCCCTCTTCCCATGTATCACTATAGTTTAATTTATTATTTTAAATATATCCACCTCTCCCCCAGTCAAAAAAAACCTTTCAGATGGGCAGCAGTCCCACACCGCTACCCTCCCCCAGTGCCAAAAGATCACTCTCGTTACTCTCTCCTAACATAGCCCTGAGTACTGATTAATTCCCCCCCACTGCAGCTGATCTCCTCGAACTTTTAGTTTAGAAGCATGTGCCCCAGTGTGCTGCTCGCACGCCATTCACGGGTGCGATTTTGGGAGTGATGTTGGTGATGACTGGCCATCCCAGCTGGCTTATTACTGGATTAGTGACAGCACTGCTGACTTGTCCTGAAGCGGTGCTTGGAAATGAGATGATCTCCATGCGCTGCCTCTTCCTATTCAGAGAACGGGTGCAGGTTTCATTGACCCAACTTACCCGTTCCCACTGCACCACTTGCTACCTGGGTTTAAATACTGGGTCAACCCAGGTTATTTCAACTGGCACCTTTCAGACTGCAGGACACGCTTTCAGGTGCAATAACCCAGGTTATTGCTGGCGGCCTGAAAGGGGTATTAATGTTCATTCTGGTCATGATTAATTTATTGAGTGAATGATTTTTCAATAAAATAAGCAATAACATATGGCAGGCACTGACACTGAAAATAATAGTGCCACTTTTCTTTACTGAGCATCTACCATAATTACATTACAGTGTCTTAGTAGTAGTAATAATAATAATAATAATAATAATAATAAAAAAACAACAACAACAAAAGAACATTAATGTTCTGTAATCTTGTCAAATGAAGAATTTTTGCCTGTCATTGCCAAGCACTAACTTCTCCAGGCCTAGTAACAGGGTGGTCAATGGGGAAACCTGTCTCTGGCCCCAACATTGTGAGGGGTCCCAAGGTTCGGCTGTGGCAGTGCGGCAGCTGCAGACTCGATGTAAATAATTATATGGATGGATTGCGGCATCGCACTGGCCATCCACTGTGTAGTTAATAACTAGCATTACTACAAAATATTAGTTTGCGGTACAGCGGCCCCCCTGTTGTAACCCCCCACTGCCCCCAGTGCCAGATCAGATGTCCAGAACTCCGGATATCCCCATGTGCAATGACGTTGTGCAACGCACAACACTGCGTCCTATCCTCCCCACCCGCCCTGGCTTTGCTGTTGGCTGTGGCAACGACTTTAGAGGAGCAGCCGAGCGGGATCTAGATTGCAACTAGAGAGACTGCCACACCGCCGCTCAAACTGCAGAATAAAACAGCATCTGGCAGAGGCAGGTTAGCAGCTTGTGGTGAGCCTGGCCTAAATATTGCGGTGGCTGTGTGTTGGTACAGAGCCAGTACAGAGTCAGATCAGAGAATGTCTGTGGTGGCTGGTGCAGCTCAGCACAAACAGTGCAAGACTGACTTGCCATTCTGAGAGTCTTAAATTTGGATTGGGATGATCCCATTATATTTATTTCTCTGACGTCCTAGTGGATGCTGGGAACTCCGTAAGGACCATGGGGAATAGCGGCTCCGCAGGAGACTGGGCACAAAAGTAAAGCTTTAGGACTATCTGGTGTGCACTGGCTCCTCCCCCTATGACCCTCCTCCAAGCCTCTGTTAGATTTTTGTGCCCGGCCGAGAAGGGTGCACACTAGGGGCTCTCCTGAGCTGCTTAGTGAAAAGTTGTTTTAGGTTTTTTATTTTCAGTGAGACCTGCTGGCAACAGGCTCACTGCATCGAGGGACTAAGGGGAGAAGAAGCGAACTCACCTGCATGCAGAGTGGATTGGGCTTCTTAGGCTACTGGACACCATTAGCTCCAGAGGGATCGAACACAGGCCCAGCCATGGAGTCCGGTCCCAGAGCCGCGCCGCCGGCCCCCTTACAGAGCCAGAAGCAAGAAGAGGTCCGGAAAATCAGCGGCAGAAGACATTCTGTCTTCACCAAGGTAGCGCACAGCACTGCAGCTGTGCGCCATTGCTCCTCAGCACACTTCACACTTCGGTCACTGAGGGTGCAGGGCGCTGGGGGGGGGCGCCCTGAGCAGCAATAAAAACACCTTGGCTGGCGAAAATACATCACATATAGCCCCCAGGGCTATATGGATGAATTTTAACCCCTGCCAGATTACACTGAAAAAACGGGAGAAAAGGCCGCCGAGAAAGGGGCGGAGCCTATCTCCTCAGCACACTGGCGCCATTTTCCCTCACAGCTCCGTTGGAGGGAAGCTCCCTGGCTCTCCCCTGCAGTCACTACACTACAGAAAGGGTTAAAAAAGAGAGGGGGGCACTAATTAGGCGCAGTATAAACAATACAGCAGCTATAAGGGGAAAAACACTTATATAAGGTTATCCCTGTATATATATAGCGCTCTGGTGTGTGCTGGCAAACTCTCCCTCTGTCTCCCCAAAGGGCTAGTGGGGTCCTGTCCTCTATCAGAGCATTCCCTGTGTGTGTGCTGTGTGTCGGTACGTTTGTGTCGACATGTATGAGGAGGAAAATGATGTGGAGGCGGAGCAAATTGCCCTTAATAGGGATGTCACCCCCTAGGGGGTCGACACCTGAGTGGATGAACTGTTGGAAGGAATTACATGACAGTGTCAGCTCTTTACAAAAGACAGTGATTGACATGACACAGCCGGCTACTCAGCTTGTGCCTGTCCAGACGTCTCATAGGCCGTCAGGGGCTCTAAAGCGCCCGTTACCTCAGATGGCAAATACAGACGCCGACACGGATACTGACTCCAGTGTCGACGGTGAAGAGACAAATATGACTTCCAGTAGGGCCACACGTTACATGATTGAGGCAATGAAAAATGTTTTACACATTTCTGATAATACGAGTACCACCAATAGGGGTATTATGTTCGGTGAGGAAAAACTACCTGTAGTTTTCCTGAATCTGAGAAATTAAATGAGGTGTGTGATGAAGCGTGGGTTTCCCCCGATAAAAAAACTGATAATTTCTAAACAGTTATTGGCATTATATCCTTTCCCGCCAGAGGTTAGGGTGCGTTGGGAAACACCCACTAGGGTGGATAAAGCGCTCACACGCTTGTCAAAACAGGGGCTCTACCCTCTCCTGAGATGGCCGCCCTTAAGGATCCTGCTGATAGAAAGCAGGAGGGTATCCTAAAATGTATTTACACAACATACTGGTGTTATACTGCGACCAGCAATCGCCTCAGCCTGGATGTGCAGTGCTGGGTTGGCGTGGTCGGATTCCCTGACTGAAAATATTGATACCCTAGATAGGGACAGTATATTATTGCCTATAGAGCATTTAAAAGATGCATTTCTATATATGTGTGATGCACAGCGGGATATTTGCCGACTGGCATCAAGAGTAAGTGCGCTGTCCATTTCTGCCAGAAGAGGGTTATGGACACGACAGTGGTCAGGTGATGCGGATTCCAACTGGCATATGGAAGTATTGCCTTATAAAGGGGAGGAGTTATTTGGGGTCGGTCTTTCAGACCTGGTGGCCACGGCAACAGCTGGGAAATCCACGTTTTTACCCCAGGTCGCCTCTCAACATAAGAAGATGCCGTATTATCAGGTGCAGTCCTTTCGTTCCCATAAGGGCAAGTGGGCAAAAGGTTCCTCATTTCTGCCCCGTGACAGAGGGAGAGGAAAAAGGCTGCAGAAATCAGCCAGTTCCCAGGAACAGAAGCCCTCTCCCGCCTCTGCCAAGCCCTCAGCATGACGCTGGGGCTTTACAAGCAGACAGGGAGGCAGTTTTGGAAGCCATTCACAAGCTGTATTCCCAGCAGGTGATAATCAAGGTACCCCTCCTGCAACAGGGAAAGGGGTATTATTCCACACTGTTGTGGTACCGAAGCCGGACGGCTCGGTGAGACCGATTTTAAATCTAAAATCTTTGAACACTTACATACAGAGGTTCAAATTCAAGAGAAGGGGACTACATGGTGTCTCTGGACATCAAGGATGCTTACCTTCATGTCCCAATTTACCCTTCTCACCAAGGGTACCTCAGGTTTGTGGTACAGAACTGTCACTATCAGTTTCAGACGCTGCCGTTGGATGGTCCACGGCACCCCGGGTCTTTACCAAGGTAATGGCCGAAATTATGATACTCCTTCGAAGGAAGGGAGTTTTAGTTATCCCTTACTTGGACGATCTCCTGATAAGGGTAAGATCCAGGGAACAGTTGGAGGTCGGTGTAGCACTATCTCAGGTAGTGTTGCGACAGCACGGTTGGATTCTCAATATTCCAAAATCGCAGCTGGTTCCGACGACTCGTTTTCTGTTCCTAGGGATGATTCTGGACACAGTCCAGAAAAAGGTGTTTCTCCCGGAGGAGAAAGCCAGGGAGTTATCCGAGCTAGTCAGGAACCTCCTAAAACCGAGCCAAGTCTCAGTGCATCAATGCACAAGGGTTCTGGGAAAAATGGTGGCTTCCTACGAAGCAAGCCCATTCGGCAGATTCCACGCAAGAACTTTCCAGTGGGACCTGCTGGACAAATGGTCGGGGTTGCATCTTCAGATGCATCAGCGGATAACCCGGTCACCAAGGACAAGTGCTCATCTTCTAGAGGGCCGCAGATTCGGCATTCAGGACTGGGTCCTGGTGACCACGGATGCCAGCCTGCGAGGCTGGGGAGCAGTCACACAGGGAAGAAATTTCCAGGGCTTATGGTCAAGCCTGGAGACATCACTTCACATAAATATCCTGGTGCTAAGAGCCATTTACAATGCTCTAAGCTTAGCAAGACCTCTGCTTCAAGGTCAGCCGGGTTGATCCAGTCGGACAACATCACGGCAGTCACCCACGTAAACAGACAGGGTGGCACAAGAAGCAGTCAATGGCAGAAGCTGCAAGGATTCTTCGCTGGGCGGAAAATCATGTGATAGCACTGTCAGCAGTATTCATTCCGGGAGTGGACAACTGGGAAGCAGACTTCCTCAGCAGACACGACCTCCACCCGGGAGAATGGGGACTTCACCCAGAAGTCTTCCACATGATTATAAACCGTTGGGTAAAACCAAAGGTGGACATGATGGCGTCCCGCCTCAACAAAAAACTCGACAGGTATTGCGCCAGGTCAAGGGACCCTCAGGCAATAGCTGTAGACGCTCTGGTAACACCGTGGGTGTACCAGTCAGTGTATGTTTTCCCTCCTCTGCCTCTCATACCCAAGGTACTGAGAATTATAAGATGGAGAGGAGTAAGCACTATATTCGTGGCTCCGGATTGGCCAAGAAGGACTTGGTACCCGGAACTTCAAGAGAGGCTCACGGAGGATCCGTGGCCTCTACCTCTAAGAAGGGACCTGCTACAGCAAGGACCCTGTCTGTTCCAAGACTTACCGCGGCTGCGTTTGACGGCATGGCGGTTGAACGCCGGATCCTGAAGAAAAAAGGCATTCCGGATGAAGTCATCCCTATCCTGATCAAAGCCAGGAAGGATGTAACCGCAAAACATTATCACCGCATTTGGCGAAAATATGTTGCGTGGTGCGAGGCCAGTAAGGCCCGACGGAGGAATTTCAACTGGGTCGATTCCTACATTTCCTGCAAACAGGAGTGTCTATGGGCCTGAAATTGGGGCCCATTAAGGTTAAAATTTCGGCCCTGTCAATTTTCTTCCAGAAAGAACTAGCTTCAGTCCCTGAAGTGCAGACGTTTGTAAAAGGGGTACTGCATATACAGCCTCCTTTTGTGCCTCCAGTGGCACCTTGGGATCTCAATGTAGTTTTTGGGTTCCAAAAGTCACATTGGTTTGAACCACTTAAAGATGTTGGCCCTGGCCTGGGCCAGGCGCGTGTCAGAATTGGCGGCTTTATTCTGTAAAAGCCCTTATCTGATTTTCCATACGGACAGGGCGGAAGTGAGGACTCGTCCTCGGTTTCTCCCTAAGGTGGTTTCAGCGTTTCACCTGAACCAACCTATTGTGGTGCCTGCGGCTACTAGGGACTTGGAGGACTCCAAGTTGCTAGACGTTGTCAGGGCCCTGAAAATATATGTTTCCAGGACGGCTGGAGTCAGAAAATCTGACTCGCTGTTTATCCTGTATGCACCCAACAAGCTGGGTGCTCCTGCTTCTAAGCAGACTATTGCTCGTTGGATTTGTAGTACAATTCAGCTTGCACATTCTGTGGCAGGCCTGCCACAGCCAAAATCTGTAAAAGCCCATTCCACACGGAAAGTGGGCTCATCTTGGGCGGCTGCCCGAGGGGTCTCGGCTTTACAACTTTGCCGAGCAGCTACTTGGTCAGGGGCAAACACGTTTTGCTAAATTCTACAAATTTGATACCCTGGCTGAGGAGGACCTGGAGTTCTCTCATTCGGTGCTGCAGAGTCATCCGCACTCTCCCGCCCGTTTGGGAGCTTTGGTATAATCCCCATGGTCCTTACGGAGTTCCCAGCATCCACTAGGACGTCAGAGAAAATAAGAATTTACTTACCGATAATTCTATTTCTCGTAGTCCGTAGTGGATGCTGGGCGCCCATCCCAAGTGCGGATTGTCTGCAATACTTGTACATAGTTATTGTTAACTAAATCGGGTTATTGTTGTAGTGAGCCATCTTTTCTAGAGGCTCCTCTGTTATCATACTGTTGACTGGGTTTAGATCACAAGTTATACGGTGTGATTGGTGTGGCTGGTATGAGTCTTACCCGGGATTCAAAATCCTTCCTTATTGTGTACGCTCGTCCGGGCACAGTATCCTAACTGAGGCTTGGAGGAGGGTCATAGGGGGAGGAGCCAGTGCACACCAGGTAGTCCTAAAGCTTTACTTTTGTGCCCAGTCTCCTGCGGAGCCGCTATTCCCCATGGTCCTTACGGAGTTCCCAGCATCCACTACGGACTACGAGAAATAGAATTATCGGTAAGTAAATTCTTATTATTGGGGAGGTGCATGTGACCACCTGGGTCTGTGTGCTGCCAAGTGCTTGAGGAAGAACATAGTGCAGATAATGGTTTTAGGTGGAGGCAGGAGACATGTTGGGCCGGGGGGTAGGGGTGGGGGCTCGGGGGCCCGCAGAGATATCAGTGTACCAGGCCTCAAGATTTCTGCTGCCAGCCCTGAATAAATCACACCTTATGTGGCATTAAATTAATAAACACATATACATATATGCTAATGAAACACATGTATTCTTTTTTGTAGCAAAACTCAGAAGTTGTTTCTGGAGTTCTCTTCAAGATCTGCTCATTTCCACTGTTCAAAAAGATCTGTGAAACAATAGAGTCGTAAGTTATCAACATTAACAATTACCTCATGAGCATTATAGTGTGTAATTTATACAGAGTGTATTACTTCCAAACCACTGCAAGGAACATCAGCTATTCATTTAGCAGCCACCTAGAGCTCCAGTACAATTGTGATTGTTTAAAAGGTGTGAAATGCACTTGGGAGATGTTGATGCTGTGCCGTCAATCTTACCATTAATGTACTAAAGATTACCATAATACTTTCTTTATATTTTTCTGTTGCCTAGCGTTTTTCTGTTCCTGCTTTGCATGTTCCATTACCAATGTCCTGGTAATGGAAGTACAAATTTATATAAGGTCAGTCTGTACAGGTGTTCTTCTTATTTATCTAATTCCATTCTTACTAAAGACATATGTATTAAAATTTAAAATGGAGTTTTAAAGTGTCTTTACCTCCTGTTCCAAAAGTTTATAACAGCAGCTAGAATTTTTCCTTTATTTTTTTAAAGACTTTTATTGTTCTTGCTAGTGAGAAAATGGAAAATACGCACTGGCAGCCATTTTGAATCACATGTTCCCACAAGAATATGTGCATACATTAACAAACACAGACCACTAACAAATTGATTTATAGTCTATGACTCATGCAAGAGGATACTATGCTATAATTACAGGTTGAGTATCCCATATCCAAATATTCCGAAATACGGAATATTCCGAAATACAGACTTTTTTGAGTGAGAGTGAGATAGTGGAACCTTTGCT
This sequence comes from Pseudophryne corroboree, assembly GCF_028390025.1. Classification (NCBI taxonomy): domain Eukaryota; kingdom Metazoa; phylum Chordata; class Amphibia; order Anura; family Myobatrachidae; genus Pseudophryne; species Pseudophryne corroboree. Next base: position 321,649,681 of record NC_086448.1, on the reverse strand, counting down.
TTTTGATGGGTCAATATACACAAACTTTGTTTAATACACAAAGTTATTAAAAATATTGTATTAAATGACATTCAGGCTATGTGTATAAGGTGTATGTGAAACATAAATGAATTGTGTGAATGTAGATACATTTTGTTCAATGCACAAAGTTACAAAAAATATTGGCTAACATAAATACATTCTGTGCTTAGACTTGGGTCCCATCACCATGATATATCATTATGGTATGCAGTTATTCCTAAATACGGAAAAATCCGATATCCAAAATACCTCTGGTCCCAAGCATTTTGGATAAGGGATACTCAACCTGTATTTAAAAGAAAGAATGCAGAATATCTGTACATAGCTTATTAGAATATGCAACAATTCTATTCAGTTTATATTAATATATGGCTACGGTTCTTTAAATAAAACCTGTTTAAATTATGATTTCTCATTTCATCACTTCATAAGGTCATAAGTTATTACTTCCATTTTGAATATGAAAACGTTTTTTATATTAAGGAACAATATTTATATATGAGATAATAATATCATCGGTGATGTATAGAAGCACTCAACTTGCAGCCTTGTACCTTATTGTATTATTACTAGTTATTTATATAGCGCACACATATTCCACAGCGCTTTACAGAGAATATTTGGCCATTCATATCAGTTCCTGCCCCAGTGGAGCTTACACTCTATATTCCCAACCACATGTACACTTCACATATTCCCACTAGGGTTAATTTTTGTTGGAAGCCAATTAACCTACCAGTATATTTTTGGATTGTGGGAGGAAAGCGGAGTACCCGGAGGAAACCCACGCAAGCACGGGGAGAATATACAAACTCCACACAGTTAGGGCCATGGTGGGATTCGAACCCATGTCCTCAGTGCTTTGAGGCAGTAATGCTAACCGTTACACCATCTGTACTGCCCGTTATATGGTTAAAGAACTACTGAGACCTAGAACACTCCGGCTGAATTGTAATTTATCAGCCACAATGGGATGTCCTGTACCGCCATATTGCACACCGGCGTTACAAGTCTTTCCTCGTACCCTAATACTTTAATATCCATATTTACAAGTTTGTTTTTTTTGTTACGACACCTGTGTATGCATTTTCTATGTGTCTATTCATATTTTACTGTCCCACTTCTCACTCCTCTCCCTCCTCTACTGCTTCCTTTTTCAGTGTTTTGTGAATGTAACAAAACATGAAAACAATTCTCAACCCCCCCCCCCCCCCCTCCACCTAACTCCTCTTTTACACAAGCACACACATGGGGGTAAATTTACTAAGATGGGAGTTCTATTTAAGATGGGATGTTGCCCATAGCAACCAATCAGATTCTACTTCTCATTTATCTAGCACCTTCTAGAAGATAATACCTGGAACCTGATTGGTTGCTATGGGCAACATCCCATCTTAAATAGAACTCCCATCTTAGTAAATTTACCCCATGGTTGTTGTTATCAGCTGCCTACAGATGCTAAGAACATCATAGTTGCCTACCCTCCCTCAATAGCAGCAATCTTCCTGACTCCCTGAATAGTCCAGCAATCTCCCTGATTGCACCTTACTCCCATTATATAGCTGTTACATTCTTTGGGGGAAAAATAAATCAGATACATACATTCAAATGGGCTCATCAGAGCCATTTCCCTGCATTGGGTATAAGACACAATGATCATTATAGCTACATGCATTTTAAATAAGGTTTCTCGTGGCCACTTACAGTAGATGGAACCTCTTGTAAAACATAATACAGAAACAAATCCTGCAAAATACCAGAGTCTTTTCTTCAACAAGTAGATCTTACTAACTTTGGGGCTTATTTACATTTGGATGTAAGTTATTTTCATTACACGCCTCTCAGATGTAGCAGTACACATCCGCGCTGATAGGTGTTACTTTCACATCTCTCTGAAATGCTTTTTCCAAAGTAGGCAAGTATGAAGAACATACAGCACAAAACAGAGTTTCATTGTGAGAGTCACAAGGTTTTGTCAATCTGCTCATCCAATGCCACATGTCTGCCTACAGTATGCTGATCATATGCAGAATTGTTAGCTTGGCCATCACTAACTAATAGTAAATAACTAGTAAATATTAACTATCATCCATGTACAATGAAGAAGGAAACATCCATCCAAATGTATACAGGGCCTAATTCAGGTCTGATCGCAGCAGCAAATTTGTTAGGTAATGGGCCTAATCACCTGAAAGTAGCTGTGCAACTACGATCAGCCACCCTTACATGCGGGGGGATGCCCAGCACAGGGCTAGTCCGCCCCGCACGTCTAGCCCTCCCCCCCCGCCGTACATGTACAAAAGAATCGAACGGCGGCGATGCTTTTGTAACTAAAGACTAGCTCCCTACCAGCGCAGCTCCTGTGCACTGGCAGGGAGCTACCCGTCACTCTCCGGGTCACCGCGGCTGTGTGTGAAGTCACGTATCCGCCGCGGCCCGCTCCCCCCACACGGTCCAGGAACACCTGCATTGCCCGGACTGTGCACCCAAAACGGCGGCCAAATGCCGCCAGCCCGCCCCTCACGCCCAGCGACCGCCTCTGCCTGTCAATCAGGCAGAGACGATCGCTGGGCTGAGATGCGATAGCATCTCTGGCATGCACCGGCGCACTGCGGCGCATGCGCAGTTCAGACCTGATCGCCCGCTGTGTGAAAACACACAGCAGCGATCAGGTCTGAATTAGCCCCCATGTGCTTTGCTCTGCAGGTGGGGCAGATGTAACATGTGCAGAGAGAGTTAGATTTGAGTGGGGTGGGTTCAAACTGAAATCTAAAAATAAAGCAGCCAGTATTATTGCCCATGCACAGAAACAATATAACCCACCAAAATCCAACTCTCTCTGCACATGTTATATCTGCAACCCCCCCCCCCCGCGCCCGCAGTTCACATGGGGGCTAATTCAGACCTGATCGTGTCTGGCCCTCCCCCTGCCATAAGGGTCCGACTCTTCACCGTGTCCTGGGTCACAGCGGCTGCATGTGATGTCACGCAGCCATTGCCGCCCGTCCCCCACACGGTCCAGGCATGTCTGTATTGCCCGAACCGCACCCCCAGAATGGCGGCCGAACATCGCCGGCCTGCCCCATCCCACTCCCTCCCACCCAGGGAACACCTCTGCCTGTCAATCAGGCAGAGGCAATCCCTGGGATGAGATGCCGATCGCATCTCTGGCATGCACATGCGCACTGCAGTGCATGCGCAGTTCCGACCTGATCGCTCGCTGCGCGAAAACGCACAGCAGCAATTAGGTCTGAATTAGCTCCATGGTTTTGCCTATTAGCTAACAAATTTGCTGCTGCGATCAGATCTGAATTAGGCCCACAGTGCTTATTCGGGATCAGTACGAGATCACGCCGGACGAGATCCCGGCGGTCGGAATCCTGACACCGGGATCCCGACTGGCACAATCCCGACAGGGGGGTGAGCGCAATGCAGTCCATTGCGGGCTCACTACGCTTGCTGCGCTGTGGGCACGGTGCCTCACTACGCTCGGCTCACTAATTTATTCTCACTCTGTGCGTGTCGTGGACACCCACAGAGGGAGAATATGTTTGGATTGTGCCGGTCGGGATCCCGATGTCAGGATTCCGACCACCGGGATCCCGTCCAGCGGATCTTGATCGCATCCCGCTTATTCATAGGTTTCTACAGAGTAATGATTTCCTTGAACTTTTAGGTCAGTACCAGCAGAAGATTATGACCAAGATTACTTCAGTGCTTTTCCTGTAAGTTAATGTGTACATTGCATTTTCCTTTCCATTTTCATTAAAATGTGCTAACAAAATCTGGTGGTTCTGTTGTCTACATATAAAGAATCTGTGCTATTTGGTATTGACAACTCATGCTAATAACACCACAACATTTTTAAATGCATTTTTCCAATAGTTTCTGATGGGTAAATGTATAAAGCAGTGATAAAAGTGGAGAAGTGAGCCAGTGGAGAAGTTTCATATGGCAACCAATCAGCTGCTCTGTATAATTTTATAGCATACAAATTATAAATCTTACTTCAATGCTGATTGGTTGCCATGGGCAACTTCTCCACTGGCTCACTTCTCCACTCTTATCACTGCTTCATACATTTATCCCTGTTTTTTACTGTGTTTAGAAATTCCCAAAAACTAGGCATGAAATGTGTAGGGTTTATAAAAAAAAACATAACATTGGGCTCCTATAAATTGTCTGAAGTTGAACTGGCCATATTCTGATTTATTTTAGTTCACTTTGTTACTGACAATGCATCCATACAGATTCATCAGGGATTCTTGTAGTCAGGGGTGTAGCCAGAACTTTGTGGGCTCCATAGTAAACATTTTGAAGGGGTCCCTGCAGTGACAGAACTTGCAAGTGTTTGGACCAGGTGCAGTTGATGACTGGGGTGAAGCTGTGGGGGATAACAGGAGAGGCTGTAGGTGACAATGAAAGAGGCCATGGGTGACAGAGAGAGAGGCCGTGGGTGACAGCGGGAGAGGCCATGGGTGACAACAGGAGAGGCAGGTGGTGACTGGTGAGGCAGTGGTGAAAGGTGAAATAAAAGGATGACAGGTAGATAGTGGGTGATGGAGGTAAGGCAGAGGGTGCAGTACAGGATGCTGGGGAAAGGCAGAGGGTGACAGGGAGATAGTGATGATGCCAAGATGCAGAGGGTGACAAGGAGGAAGTGGGTAATGGGAAGAGGCAGAGGGTGATGGGAAAAGGCAAAGGGTGGCAGGGAGATAGTGGGAGATGGGGAAAGGCAGAGGGTGACAGGGAGATAATGGATGATGGGGAGAGGCAGAGGGTGACAGGGAGATAGTGAGTGACAGTGAAAGATAGGGGGTAACAGAAGAAGGCAGGGGGTGACAGAGATAGTGGGTGATGGGGAGAGGTAGTGGATGACAAGGGAAGGCAGAGGGTGACAGGGAAATAGTTCATGAATAAGAGAGGCAGAGGGTGCAGGGAGATAGTGTGTGTTGGGGAGAGTCAGAGGGTGACAAGGGAAGCAGGAGGGTAACATGGATATAGTGGATGATTGAGAGAGGCAGTGGGTGACAGGGGAAGGCAGAGAGTGACAGTGAAGTAGTGGGTTACAGGGGAAGGCAAAGGGTGTCAGGTCGATAGTGGGTGATGGAGAGAGGCAGGGGGTGACAAGGAAATAGTAGGTGATGGAGAGAGGCAGAGGGTGACATGGATATAGTGGATTATTATGACATACAGTGTCCCCAGTTCATATTATGACATACTGTGTTCCCAGTTCATATTATGCCACACTAAAGTGCCTCCAATAAACTTACGTGCAGCAGGATTGGTGATTGGTGGGTGGTGAGCTCCTGCTCTGTGATCTGGGTCACCTGATCTGTGCTGTCAGCTGAGATGTAGGAAAGTTCCAGCAGGCATCTCAGCTAACAGCACAAATCAGGTCAAATCTGGGTCACAGAGAAGGAGGCTACTGATCACTGATCCTGTGCAGGTAAGTTTATTTATTTTCTATTATAACTATTTCCTCTGTGATCAGTCTGTGGTCTATAGAAACTTTGAAAGTATAATTTTATTTATCATTTATTCTAACAAGTGAGGCAGGGATCGGGGCAGCATCAGGGGGACTGGGAGCACAGCGGGTGCAGGGAGGCCAGCGAGAGTGGAGAGGCGCATGTACAGTCACACTCTCAGGGTATTTTATGCAAAAAATACCCTGGGAAGTGTGAAGAGGGGATTCACAGGAACAGAGCTTTCCTGCAAGCCCCATCCCTGTATGCAAATTTTAATACATTCCTGTAATATTTTCAAATATCGCAATGCGAATGTAGGCAAACATCATATTACATCCACATTAGAGATGTGAATTGTGAAAGATATGTCTGTAAATGAGTGTAATTGCTGTTATATGAGCAGAGCATCCTCCCCTACACTCTATACTATAAAAGATACAAGTTGTTAGAGATAAGGCTACCAAATCTGTAGCAAATAACCTTGTACCAAGTAAACTAACATAGTTTACAGACTACACTGAGATTAAACTGATACAATGGTATATTTCTTGCCTGCAGTCCTTGCGAGGATATCACTGGAGAGGAAGAGATTGCAATGACATTGACAAGTCTATTTATCCTGGACGAAGGTGAGTTTATCTTGAAATCTTGTTTTGCACTTTACTTCAATACAAATAGAAAAAGAAAACAGCAGCGCTGAACTATGTCACCAAATCCATTCTCTTGACTTAAAGACATTATTTCCTTCTCTTTTAATAGCTCTTTATCCACTCAATTCCACTCTACTGTATGCACATACAGTATGTACTGTATTGTTTGCTGGCTTAAAGAAGTTAGGGAATGTACTCAAAGAGTTTTTTATTTTATTTTTTTATTTGAAATATTAGGGTCTATTATAATCGATTCAGCTGAAATAGGCATGAGTGACACGTTTTGGCATAGTTCTAAAAGATTGTTCTCCGTCTTATCAATTCCCGAAGACTGAGATGAGAGATAATTACTGTCTCGAATGCAGCCTCCATAACGGTGATAGGTATTTCACTGGACTTCATTGTTCTGTCTAAGCTAAGTGATCTGGAAATTACCATTATTACTATTGTAGATTTGTATGGAACTGCAGTATTCCATTGTCCTCCTGAATATGTAATATAATCTTGCAAACTATATAACACACGGAAATACTCTTTCTTCTTCGGGGTCCATGGTCTTCACAGGGTTAACAATGGGGTATGGATGGAGTAGACCAGGATCAGGCATATGAATACATAAAAAGTAAAAGGTTAAAGAAGGAGAACGTAGGCCCATTAAAAGATGAATTGGGAGCTTTTATAAACGATGATAAAATAAAAGCGGAAATACTGAACAATTTCTTTTTCTCAGTATTCACCAGGTAGGATCAGACGGTGAGAGTAGTAGGAAGTAGTCCTGGAGAGACTAAGCAACATAAAGATTAATAAATCACCAGGCCCAGATGGTTTTCATCCGAGGGTTATTATGGAGCTTAGGTCACAGCTAGCAAAACCCCTATACTTGATTTTCCATAGTTCGATTAGATCAGGCATGGTACCAAATGGTAAGTGAAGGGGAGGACAAGGGGCGACCAATCGTGTAATATGTTCTATCCACCAAATAGTTCCTTTATACAGAGAGATTATTTCCCCCTTTATATGGATGGTGTGCGTACCATACTCACATCCATCAGGGGGAGTAGAACATATAAAGGTATCTTTTTTCAACACTGTTATCCTTTATAGGGTGGTTCTAACCCTGTATTCATCCACACAATTCACTTGTGGGACATACCCAAACTCACAATAACATGCGTAGAGATGTGTCTATAAAGGTATTTATGGACACATCTCTACGCATTTAATTGTGAGTTTGGGTACATCCCAAAAGTGTATTGTTATCCCATTGATTTCTGGTGAATTGTGTGGGTGAATACAGAACTATTTGGGGGATAGAACATAGAACATATTACACGATTGGTCGCCCCTTGTCCTCCCCTTCCCTTTTTCTGTCTCTTTGGATCCATGGGAATCACCTTTTGACGTGAAGACTACATCGAGGATCACGAAATACGATTATAAAAGATACCTTTATATGAGGAAAATCACCTGTTCCAACGTGAGGACAGTACGAACACCAGTGCCTCCTTCGATGTCATATTTCTCATGTATAGGAACTTAATAAAAAGGAAACCATCAATTGAACAAATTGGTCATACGTTCATTCCCATATTTCATTGAAAGACTTTTAACTTTTATAGAGATAATCCATATACTTTTATATTATGAAAGCAGAGGTGAAGTCTATTATTTCTTGTTGATATTGTTGCGGTTGATAAGTGATATCCTATAGACATCCCCACTGCAGCTCTAGGGGGCGCTGTAGTTCTCTAAAACATTTTTTAGAAAGGTACCAAAGGATTGGCGCATAGCTGAGGTAGTGCCTTTATTTAAAAAGGGAACTAAAAATAATCCTGGCAACTATAGACTAGTTAGTTTAATCTCTATAGTGGGTTAAATATTGGAAGGTATTATGAGCGATAGCATAGAGGATTATCTGCAGGTTAATAAGATTATTAGCAAAAGTCAGCATGGGTTTGTAAGGGACAGATCATGTCAAACTAACTTAATTAGTTCTACGAGGAGGTGAGCGAGAATCTTGACCAGGGAAAAGCAGTGGATGTGGTATATTTAGATTTTGCAAAAGCCTTCGATACAGTGCCTCACGGGAGACTGATCATCAAATTAAAGGAACTTGGCATAGGATATACTATTTGTACATGGATAGGTAATTGGCTGGATAACAGAGTACAACGGGTAGTGGTCAATGAGATGTTCTCCAGCTGGGCACCAGTAGTCAGCGGACTACCACAAGGGTCAGTACTTGGCCCGCTACTGTTCAATATATTTATCAATGATCTAGGAATAGGCCTGGAAAGCACAATGTCAATCTTTGCAGATGTTACTAAACTGTGTAAGGTAATTAATTCAGAAAGCGACGTGGAGTCTCTACAGACTGACTTATTTAAACTTGAAACCTGGGCGTCTAAATGGTGTATGAGGTTCAATATAGAAAAATGCATCCTACACTCTAAATGGGGAAAATATAGGGGTAACGGTGGAGGAAAAAGATTTGTGGGTGCTCATAGATAAGAGGCTTCATAACAGTACACAATGTCACAATGCAGCAAAAAAGGCAAGTAAAGTGCTTGTGTGCATAAAACGGGGCATTGAGACAAGGAACGAGGATGTAATCCTGCCACTGTACAAGTCATTGGTACGTCCGCACCTGGAATATTGTGTTCAATATTATAAAAAAGATATTGAGGAACTAGAAAGAGTTTAAAGGCGAGCTACTAAATTGATTAAAGGGTTAGAGACACTGGCGTATGAGGAAAGGTTTACTAGGTTAAATATGTATACACTAGAAAAGAGACGTCTAAGAGGAGACATTATTAATATCTTCAAACATGTAAAGGGTCATTACAAGGAATTAGCAGGGGATTTGTTTATTAAAATAACTTTGTATAGGACACGTGGGCACTCGCTGAGGTTAGAGGAGAGAAAATTCCGTACACAACGTAGGAAAGGGTTCTTCACGGTAAGGGCAATAAAGATTTTGAACTCCCTACCAGAGAAGGTAATAATGGCAGACTCTGTAAATGCATTTAAAAACGTATTGGATAAATTTCTAACTGGAAAAAGTATCCAGGGTTATAGCATTTAACATAGTGACATTAATATCTGGGAGTGGTAAGAATCATAGTTGTCAATTGGTACTAAGCTATTACTTCAGCAGGTGCATTATATAATATGAACAGCTTAACACAGAATACAGGTTGAACCCGATGGGCATTTTGCCTCTTTTCAACCTCACTAACTATCAACAGCAAAGCTTGTGAGCCTCCCAGGGTGCACTGGGCTCCTCTTCCCTCATACCCCACCCACATGCTCAGGCACTTCAGATTTTGTTTGGTGCCAGCAAGAGCTGGTCACCACTGAACAATGGGGCTGCATCAAGCAGCCCAAGCTTTATTATTTTTTTCTACTTTTTTTATTTTTTTGAGCATACAGCACCTGGCAGTCCAGAGGAGGCCAGCGCTGATGCTCCAGCAACCCCACTTGAGCTGCGACACCACAAGTGTGTAGGTGATTTCGGCGGGACCCCTTGGCTAGAGGTACAGTCGGCACCCACAAGGGACTGCACCGGACACATTGGGGGACAGGTAAGGCGGGTTCCCTCTTGTGGGGGGCGCGTTTCTGGCAATCCATTGCCGCCGGCCTTGGGATACGGAGCGGCGGCGCTGGCATGGGTCCCAGCCATTAAGTGACACATTAGACCACCTGGGTATATGTATACTGGAGCTGGGGACATTTAGACAGGCCAGGAGAACCGGTGGTGTATGTCAGCAAGGGGTGGTCAGCGCTTCCCCAGCGGCCCCTTCCCCAGTGCAGGGTGCCATTCCGCTGAGGTCTTCCCACCCTGGGCTGCTTCCCCCTCACCCTCCTTCCTCTCTGATATGCTGGGCAGCCATTACAGAGCTCTTCAGTTCTCCGGGAACACTGGGGTGAGACTCCCTGTATACCTCTCCTTGTAGTCAGGTTATATACAGCGCTGCATTAAAACAGCCTTCTCCACATGGCTGAGTAGTTGATATCAGTGCCCATTGCAGTTAAATTGTATTTCTGCATTGTATGTGACTTATGCTAGTGCTGCTGTCTGTAATTCTCTCTCTCTGTACATTCTATTGTTTTCCCCATACTTTCTTATTAAAGAGTGACCCTTAAATACTTGTGTGTATAGGGTTCACTCTGCCACACATTACAGTCAGTTGTATTTGTGCCAGCTCATTGTCACATACTATTTCTGTTACACGCCACACATTACCATATTGTGTGTGTGCACTCCCTTGCAGTTATGTCAAATAAAAGCAAGGAAGAACAGACTGTGTCACCTACTGTGGTAGCATGTAGAACCTGTAACACACAGGTGTTAACTCAGGATTTATTACAGGATGGTCAGTGCATTGCTTGTTTTATACCTCCGGACACATCAGCTCCCCCAGCTCCACTACAAGAGCCTCCATGGACTTTTTTCACTAACTGCTGGCTAAAATAGCTGACCATATTACTACCCCACCTGTGGCTCCCCCTATAAGTCTCCCACAGAGATTACAGCCTGTTTATCAGGCCATAGCAGCCCCACCCATCCCTTTTCCCTGGTTGAACTAATTCACTAACTATATACAGAGTCTGGCTACTTCCTTGGCTGTATTTCAGAACATATTACAAGGCCAGGTCACACTGCCTACACCTACTGCCACTAAGCGTACTGTGCCATCCTCACAGTCTATGCCACTCTCTGATTCTGAAGAATCTTCTCCTGCTGCAGATCTGGCAGAGGTCTCTGATGCAGACTCCCCCTCAGGGACAAAGAGGCACAGTACAAATTTAATTTGGCTGCTTTAGTCAGGGCGGTTAAATTCTCACTTCAACACAAAAATACTCAACCAGCCTTGAAATCTAAAGATCCTCTATGCAAATGACAGAAGGTAGTTGTAGCTGAGTTTCCACACTCTGATCACTTCTCAGAAGCCAGGAATGATGCCAGGGAAACTCCTACTGCATCCTTCCTTAAGGACCTTCCGGACTGGGTGGCTAAAGCCATGGAAAATTGGTCTGACACCCTGAACACAGTTTCACGTCCGACCCTACAACGGAACAGGTGTCCCTAATTGCCAAAATCAGAGATGCGGCCTATTTACATTGGTGAAGTTGCTCTGGATGCTGTTCTGTTATTGTCTAAGGCTTCAGTTATTTCAATTGTAGCTTGCCAAATAGTGTGGCTCCACTCATAGAAAGTGGATTCTGACTCCAAGAAATCCCTGGAAGCACTTCTGTATGCGGGCGAATTTCTATTTGAACCGGAACTAGACAAGATTGTCACTAACCTCTAAAACAGCTTGCCTACCTTCAGCTTCCTCAGTGAGGCCTCGGACTTCATCCTTTTATCCACAAGGCAAGGCCAAAGGCCTGACCTTTCCTAGATTGTCTCACACCGTGAAGGCATCCAAGCCTAAAATCAAGCATGCCTGGCAGAGGATAAACATCAGGCAGAGGATAAACCCGCAGCCTGACGGGGCAGGCATCCACCTTGGGGAACCCAGGGTGCGTGGTTGACTTCTTCAGTTTGCACATGCATGGCGTTAAATCACAACAGGCTCCTGGGTACAGGAAGTGGTCTCTCACGAGTATGCTCTCTCCTTCCTCAAGCATCCCCCAGGCAATACTTTCCTACCACTCCACCGACAGACCATGGCAAAGCACAGGCGCTGAAGGGAGTCATTCAATCCTTACTACAGTCGGGTGTCATTATCCCTGTCCTGCTGTCTCAACCAAAACAGGGATTCTATTCTACACTCTTTTTGGCTCAGAAATCAAATGGGTCCTATCATCCCATTCCGAATTTAAAGTTGCTGAACAAATATCTCAAGGTACCCAAGTTCCACATGGAAACTCTCCATGCCATTGTCCTGGCTATGCAACCTGGGGATTACTTGGTCTCCCTGGATATACAGTATGCATACCTCCTTGTACCTATAGCACCCTGTCATCAACAATATCTCCAATTTGCTGTCCTGTGCCAGCATTTCCAATTTCAGGCCCTACCCTTTGGACTGTCCACAGCTCCCAGGGTGTTCACCAAGCTCATGGCGGTGATGGGGCTCATCTCCGACTGCAGGGAATTTGAATACTCCCTTACCTGGATTACCTCCTTTATCTGGAGTGGTCTCCAGAGGTACTGTACCATCACCTCCAGGTGACAATGTCATTCCTGCAGAGTCATGGATGGCTGATCAACTGTGCAAAGTCCTTTCTCATCCTGTCTCAGAGGATGCTCCATCTCGGAGCGATACTAGGTGCTCAAGTACAATGCATTTTCCTTCCTCAAGACAAGATGGCAGCATTGCAATTACGCATCCGCACCAACTCCAAATTAAATGGTCTTGATCCATTTGGTAATGTAGACCCTGGGCTCCATGGTATCCACCTTCAACATGGTGGAATATGGCCAATTTCACAACAGGCTTCTACAATGCCTGATACTTTCCAGATATAATGGTCTACCTAAGCATATCAAATCTCAGACCATGACCCTGCCTCAGGAGGTTCGGACATCCCTCTCATGGTGGCTACATGTATCCAACCTGGACAAGGGGCGACCAGTCTGGGTTTCACACTGAACACTTCTCACCATGGACGCCAGCCTCCAGGGATGGGGAGCAGTCATGTGCAGTCACTCCTGCTGGTCTCTGACAGAAAAAGATGTTCCAATCAATGTCCTGGAACTTTGGGCAGTGTACCGGGCCATTCAAATGGCTCAGAGCCTTCTACAAGGCTGTCCAGTACAAATCCAGTCAGACAACGCCAGGACTGTGGCTTATATAAATCGGCAGGGGGGCACTCGCAGTGCAGCAGAGATGCAGGAAGTAACTCAGATTCTCACCTGGTCAGTGCTCCATATTCCGCCCATCTCCGCCATATTCATTCCGGGGGTCCTCAACTGGGAAACAAACTTTTTCAGTCAACAGGATGTACACACCAGAGTGCTCTCTACATCCAGCCATCTTTCAACGTCTGGTAACCAAATGGGGTCTTCCAGATGTGGCTATCATGGCATCCAGACCCAACAGCAGCAATGCTTTTGTACTTGTTGAGTAACTCCTGGCCAGCGCAGTTCCTGCAGCTGACCGGGAGTTGATCGTCGCTGCCCCTGGTTGCAGTGGCTGCGTGTGATGTCACGTAGCCGCTGCGGCCTGCCCCCCGCACGGTCTGGCCACGCCTGGGTGTGCCGGACTGTGCCCCTAAAATGGCGGCCAAACGCTGCCGTGCCGCCCCCTAAAATGGCGGCAAAACGCTGCCGTGCCACCCCCTCACAGGCGATCGCTAGGGAATGACAGCGCCGACAAATGCGCAGTTCCGACCCGATCGCTGCGCTGCGATAAACTGCAGCGAGCGATTGGGTCGGAATGACCCCTTAGTCCCTATATATTGTGCACTGTCATTTTGTGTGACTCTTACATTTAGAAAATAAGTAGAGATGTGCGGCGGGCACTTTTCGTGTTTTGTGTTTTGGTTTTGGAACTGGATTGGTTTTGCCAAAACCACCCTTTCAGGTTTTGGGTTTGGATGATTTTTGAAAAAAACATAAAAGCAGCTAAAATCAGATTTTGGGGGTAATTTTGATCCTACGGTATTATTAACCTCAATAACATTAATTTCTACTCATTTCTATTCTGGACACCTCACAATATTTTTTTTAGGCCAAAAGGTTGCACAGAGGTCACTGGATGACTAAGCTAAGCGACACGAGTGGGTGGCACAAACACCTGCTCCATCTAGGAGTGGCACTGCCGTGTCAGACAGGATGGCACTTTTAAAAACTAGGGCCCAAACAGCACATCATGCAAAGAAGAAAAAGAGGTGCAACAAGGTAGCTGGATGACTAAGCTAAGCAACACAAGTAGGTGGCACAAACACCTGGCCCAGCTAGGTGTGGCACTGCAGTGGCAGACAGGATGGCAGTTTTAAAAACTAGGCCCCAAACAGCACGTGATGCAAAGAAGAAAAAAAGGTGCACCAAGGTTGCTGGATGACTAAGCTAAGCGACACAAGTGTGCGGCACAAATACATGGCCCATCTAGGAGTGTCACTGCAGTGGCAGACAGGATGGCACTTTTAAAAACTAGGCCCAAAAAATTCTGCACCACCAAATTAATTGTATGTGCAAAACATGGGACGTGCGGGAATTTGCCCAGATGTAATGCATGCACAATATTGGTGGCGTTGTCTGATATCACAAATCTCCAGGAGAGTCTAAGTGGGGTAAGCCATTGTGCAATGATGTCCCTCAATTTCCGTAAGCCAATCTGCGATGATGTTCCTCAGTTTCCGTAAGAGGTTGTCAGCGGTGTGCCTCTTACGGAAACCGGTAATACACAGCGTAGCCTGCCTAGGGACGAGTTGGCGTTTGTGAGATGCTGCTACTGGTGCCGCTGCTGTTGTTGCTGTGGGAGGCAATACATCTACCGAGTGGGCTGTCACAGTCATGTAGTCCTTAGTTTGCCCTGCTCCACTTGTCCACATGTCCGTGGTTAAGAGGATTCTGGGTACAAACGCACTTTTCAAGACACTTTTCTTAATGTCCCTGTACAATCCGGGAATCACTTTCCTAGTGAAGTGAAATCCAGATGGGATTTGTTACCGGGGACACACTACCTCCATCAATTGTCTAAATCCCACTGCATACGTGACGGATGCCAGACGCACGTCTGACACCAACATAGCTGTCAAGGCCTCAGTTATCCGCTTTGCAACAGGATGACTGCTGTCATATTTCATCTTCCTCGCAAAGGACTGTTGGACAGTCAATTGCTTAGTTGAAGTAGTACAAGTGGTCTTCCAACTTCCCCTCTGGGATGACGATTGACTCCCAGCAGCGAGTTATATAACAATATGCAACACAGGAGAGCATACCCCTACACCACACAAGGCAAACCCTGTAAAAAATTATTTGGATTAAATATTAATAACCCTTTTATTTGGAGTAAATAATATACAGCACAGGACAGCACCACTGGACTTATAGGGCAGTACCACTGGACTGGACTTATACAGCAGTACCCCTGGATTTATACGGCAGTACCCCTGGACTTATACAGCAGTACCCCTGGACTTATACCTCAGCACCACTGGACTGAACTTATATGGCAGCACCACTGGACTGGCCTTATATAGCAGTACCCCTGGACTTATATGGCAGTACCTCTGGACTTATGCGGCAGTACCCCTGGACTGATATGGCAGCACC
Organism: Pseudophryne corroboree; assembly: GCF_028390025.1. Classification (NCBI taxonomy): domain Eukaryota; kingdom Metazoa; phylum Chordata; class Amphibia; order Anura; family Myobatrachidae; genus Pseudophryne; species Pseudophryne corroboree. Next base: position 321,634,313 of record NC_086448.1, on the reverse strand, counting down.
ACTGGACTGAACTTATGTGGCAACACCACTGGACTGGACTTATACGGCAGTACCGCTGGACTTATACGGCAGTGCCCCTAGACTTATAAGGCTGCACCACTGGACTTATACGGCAGCACCACTGGACTGAACTTCTACAGCAGCACCACTGGACTGGACTTATACGGCAGTACCCCTGGACTTATACGGCTGTACCCCTGGACTTATACAGCATTACCGCTGGACTTATACAGCATTACCCCATAACTTACACGGCAGTGCCCCTGGACTTATACAGCAGTACCTCTGGACTTATATGGCAGCACCACTGGACTGATCTTATACAGCAGCACTACTGGACTGGACTTATACGGCAGTACAGCTGGACTTATATGACAGCACCACTGGACTGGACTTATACAGCAGCACTGGACTTATGGCAGCACAGGACACCACCACTGGACTTATGGCAGCACAGGAAACCACCACTGGACTGATGCAGCACAAGACAGCACCACTGGACTGGACTTATATAGCAGCACTGGACATATGGCAGAACAGGACACCACCACTGTGACTGGACTGATGCAGCACAAGACACCACCACTGGACTGATGCAGCACAAGACAGCACCACTGGAATGATACAAAAGAGCAGACAGCACCCCACGTGCCACGCCACTTTCAAGTCAAAATATTTCCACTGTTTTTCTTTCCATTTTTCTTGATTCTTTTGTTTATTTAAAATCAGAACTGCTGTATCTACAATGAATTTGGTAACAATTTTAACACGTATAAGTGTGAATGGAAGTACTGCAAAGCACACATTTAATAAATAATAATTATTGTCTCAAAATGTCAGATAACATATTCTGTGCAGCATTTGACAATATAGGTGATTATTGTAGGAGCCTTTGTCCTCATTCTGCATTATGAACAGCTCCTGACATAACAATGTTTTTGTTAATAATTACAAATGTTTACTCAGAATACCTGCATTGTGTTCCAGGAAACAAGCTGTCTCTGAACATGTTTTGTTCTGTTTTACTGTGAACAAATAAACAGCATGCTTTATTTTGCAGAAGAACAGACGCAGAACACCTATTTTAGCCATTTGTATGCAACTTAACAACATAAATAATGTATTTCTGCAGTAATAAGTCAAACACAATAATATTCATTCACATGTATCATGTTGCTGTATCAAACATAATTAGCAAAATAACCAGCTAAAACGGTTTTTAAACATGGTATAATTTCCTTTTTGCAACTTTATCATTGTTTTTCTTGATATGTTTCTAATCCTTGATAAGCGCGTAACCCATGAAGTACGTCACGTGTCGTACAGATGGAGCTACGCTAGTCGTGGCTCCGTCTGTGACTAGGCATGCACGCCCACGCGCGCATAACGTGGAGAGCATCTCCATCCGCCTGGGCGCGTGCGTGATGGAGACGCACCTCATTCACTTGAATGAAGAGAGTCCCCAGGCGGGCGCGCCCACCCAGATGGAGACGCTCAGAAGGAGAGCGTCTCTGTGCACTCCCGGCGTGACTAGGCGGACGGACCACCTAGTCACGCTGGGAGTGCACGCCTGCGAAGGAGCCACCTCAGATGAGCGCGTCTCCATCTGTATATAATGACAGTTCAGCCCAGGGGTTCTCAAACTCGGTCCTCAGGACCCCACACAGTGCATGTTTTGCAGGTAACCCAGCAGGTGCACAGGTGTATTAATTACTCACTGACACATTTTAAAAGGTCCGCAGGTGGAGCTAATTATTTCACTTGTGATTCTGTGAGGAGACCTGCAAAACATGCACCGTGTGGGCTCCTGAGGACCGAGTTTGAGAACCTGTAGTTCAGCCCATCTAGCTGCTGTCCTGCTGCACACAGCGGTTACTCTCTGGCTATTAGCTGGTGGTCATAATAATGTGACTCAACTGTGTAATTGTTATTGTTATGTGTTGTAGCCATTGGGCAATCAGGGAAATAAGGTATAGCTAATTTGTTCATTCATTCTAGAGGCTAAATTAGGCTTTGATAAGGACATTCAGAAACTAATAGGCCCTACACACTTAAAGATTATCTGTCCAATCTGGCTGATTGGAAAGAAAATCTGGCACCGTCTGAGAGCAAATGACAATCAACCATTTGCTCACAAAATCCAGAAAATAGACAAAAACTGTTGTTCAGATAAATTGGTTTAATGAAAGAAACTTACCTAATTTGTCTAAAAGACCATTTTTGTCTGTTTTCCAGTATTTGAGAGCAAATGGTCAATTGTCATTTGCTCCCATACATTACCAGATTTTTGTTCCAACCAGAAAGATTGGACAGATAATCTTTAAGTGTGTAGGGCCCTTAAGTCAAACCTATGACTTAGTTTGTGGCCACTAGGAAAAGTTGAGGTGGAAGACATGGGTGTTCCTATAGTGAGGCAATCTAAGGCAGGAATCTGGGGGACAGAAAAAAATCAGTGATATATTACTTAAACAAAATGGTATATATTCCTAATTTGTAGCTCTAATTACAGATAGCTCTGCTTATATAGTAATGTTTGTAATTTGTGTATGGGAAGAGAAGTATGCTATTTCAGTAGCCCCTTTAGGCTTGTCACATTATTACTAGGAATAGGATATACTACACCCCAGCAAGGATACAAGAGTAGTCACTTTGCTCCATGCCTGGCTGGATCTCTCCATCCCTGAAAGGGGCATTTGTAGGTTGCAACTGGATGTGGCTACCTTATGAATGCACAGGAATGATCCATCTTGTGAGGGTGTAATGGTCATGTAGCCATACTTCTGTGAGGCGTGCAGAGAAAGGATGCCTGTTTCTGGGAGATGCTGTTTTTTACACCCAGGATTGGACAGGTGTAAGTGCCAATACTAATGACTACAACTGCAGATGCAAGAACACTGGTGGTACCCCTACACGCATGAAACCATATTGACACCCGCATTAGCGTGAGGTAGTAAAATTGGTTATCACAGACTTCCACATGTGAGGATGCTTTGCATCCAAATCAGGTCATACAGTATATAATTTAAATCACACTATTCACTATACCAAATATATCATCCATACACAATGTACACTAACTAAAATGAAGTGTTTTATTCAGAGCCAGCCCTAACCAATATGATGCCCTAGGCAAGATTTTGGCTGGTGCCCCTTAGCACCGCCGCTAGTTCTGCAGGACATGCCTGGCATGAGTCAGCTGGCAGCTCTGCTAACATTGGGGCACCTTTTGTTTATGAAAATGCATCTTATTTGCATTACTATGTGCAGTGCCAGATTAAGGTTCTCATGGGCCTGGAGCTGAAATTTCTGAAGGGCCCAGTGTGTGCCGCTGCAGTGGGTGTGTCCAGCACGGTGGGTGCATGGCTACTGATAATGGGGGTGTGATCAGTGATGTGTATATATATATATATATATATATATATATATAAAAAATATTATTATTATTTGTGTGTGTGTGTGTGTGTGTGTGTGTGTGTGTGTGTGTGTGTGTGTGTGTGTGTGTGTGTGTGTATGCACATGTTTGAAAATGAGAAAACTCTCAGCACTTAAATGTCCAATTATCTCCAAAAAAATTATTGAAACACACAAAAACATACACAGAAAATAGAAAAATTCCAAAAATGAAAATCAGATAAAGCAAATGTGAACACACTCCCTTCTTCAAAATGAGTGGTCATCATCCTTAGTCAAGGATCAAAATCTAGAAACAGCAAAAGAGGACAATGTGCCAAATAGTGCAGAATGTAACTGAAAATTTGTGTAAATCCTTACATACTAATCCTCTTTTGTTATTTATAATACATATTTATCTCCATAGTACAACAAACAGAACAGGAGAGCACACAAGGAAGCTGATTCAGCAATAGTTGAGGCAGCATCTTCTGACAGTCGCGCAACTTTACGGTTAAATACTGCTATAAAGCCCTTCCCCTGTGTACAAGTGTGCGTCCATCCAAATGTACAAGGACTGAGATGCTACTTTTTCAGCATCTATAGACACAGGCCCTCATTCAGACCTGATCGCTCGCTAGCTGTTTTTGCAGTCCTGCAATCGCATAGTCGCCGCCCACCGGGGAGTGTATTTTAGCTGTGCAAGTGTGCGATCGCATGTGCAGCCGCCCTGTACAAAAAGATTTTGTGCCGTTTCTGAGTTGCCCAGGACTTACTCAGCCGCTGCGTTCACTTCAGCCTGTCCGGGACCGGAATTGATGTCAGACACCCGCCCTGCAAACGCTTGGGAACGCCTGCGTTTTTCCAAACACTCCCAGAAAACGGTCAGTTGCCACCCATAAACGCCTTCTTCTGTCAATCTTCTTGCGATCAGCCGTGCGAATAGATTCTTCGCACAAACCCATCGCAGAGCAACGAACCGCTTTGTACTTGTGTGACGCGCCTACGCATTGCGGTGCCTATGCATGCGCAGTTCTGACCTGATCGCAGCACTGCAAAAAACACTAGCGAGTAATGAGGTCTGAATCATCCCCAGTCCTTAGACGCCACCATCAGTCACACCATGAAAACATAGAATGTGACGGCAGATAAGAACCATTAGGACCATCTAGTCTGCCCATGTACATACACACATTTACACACTAGGGTTAATTTTCATTTCTTTTAGTCAGGAGCCAATTAACGTACCAGTATATTATAGGATTGCGGGAGGAAACCAAGGCAAGTACGGGGAGAATATACAAACTCCACACAGAGCCATGGTGGGAATCGGACCCATGACCTCAGTGCTGTGAGGCAGTAATGCTAACCATTACACCATCCGTAATCACACCTGCCCTATGGAAGTTGCAAGTTTCCCATCTGAGTATTACCTCCAATAGTAGAGATGAGCGCCGGAAATTTTTCGGGTTTTGTGTTTTGGTTTTGGGTTCGGTTCCGCGGCCGTGTTTTGGGTTCGACCGCGTTTTGGCAAAACCTCACCGAATTTTTTTTGTCGGATTCGGGTGTGTTTTGGATTCGGGTGTTTTTTTCCAAAAAACCTAAAAAACAGCTTAAATCATAGAATTTGGCGGTCATTTTGATCCCAAAGTATTATTAACCTCAAAAACCATAATTTCCACTCATTTTCAGTCTATTCTGAATACCTCACACCTCACAATATTATTTTTAGTCCTAAAATTTGCACCGAGGTCGCTGTGTGAGTAAGATAAGCGACCCTAGTGGCCGACACAAACACCGGGCCCATCTAGGAGTGGCACTGCAGTGTCACGCAGGATGGCCCTTCCAAAAAACCCTCCCCAAACAGCACATGACGCAAAGAAAAAAAGAGGCGCAATGAGGTAGCTGTGTGAGTAAGATTAGCGACCCTAGTGGCCGACACAAACACCGGGCCCATCTAGGAGTGGCACTGCAGTGTCACGCAGGATGTCCCTTCCAAAAAACCCTCCCCAAACAGCACATGACGCAAAGAAAAAAAGAGGCGCAATGAGGTAGCTGTGTGAGTAAGATAAGCGACCCTAGTGGCCGACACAAACACCGGGCCCATCTAGGAGTGGCACTGCAGTGTCACGCAGGATGTCCCTTCCAAAAAACCCTCCCCAAACAGCACATGACGCAAAGAAAAAAAGAGGCGCAATGAGGTAGCTGTGTGAGTAAGATAAGCGACCCTAGTGGCCGACATAAACACCGGGCCCATCTAGGAGTGGCACTGCAGTGTCACGCAGGATGTCCCTTCCAAAAAACCCTCCCCAAACAGCACATGACGCAAAGAAAAAGAAAAGAAAAAAGAGGTGCAAGATGGAATTGTCCTTGGGCCCTCCCACCCACCCTTATGTTGTATAAACAAAACAGGACATGCACACTTTAACCAACCCATCATTTCAGTGACAGGGTCTGCCACACGACTGTGACTGATATGACGGGTTGGTTTGGACCCCCCCCCAAAAAAGAAGCAATTAATCTCTCCTTGCACAAACTGGCTCTACAGAGGCAAGATGTCCACCTCATCATCACCCTCCGATATATCACCGTGTACATCCCCCTCCTCACAGATTATCAATTCGTCCCCACTGGAATCCACCATCTCAGCTCCCTGTGTACTTTGTGGAGGCAATTGCTGCTGGTCAATGTCTCCGCGGAGGAATTGATTATAATTCATTTTAATGAACATCATCTTCTCCACATTTTCTGGATGTAACCTCGTACGCCGATTGCTGACAAGGTGAGCGGCGGCACTAAACACTCTTTCGGAGTACACACTTGTGGGAGGGCAACTTAGGTAGAATAAAGCCAGTTTGTGCAAGGGCCTCCAAATTGCCTCTTTTTCCTGCCAGTATAAGTACGGACTGTGTGACGTGCCTACTTGGATGCGGTCACTCATATAATCCTCCACCATTCTATCAATGTTGAGAGAATCATATGCAGTGACAGTAGACGACATGTCCGTAATCGTTGTCAGGTCCTTCAGTCCGGACCAGATGTCAGCATCAGCAGTCGCTCCAGACTGCCCTGCATCACCGCCAGCGGGTGGGCTCGGAATTCTGAGCCTTTTCCTCGCACCCCCAGTTGCGGGAGAATGTGAAGGAGGAGATGTTGACAGGTCGCGTTCCGCTTGACTTGACAATTTTGTCACCAGCAGGTCTTTCAACCCCAGCAGACTTGTGTCTGCCGGAAAGAGAGATCCAAGGTAGGCTTTAAATCTAGGATCGAGCACGGTGGCCAAAATGTAGTGCTCTGATTTCAACAGATTGACCACCCGTGAATCCTTGTTAAGCGAATTAAGGGCTCCATCCACAAGTCCCACATGCCTAGCGGAATCGCTCCGTGTTAGCTCCTCCTTCAATGTCTCCAGCTTCTTCTGCAAAAGCCTGATGAGGGGAATGACCTGACTCAGGCTGGCAGTGTCTGAACTGACTTCACGTGTGGCAAGTTCAAAGGGCATCAGAACCTTGCACAACGTTGAAATCATTCTCCACTGCGCTTGAGACAGGTGCATTCCACCTACTATATCGTGCTCAATTGTATAGGCTTGAATGGCCTTTTGCTGCTCCTCCAACCTCTGAAGCATATAGAGGGTTGAATTCCACCTCGTTACCACTTCTTGCTTCAGATGATGGCAGGGCAGGTTCAGTAGTTTTTGGTGGTGCTCCAGTCTTCTGTACGTGGTGCCTGTACGCCGAAAGTGTCCCGCAATTCTTCTGGCCACCGACAGCATCTCTTGCACGCCCCTGTCGTTTTTTAAAAAATTCTGCACCACCAAATTCAAGGTATGTGCAAAACATGGGACGTGCTGGAATTTGCCCATATTTAATGCACACACAATATTGCTGGCGTTGTCCGATGCCACAAATCCACAGGAGAGTCCAATTGGGGTAAGCCATTCCGCGATGATCTTCCTCAGTTGCCGTAAGAGGTTTTCAGCTGTGTGCGTATTCTGGAAAGCGGTGATACAAAGCGTAGCCTGCCTAGGAAAGAGTTGGCGTTTGCGAGATGCAGCTACTGGTGCCGCCGCTGCTGTTCTTGCGGCGGGAGTCCATACATCTACCCAGTGGGCTGTCACAGTCATATAGTCCTGACCCTGCCCTGCTCCACTTGTCCACATGTCCGTGGTTAAGTGGACATTGGGTACAACTGCATTTTTTAGGACACTGGTGAGTCTTTTTCTGACGTCCGTGTACATTCTCGGTATCGCCTGCCTAGAGAAGTGGAACCTAGATGGTATTTGGTAACGGGGGCACACTGCCTCAATAAATTGTCTAGTTCCCTGTGAACTAACGGCGGATACCGGACGCACGTCTAACACCAACATAGTTGTCAAGGCCTCAGTTATCCGCTTTGCAGCAGGATGACTGCTGTGATATTTCATCTTCCTCGCAAAGGACTGTTGAACAGTCAATTGCTTACTGGAAGTAGTACAAGTGGGCTTACGACTTCCCCTCTGGGATGACCATCGACTCCCAGCAGCAACAACAGCAGCGCCAGCAGCAGTAGGCGTTACACGCAAGGATGCATCGGAGGAATCCCAGGCAGGAGAGGACTCGTCAGAATTGCCAGTGACATTGCCTGCAGGACTATTGGCATTCCTGGGGAAGGAGGAAATTGACACTGAGGGAGTTGGTGGGGTGGTTTGCGTGAGCTTGGTTACAAGAGGAAGGGATTTACTGGTCAGTGGACTGCTTCCGCTGTCACCCAAAGTTTTTGAACTTGTCACTGACTTATTATGAATGCGCTGCAGGTGACGTATAAGGGAGGATGTTCCGAGGTGGTTAACGTCCTTACCCCTACTTATTACAGCTTGACAAAGGGAACACACGGCTTGACACCTGTTGTCCGCATTTCTGGTGAAATACTTCCACACCGAAGAGCTGATTTTTTTGGTATTTTCACCAGGCATGTCAACGGCCATATTCCTACCACGGACAACAGGTGTCTCCCCGGGTGCCTGACTTAAACAAACCACCTCACCATCAGAATCCTCCTGGTCAATTTCCTCCCCAGCGCCAGCAACACCCATATCCTCCTCATCCTGGTGTACTTCAACACTGACATCTTCAATCTGACTATCAGGAACTGGACTGCGGGTGCTCCTTCCATCACTTGCAGGGGGCGTGCAAATGGTGGAAGGCGCATGCTCTTCACGTCCAGTGTTGGGAAGGTCAGGCATCGCAACCGACACAATTGGAGTCGGACTCTCCTTGTGGATTTGGGATTTCGAAGAACGCACAGTTCTTTGCGGTGCTACTGCTTTTGCCAGCTTTAGTCTTTTCATTTTTCTAGCGAGAGGCTGAGTGCTTCCATCCTCATGTGAAGCTGAACCACTAGCCATGAACATAGGCCAGGGCCTCAGCCGTTCCTTGCCACTCCGTGTGGTAAATGGCATATTGGCAAGTTTACGCTTCTCCTCCGACAATTTTATTTTAGGTTTTGGAGTCCTTTTTTTACTGATATTTGGTGTTTTGGATTTGACATGCTCTGTACTATGACATTGGGCATCGGCCTTGGCAGACGACGTTGCTGGCATTTCATCGTCTCGGCCATGACTAGTGGCAGCAGCTTCAGCACGAGGTGGAAGTGGATCTTGATCTTTCCCTAATTTTGGAACCTCAACATTTTTGTTCTCCATATTTTAATAGGCACAACTAAAAGGCACCTCAGGTAAACAATGGAGATGGATGGATTGGATACTAGTATACAATTATGGACGGGCTGCCGAGTGCCGACACAGAGGTAGCCACAGCCGTGAACTACCGCACTGTACTGTGTCTGCTGCTAATATAGACTGGTTGATAAAGAGATAGTATACTCGTAACTAGTATGTATGTATAAAGAAAGAAAAAAAAAACACGGTTAGGTGGTATATACAATTATGGACGGGCTGCCGAGTGCCGACACAGAGGTAGCCACAGCCGTGAACTACCGCACTGTACTGTGTCTGCTGCTAATATAGACTGGTTGATAAAGAGATAGTATACTCGTAACTAGTATGACTATAAAGAAAGAAAAAAAAACCACGGTTAGGTGGTATATACAATTATGGACGGGCTGCCGAGTGCCGACACAGAGGTAGCCACAGCCGTGAACTACCGCACTGTACTGTGTCTGCTGCTAATATATAGACTGGTTGATAAAGAGATAGTATACTCGTAACTAGTATGTATGTATAAAGAAAGAAAAAAAAACCACGGTTAGGTGGTATATACAATTATGGACGGGCTGCCGAGTGCCGACACAGAGGTAGCCACAGCCGTGAACTACCGCACTGTACTGTGTCTGCTGCTAATATAAAGACTGGTTGATAAAGAGATAGTATACTCGTAACTAGTATGTATGTATAAAGAAAGAAAAAAAAAACACGGTTAGGTGGTATATACAATTATGGACGGGCTGCCGAGTGCCGACACAGAGGTAGCCACAGCCGTGAACTACCGCACTGTACTGTGTCTGCTGCTAATATAGACTGGTTGATAAAGAGATAGTATACTCGTAACTAGTATGTATGTATAAAGAAAGAAAAAAAAAACACGGTTAGGTGGTATATACAATTATGGACGGGCTGCCGAGTGCCGACGCAGAGGTAGCCACAGCCGTGAACTACCGCACTGTACTGTGTCTGCTGCTAATATAGACTGGTTGATAAAGAGATAGTATACTCGTAACTAGTATGACTATAAAGAAAGAAAAAAAAACCACGGTTAGGTGGTATATACAATTATGGACGGGCTGCCGAGTGCCGACACAGAGGTAGCCACAGCCGTGAACTACCGCACTGTACTGTGTCTGCTGCTAATATATAGACTGGTTGATAAAGAGATAGTATACTCGTAACTAGTATGTATGTATAAAGAAAGAAAAAAAAACCACGGTTAGGTGGTATATACAATTATGGACGGGCTGCCGAGTGCCGACACAGAGGTAGCCACAGCCGTGAACTACCGCACTGTACTGTGTCTGCTGCTAATATAGACTGGTTGATAAAGAGATAGTATACTCGTAACTAGTATGACTATAAAGAAAGAAAAAAAAACCACGGTTAGGTGGTATATACAATTATGGACGGGCTGCCAAGTGCCGACACAGAGGTAGCCACAGCCGTGAACTACCGCACTGTACTGTGTCTGCTGCTAATATATAGACTGGTTGATAAAGAGATAGTATACTCGTAACTAGTATGTATGTATGTATAAAGAGAGAAAAAAAAACCACGGTTAGGTGGTATATACAATTATGGACGGGCTGCCGAGTGCCGACACAGAGGTAGCCACAGCCGTGAACTACCGCACTGTACTGTGTCTGCTGCTAATATAGACTGGTTGATAAAGAGATAGTATACTCGTAACTAGTATGTATGCATAAAGAAAGAAAAAAAACCACGGTTAGGTGGTATATACAATTATGGACGGGCTGCCGAGTGCCGACACAGAGGTAGCCACAGCCGTGAACTACCGCACTGTACTGTGTCTGCTGCTAATATAGACTGGTTGATAAAGAGATAGTATACTCGTAACTAGTATGTATGTATAAAGAAAGAAAAAAAAACCACGGTTAGGTGGTATATACAATTATGGACGGGCTGCCGAGTGCCGACACAGAGGTAGCCACAGCCGTGAACTACCGCACTGTACTGTGTCTGCTGCTAATATATAGACTGGTTGATAAAGAGATAGTATACTCGTAACTAGTATGTATGTATAAAGAAAGAAAAAAAAACCACGGTTAGGTGGTATATACAATTATGGACGGGCTGCCGAGTGCCGACACAGAGGTAGCCACAGCCGTGAACTACCGCACTGTACTGTGTCTGCTGCTAATATATAGACTGGTTGATAAAGAGATAGTATACTCGTAACTAGTATGTATGTATAAAGAAAGAAAAAAAAACCACGGTTAGGTGGTATATACAATTATGGACGGGCTGCCGAGTGCCGACACAGAGGTAGCCACAGCCGTGAACTACCGCACTGTACTGTGTCTGCTGCTAATATATAGACTGGTTGATAAAGAGATAGTATACTCGTAACTAGTATGTATGTATAAAGAAAGAAAAAAAAACCACGGTTAGGTGGTATATACAATTATGGACGGGCTGCCGAGTGCCGACACAGAGGTAGCCACAGCCGTGAACTACCGCACTGTACTGTGTCTGCTGCTAATATAGACTGGTTGATAAAGAGATAGTATACTCGTAACTAGTATGACTATAAAGAAAGAAAAAAAAACCACGGTTAGGTGGTATATACAATTATGGACGGGCTGCCGAGTGCCGACACAGAGGTAGCCACAGCCGTGAACTACCGCACTGTACTGTGTCTGCTGCTAATATAGACTGGTTGATAAAGAGATAGTATACTACTAATATTATATATACTGGTGGTCAGGTCACTGGTCACTAGTCACACTGGCAGTGGCACTCCTGCAGCAAAAGTGTGCACTGTTTAATTTTAATATAATATTATGTACTCCTGGCTCCTGCTATAACCTATAACTGGCACTGCAGTGCTCCCCAGTCTCCCCCACAATTATAAGCTGTGTGAGCTGAGCACAGTCAGATATATATATATACATTGATGCAGCACACTGGGCTGAGCAGTGCACACAGATATGGTATGTGACTGAGTCACTGTGTGTATCGTTTTTTTCAGGCAGAGAACGGATATATTAAATAAAACAAACAACTGCACTGTCTGGTGGTCACTGTGGTCGTCAGTCACTAAACTCTGCACTCTCTTCTACAGTATCACAGCCTCAGGTCAATCTCTCTCTCTCTCTCTCAACCCTAATCTAAATGGAGAGGACGCCAGCCACGTCCTCTCCCTATCAATCTCAATGCACGTGTGAAAATGGCGGCGACGCGCGGCTCCTTATATAGAATCCGAGTCTCGCGATAGAATCCGAGCCTCGCGAGAATCCGACAGCGTCATGATGACGTTCGGGCGCGCTCGGGTTAACCGAGCAAGGCGGGAAGATCCGAGTCGCTCGGACCCGTGAAAAAAAACATGAAGTTCGGGCGGGTTCGGATTCAGAGAAACCGAACCCGCTCATCTCTATCCAATAGTAATTTTTATTGGACTCAAGATATCCACCTGGTAAATCTCAGTCATGCTGGCTCACCAGATTTCCTAACAACGTAGATAACAAATCTGCATGCGTTCCACCACAGCGGAACGCATAACTGGAAGTCCGCGCACATCCGGAGCTACTGGAACTTTCGGTCCTGCACTCAATCCAGCTGAAATGCACTATGCCTCCAGAGCGCTGTGTTCCCACATTTCTGGCATGCGTTTTACTTATGTGAACGCACAGCCCTCCCATGATTATAAGACCACCATAACGCCACCACAGGGCACAGCGTATTAAAACGTTCTGGAACCAAGCAAACAGGGCCATATAACAGGGGCCTCAAATATATATTAAACTAATTAAAGTCATATACAGTGATTTAAAATCAATCGATATATATGTGTGTGTACATTTATTTTGTATATGTGTGTGTATGTATGTATATATACATACACACATATACATATATTATATATATATATATATATGTGTGTGTACAGTATAATATATATGTATACATATATTTTTTATATGTGTGTGTGTGTGTGTGTGTATATATATATATATATATATATAAATATATGAAAGCAAAGGAAGAAACGAGAGAGCGCCTATGGTGTAGTATTCATCAATAAGTTCTGTCACACGCAAGAATAATACTGCGTACCGGATTACGGCTTGACATAAGGCTCATCAGTCCCCCATTCTTTAGTCCAGGTCTTTACTGGGATCTAGATATGTTTAGGAGACATAAAAAATCGCTATATAGCGTAGTAGTTTTCCGTATGTAGGGTTAAATTATCACACAAATTTGCATGCGTACCGGATGAATGAATAATTCATGCGTATCCAATACAGGTACTGTGTCCAGGTATTCGTCGTGGAACTGGTGACTGGACAACCCTTATTTTTCACAACAGCAAGGTTACACAATTTCATGCAGGATTCGCAGGTCAGGTTTTACAGGCAATTACAAACAGTTACAGAACAACAGGATATAATGAAATTGATACAAAGATCCACTGGTTCCTAACATAGTCCCCAAACACTAATTGCCTGGCCTACTACTTCAGCATCAGAAAACGCATGCAAATTTGTGTGATAATTTAACCCTACATACGGAAAACTACTACGCTATATAGCGATTTTTTATGTCTCCTAAACATATCTAGATCCCAGTAAAGACCTGGACTAAAGAATGGGGGACTGATGAGCCTTATGTCAAGCCGTAATCCGGTACGCAGTATTATTCTTGCGTGTGACAGAACTTATTGATGAATACTACACCATAGGCGCTCTCTCGTTTCTTCCTTTGCTTTCAGATTTCCTTTTGGGGCTACGTATACCTAGTGGCACTTTTTGAAGAACTGAGCAGCCACCCGACAAAGCGGGGAAAGTGTGGTGTACTGACTATTTGACTAAATATCAGATTGGAAGAATCCAATATATCTTGAACTAATTATTCTGACATATCCAATTGTGGTTGTAAGACCATAGTAAATCAGTAAGGTACTCTCTTGAACTGGAGAAGTGCACTGATCCATTCTTCTACAATATATATATATATATATACATACATATATTTTAAATATATATATATATATATATATATATATATAATACACATACACACACACCATATATTAAGCTCAGTGCCTAAATTGTCTTTATTTTACCAGCTTTGCAGCAGCCAGCAGGAGTACACCCCTCCTCAGGAGGATCTCTATGGAGGAACCTACTCAGAGGTTGTCACTATACAGCAGGCTTTTTCAACCAGTGTGCCGTGGCACACTAGTGTGCCGCGACCAGTTGCAAGGTGTGCCACGGAGCCAGAGCAGCTTCCTGCACCTTTAGAGTAAACTGTTGGCCCGGGCTCTTCTTGGAGGATCAGTCGTGCTCCGGCCGTGACGTATGCCTTGAAGACGCGGCGGTGTGATATCATAGGTCACGGCCGCCGCGTCTCAGCTGATTCAGCCCACCCACCTGTATACATATCTTCCAGTTCACGCCTGCATACACAGCTTTCCTTCCCCACCCACATCCACACCTGCCCGACCGCCCGCTGCTCAGTATTCGCAGCACTCCACTATGAACAACACCCGCCACTGAGGAACAGGGAGGACAGCTGACCAGTAGGGGCTAATATTTGGGGGTTTTCTTCTCCTATGGGGAACAATAGGATTTATGTGGGGAGAATAAAGATTTATGGGGGGGAACAATGTGAATAATTCATGTGAGGAGCAATAGCATTTATATAGGGAGCAATATGATTTATGTGGGGAGCATTGTGATTGTTTTTTCTGTGTAGGCCAATGTATGTGTGGATTTTTTTTTTTTTTTCTGTGGGGAACTGATGGTGTGCCTTGGCAATTTTAAAATATTGTTCGGTGTGCCGCGAGTAAAAAAAGGTTGAAAATCACTGCTATACAGCATGATCAGCATCTGCTGTTGCTTCCTTCACATCGCGTGCGGTGGTGCCGGGGCGGCGCTCTCCGACGTCACACGTCCTGACGTCCCTGCGTATGCGCCGCAAGGAGGCGGAGGAGCCAGGCAGGTGAAGTGACCGCGAGTCTTCCATTGCGGCTATGTGGGGGGACGTTTATAATGCTGGTGCTGACGGAGGGTGTGAAGCGGGGTCGCGACCAGGGGGGGCGGGGCCTTGGACGGACTTTGGCATGCTGCTGTAGCAGGAAAAAATGTTTTCCTCTCTACAGCAGCAACACACCAGAAGCTGTGGGCCTATTTTGATGGGGGGCTTGGAGCTGCAGCTCCATCCGCCCCATTGTTAATCCGGCTCTGACTATGTGGCTAGGATGCACAAGTAGCTTCTGCTGATTAAAATGATATGCAGCATGCCTATATTCTGTGTGCGACTGTGGCTGTATCTGCATACGAAATCCTACATTACAGTGATTTCCAGGAATACACTGCAACGTAGCATTTCGTATGCAGATACAGCCTCAGTTACACACAGAATATAGACATGCCGCACATCATTTTAATCAGAAGAAGCTGTTGGTGCCCCTAAGCATACCAAATGCCCTAGGCATTTGCCTAATTTGCCTATGCCTAAGGCCGGCTCTGGTTTTATTACAGCAGTAGCTTCTTCAAAGACATGTAAAGATAAGTTTATATATAAGTATAGTTCCTAATTAAGTAATCAATCAATCAATCAATCAAGCAACCAACCAACAAGAACCTGAGCCAACTGAAAGAAGTGCATAACAAAAATCTTTAAAAGTGTGTGTCTATATATGTGTGTGTGTGTGTGTGTGTGTGTGTGTGTGTGTGTGTGTGTGTGTGTGTGTGTGTGTGTATGTATGTGTATATATATATATATATATACTGTATATATAGTAAAAATATGCCTCTGTGTGCCCAAAACTCACTGAGAACAGTCTCAACTTGCCCAGTGCCTTTCCTATGTAATTGCACATGTAGAAGTGGATAGTACTCTTGATCTAAGCAGCCGAATGAACTATACTGACAAAGCATCTATGCATCAAGATACAAACAGTAAGTAGTTGCTTTGCCAGCATGTCAGCATGATTTATTTGGCTACGTAGACCCAGAGTGCCATCCACTAATACATATATATTTATTTATTGATAAATAGGGAGGTCATACAGGCACGTGGAGGCCACAAACACTACTGAGCCTCATTTTGACTTGTTTTAAGGACATTACATCAAAGTTGGATCAGCCTGTAGTGTGTTTTTTTCACTTTAATTTTGAGTGTGACTCCAAATCCAGACCTCCATGGGTTAATAAATTTGATTTCCATTGATAATTTTTGTGTGATTTTGTTGTCAGCACATTCAACTATGTAAAGAACAAAGTATTTAATAAGAATATTTTATTCATTCAGATCTAGGATGTGTTATTTTAGTGTACCCTTTATTTTTTTGAGCAGTGTATATACACAGTATAGTATATATATATATATATATATATATATATATATATATATATATATATATATATGGTATCCGGACTCCAGGTCGACAACAAAAAGGTCGACACACCTTAGGTCGACGTGGGCAAAAGGTCGACAGGAACAAGGTCGACATGGAAAAAGGTTGACATGAGTTTTTCACAATTTTTTTATTTTTTGGAACCTTTTCATACTTAACGATCCACGTGGACTACGATTGGAATGGTAATCTGTGGCGAGCGGTGCACTAATTGGGGTTCCCGGTCACTCTACGAAGAAAACGACACCAAAAAAACATAAAAAACTCATGTCGACCTTTTTCCATGTCGACCTTGTTCCTGTCGACCTTTTGTCCATGTCGACCTTTTGTCCATGTCGACCTAAGGTTTGTCGACCAATTGACATCGACCTAAGGTGTGTCGACCTTTTTGTTGTCGACCTGGAGTCCCAGACCCATATATATATATATATATATATATATACACAGTATAGTATAATAGTATATATACATTTGTGTGATATAAGGAAAGCTTTTTCCTTTATTAATTTGACACTATTACGGTATATCCTGAAGACAGGGCTCTCTGCAGCCCAAGGCCAGAAATGTTGATTATTTTAATGCAGCAATTTACAGAATCCTTGAGTGCCCTCCTGGGTGTTTTTTGTCTCACACCATTGCATCATAACATCTGAGAACCTATATATATATATATATATATATATATATATATATATATGTATGTGTGTGTGTGTATATATATATATATATATATATATGTGTGTGTGTGTGTATATATGTATATATGTGTGTGTGTGTGTGTGTGTGTGTGTGTGTGTGTGTGTGTGTGTGTGTGTGTGTGTGTGTGTAAGGTGCGCTTGGTATCACCAGTGCTGTAATACCATTTTAGACTTAGTCCATTAGTCTTAGTCCAAAAACTTTAAGGAAATAGGTTAAGTGGCTCCAGTTCCTTTGCTGTGAAACTGACCGATGCTCCCCAATGTATGTGTGTCCTAGGATCACTTGGGATAAAGTAATATCTACCAAAGGAAACAGAGATGGCATGCCATAGTGCATATCAATTTTATTTACAAATATAGTCTTTCATTAAAACAGCTAAGTGAAAAAGCACTGTGGGCTCAATACCATAAAATATGTTATATACTGCATCTGTGCAATCTCCACTCCACAGAACTGCGCCTGCATCAGTGGGGACCTCACACTGCACTGCCGGGACACCTTCACCACAAGCAAAGGGGGAGAGTACAGACCAGAATCAGAACATCACAAGGCCACGACATTTCGCATTTCGTCAAGGAAGTCGTTAAGTGGTATTGAGCCCACAGTGTTTTTTTCACTTGATTCAAGCACTACTTAATTGACTCTGTTTTAATCAAAAGACTGTATTTGTGAATATATACACTATTCTGTATGATGGATTCCAAATTAGATCGGTTGTCGACAGCCCATGAAGGATGCCCCAAAGTGCAGTTTATGTAATACAGTACTTCAGACGTATGCAGGATCAATGATCTTGGTAAGCCACTCAGACACACACACAGCAGATTTGAGTGACCCAGGGATCCCAGCTTCTCCTCCTCCCACCTGGGTCCTGTGTATCCTGTTATCTAATGAGAGCGTTCATGTCTAGAAAGAGACACACACACAGCATCCTCCTGAGTCCTGTCCCAGTGTGTTAGTAGTACAGTGGCTGCTGCTGTTGCATTTTTGCAAGATAAATTATAGATTTTATTTTTCTATGTGTATTTTAAGCTTAAATTGTCTTTGTTCCACTACAGCAAAACATTATAAAATAGTTGTTTCTATATTAGGTGTAGATATAAACAGTATCCAGGCCATATTAATCTATTAGTTTAAATCTAATATACACCATTGGTTTATGTTTAATATACACAATCCATATCTCTCAACATGACCCATTCCAAGAGGGACAAAATGTTCTCTACCTGGACTTCCCTCTTAATTTATGATTGTAATAATTTTTGTTGAAATACCTTTTTTATCAATGAAATAGTTCAACACATGCGATGCCAATCATGTACTAAAAGGGAAGCTCAGGTAGAGAGCATTTTGTCCCTCCCAGAATGGGCCATGTTGAGAGGTATGCACAATCTAATATACAGTACACCCTCCACCAGGGCCGCCCTGTCCTATGTGCTCCAGGCCCCCCCCAAGGCTTAATCCGGCCCTGCATACACAGTTGACTTGCTATCTCAGTCAGCAGAATAGCTGTACAAACCAAAAACTGATCAATTGAAAAGAATAGAAGGGGTGGTCCTAAAGTGGTAGAAGGATGAACCAAGATTATGGGATGTTTTCATTATTTTCGCCATGTATAGTTGATGTCTGCAATCCTGAAATAAATGGATTTTCAGGTGGCAGGTCCCAAAACCAGAATGTGGGTGGGAGCCTGTGTATATATGAAGTGAATAAATAGAGACAATTGCTTCATTAAAAAAGTGATGTATGACCTCATATTTTCCCCTGTTGTAAATTACATTTAATCTTTTTTTTTTCCTCCAGGCAATTTATATCTTTTCCATTACTAATAAGCCTAATGGTGCTAATGTTGATAATAGAAAACAAAAATGTGCACTGTCAATCAATATTTTTTTCAGCTTTGTGTTATGCAGCAGTCATAGTTTTATACAGTAGCATAATAACGGTAACGTTTTGTATAAATGGTTTAATGCCTGTTTAGTTACAATTTCATGATTCAGATGACAAGCCAGAGGCAATACATCTAAGTAACAGATGGTGTGATTTTATAAAGGTTTATTATACTTGGACTGTGATTCTGTGACAAGGAGTGACAAGGAAACAGACAGCTTCTTGGTATCAGTAGTGTCTGTGATAAGCCTTTCCAGAAGTCAGTTGTGAAAATGAATAATTTTAATGAATATAATGTTTATATTTCTTTATAGTCCAGAGGACTGGGATGCCTTCCATGATTCAAATTGCAATGGAATTTGGGTGAGTTATCTAAGTCATTAAAGGTTTTTATTATACAGTATATGTGTGAAATAATGAATGATAAAATATGTTTACAGATGGAAATAAGGGTTTTTTGTGAGTAGCTCCTGCGTAAATCACACTATCTGGACATATAATGATCTCAACAGTGATCTTAGCAAATCATCTTCTCAGCAGATATATTTTTATTATTTTAATATTATTCTCTTGAAGGCTGCCAACATCCTTTTTAGAGGGTGACAAGTAATGGAGCATGCACAGAGGACTAATGGTCAATTTTGTTTCAAAGTGTTTCTCACTCTGGTGTCTTGAATTGGTTCTGAATTTAAAAAAAAAATCACAATAACTCAACCTTTGGGGAGAGACTAAAATTGGAAGCTAAATTAGAGCAAGGTGAACAAGTTTAGGATGATTATAGTTTAAATGACTACATTTTATTGTATTTTTTTACTGTTTTCCATGTAAACAGCTAATTCAAGCTTATGGGCCCTACACACTGGCAGATAACACTGAACGATATGAACTCATTCATATCGTTCAGTGTGTAGGCACCAACAATGAACGATGCGCGGCCCTGCGCTCGCTCATCATTGGTGCTCCGTCACTTATGCATGCAGGCCAATATAGACAATCTTGTCCATATTAGCATGCACTGCTATGGAGCAGGGTGACGGGGAGAGTGAAGAAACTTCACTCTCCCTGTCACCTCCCCCCCGCTGCCGGGTCGCCCATTAGACCTCTAACAGCAAACGTTTTTAAAGTAATGTTACAAAAGGTTAAAATTATTTTTTTAAATCTAGCGATCTAAACTGAAATGAGCAAAATTTGAGAGTATATTTTATCCTGTGATATTGAATATTGAACTACAAATTTGGGTTCAGCAATCAAACACAAACTGAATCAGCGCCCAAAAAAAACACTATGGTAATGCAAACAAGTTTCAAACCAGCCAATCAAATTTCGAACTGGTTCAAATAGTGTAAGCATCCATCTTTAATGTTTCTAACCAAAGAATTTTAATTAAATAAATTTGGTACCAGAGGCATCGCTACATGTGGTGTCAACAGGTTCAGCAGTATGGTAGTGTGAGCGCTCGTCTGTTTATGACAGGGGGCATGGCTTCATGACGTGATGCCTGACCATTGGAATGACATTTTGAGGGTGTGACTGCTGGTCAGCTCCCACCCCCACCCCCACACACACACATTCTCATCATGCTAGGCAGTCCCTAGCCTCTCTTCCGGAAGTTCCCAGACTCTCTACTGAGTCTTGGCGCAAGAAAATAGTGTGGCTGCTGCTCGGTGACCCCATCCAGGTGGGTCATGCCAAAATACCAGTGCGGCCTGCAGCAACCTAGTGACGCCACTGGTTGGTACAACAGAATTTTAAAGCACAAATGAGTAGATAATCTCTACAACACAGCTGTTTAATATCAGTGTGTGGTGCATTACATTACATTCGTTTCACAGGACTATGATGAGGGTTATATAACTATACTAAGGAAAACTTTGATGGACCATGAATGCAACCCTTGTCAAAACATCATTCATAATATGGGGAAGGGGGGGGGGTGTAAAGATAGGCTGCAGGAAATGCCTAGCTTTATTTATTTTTTACTGTCTGTTTGAAAAATATCCTATATAACTACAAGTATACATAAGACAACATTAAATCATATATTGAGCTCCCAGCGTTTTTATAGCAACTATATAATACAGGAAATGCATTTGTGTTTCCTATACACCTTATCAACATAGCCGGAAGGTAATTTTATACAATATTTTTAATGATTTTGTGCATGAAACTAAGGGACTAATTCAGACCTGATCGCAGCAGCAAAATCTTTCTCTAATGGGCAAGACCATGTGCAGTGATTGGTGCACTGCAGGGGGGGGGGGGGGGGGGGGCAGATATAACATGTACAGAGAGAATTAGATTTGGGTGGGTTATATTGTTTCCGTACAGGGTAAATACTGGCTGCTTTATTTTAACACTGCAATTTAGATTTCAGTTTGAACCCACCCCACCCAAATCTAACTCTCTCTGCACGTATAAAAATATAAAATGCAGTGGCAAACGCAGGATTTGCACGGGGGTGTTTCCAGAACTGGGCGGAGCCAATCACGGGGGTGGGGACTGAGGTGACCCAGTATACGTTGGGTCCGTAAAACTAGTGTGTGTGTGTGTGTGTGTGTGTGTGTGTGTGTGTGTGTGTGTGTATGTATATATATATATATATATATATATAATCTCTATCTACACATATATACACACACACACACACACACACACACAGCAAATTAAACATGCATACATATAAATATATATATATATATATATATATGTACACACACATACAGTACACATATATATATACACATGTATATATATATATCATGTGTGTGTGTTTATATGTATGTATGTATGTATGTATGTATGTATATACATGTGTATATATATATATATATATATATATGCACATGGATATATATGTACTATAATTAAAATAAAGTAAACTTTTATTGAACTTACAAGTGCCACCAGGAAGACAGCAGGCTGCTGAGGACGCTAGACAGCCATTAACAATACTCATGCATCTAAAAAAAAAAAAAAAAAAAAAAATTTTTTTTTTTTTTTTTTTTAGTGGAGGGGGGTTTCTGGGTGCTCGGAAACCCCCCCTGGGTGCGCCACTGAAATGTGTACATGTTATATCTTCCCACCTGCACTGCACATGGTTTAGCCCATTAGAGAAGTTTGCTGCTGCAATCAGGTCTGAATTAGGCCCTAAATTTTACTGGTCCTGTGTTAATCTATTTACACTGAGCCGCGACCCAGGTTAACCTAGCACTAACCTGCGTTCAGGCTCGGCGGTAGCCGCTCAGCAAAGGGATGCAGTGCAGGTAGGCGCCAGGTGGGAGAAGTTCTCTTCCTGCTCTTCCTGTGCTGAGCTGCTGCTGATGTCCCTGCTACTGCTGCCACACTCCATGATATGCAGC
Source organism: Pseudophryne corroboree (assembly GCF_028390025.1). Lineage (NCBI taxonomy): Eukaryota > Metazoa > Chordata > Amphibia > Anura > Myobatrachidae > Pseudophryne > Pseudophryne corroboree. The sequence continues at coordinate 321,611,884 of NC_086448.1, read as the reverse complement.
GGCGCCGGCAGCACAAAGCCCCTCCTCTCCCCCTCGGCGCTGGCAGAACAAAGAAGCCTCCTCTCCCCCTCCCCTACCCTGTGTGACGAATTGCAGTGGCCGGACGGGATCAAAATGGGGCGGAGCTAGACGGGACCCAGTGCCAGATTAAGGTTCTCATGGGCCTGGAGCTGAAATTTCTGAAGGGCCCAGTGTGTGCCGCTGCAGTGGGTGTGTCCAGCACGGTGGGTGCATGGCTACTGATAATGGGGGTGTGATCAGTGATGTGTATATATATATATATATATATATATATAAAAAATATTATTATTATTTGTGTGTGTGTGTGTGTGTGTGTGTGTGTGTGTGTGTGTGTGTGTGTGTGTGTGTATGCACATGTTTGAAAATGAGAAAACTCTCAGCACTTAAATGTCCAATTATCTCCAAAAAAATTATTGAAACACACAAAAACATACACAGAAAATAGAAAAATTCCAAAAATGAAAATCAGATAAAGCAAATGTGAACACACTCCCTTCTTCAAAATGAGTGGTCATCATCCTTAGTCAAGGATCAAAATCTAGAAACAGCAAAAGAGGACAATGTGCCAAATAGTGCAGAATGTAACTGAAAATTTGTGTAAATCCTTACATACTAATCCTCTTTTGTTATTTATAATACATATTTATCTCCATAGTACAACAAACAGAACAGGAGAGCACACAAGGAAGCTGATTCAGCAATAGTTGAGGCAGCATCTTCTGACAGTCGCGCAACTTTACGGTTAAATACTGCTATAAAGCCCTTCCCCTGTGTACAAGTGTGCGTCCATCCAAATGTACAAGGACTGAGATGCTACTTTTTCAGCATCTATAGACACAGGCCCTCATTCAGACCTGATCGCTCGCTAGCTGTTTTTGCAGTCCTGCAATCGCATAGTCGCCGCCCACCGGGGAGTGTATTTTAGCTGTGCAAGTGTGCGATCGCATGTGCAGCCGCCCTGTACAAAAAGATTTTGTGCCGTTTCTGAGTTGCCCAGGACTTACTCAGCCGCTGCGTTCACTTCAGCCTGTCCGGGACCGGAATTGATGTCAGACACCCGCCCTGCAAACGCTTGGGAACGCCTGCGTTTTTCCAAACACTCCCAGAAAACGGTCAGTTGCCACCCATAAACGCCTTCTTCTGTCAATCTTCTTGCGATCAGCCGTGCGAATAGATTCTTCGCACAAACCCATCGCAGAGCAACGAACCGCTTTGTACTTGTGTGACGCGCCTACGCATTGCGGTGCCTATGCATGCGCAGTTCTGACCTGATCGCAGCACTGCAAAAAACACTAGCGAGTAATGAGGTCTGAATCATCCCCAGTCCTTAGACGCCACCATCAGTCACACCATGAAAACATAGAATGTGACGGCAGATAAGAACCATTAGGACCATCTAGTCTGCCCATGTACATACACACATTTACACACTAGGGTTAATTTTCATTTCTTTTAGTCAGGAGCCAATTAACGTACCAGTATATTATAGGATTGCGGGAGGAAACCAAGGCAAGTACGGGGAGAATATACAAACTCCACACAGAGCCATGGTGGGAATCGGACCCATGACCTCAGTGCTGTGAGGCAGTAATGCTAACCATTACACCATCCGTAATCACACCTGCCCTATGGAAGTTGCAAGTTTCCCATCTGAGTATTACCTCCAATAGTAGAGATGAGCGCCGGAAATTTTTCGGGTTTTGTGTTTTGGTTTTGGGTTCGGTTCCGCGGCCGTGTTTTGGGTTCGACCGCGTTTTGGCAAAACCTCACCGAATTTTTTTTGTCGGATTCGGGTGTGTTTTGGATTCGGGTGTTTTTTTCCAAAAAACCTAAAAAACAGCTTAAATCATAGAATTTGGCGGTCATTTTGATCCCAAAGTATTATTAACCTCAAAAACCATAATTTCCACTCATTTTCAGTCTATTCTGAATACCTCACACCTCACAATATTATTTTTAGTCCTAAAATTTGCACCGAGGTCGCTGTGTGAGTAAGATAAGCGACCCTAGTGGCCGACACAAACACCGGGCCCATCTAGGAGTGGCACTGCAGTGTCACGCAGGATGGCCCTTCCAAAAAACCCTCCCCAAACAGCACATGACGCAAAGAAAAAAAGAGGCGCAATGAGGTAGCTGTGTGAGTAAGATTAGCGACCCTAGTGGCCGACACAAACACCGGGCCCATCTAGGAGTGGCACTGCAGTGTCACGCAGGATGTCCCTTCCAAAAAACCCTCCCCAAACAGCACATGACGCAAAGAAAAAAAGAGGCGCAATGAGGTAGCTGTGTGAGTAAGATAAGCGACCCTAGTGGCCGACACAAACACCGGGCCCATCTAGGAGTGGCACTGCAGTGTCACGCAGGATGTCCCTTCCAAAAAACCCTCCCCAAACAGCACATGACGCAAAGAAAAAAAGAGGCGCAATGAGGTAGCTGTGTGAGTAAGATAAGCGACCCTAGTGGCCGACATAAACACCGGGCCCATCTAGGAGTGGCACTGCAGTGTCACGCAGGATGTCCCTTCCAAAAAACCCTCCCCAAACAGCACATGACGCAAAGAAAAAGAAAAGAAAAAAGAGGTGCAAGATGGAATTGTCCTTGGGCCCTCCCACCCACCCTTATGTTGTATAAACAAAACAGGACATGCACACTTTAACCAACCCATCATTTCAGTGACAGGGTCTGCCACACGACTGTGACTGATATGACGGGTTGGTTTGGACCCCCCCCCAAAAAAGAAGCAATTAATCTCTCCTTGCACAAACTGGCTCTACAGAGGCAAGATGTCCACCTCATCATCACCCTCCGATATATCACCGTGTACATCCCCCTCCTCACAGATTATCAATTCGTCCCCACTGGAATCCACCATCTCAGCTCCCTGTGTACTTTGTGGAGGCAATTGCTGCTGGTCAATGTCTCCGCGGAGGAATTGATTATAATTCATTTTAATGAACATCATCTTCTCCACATTTTCTGGATGTAACCTCGTACGCCGATTGCTGACAAGGTGAGCGGCGGCACTAAACACTCTTTCGGAGTACACACTTGTGGGAGGGCAACTTAGGTAGAATAAAGCCAGTTTGTGCAAGGGCCTCCAAATTGCCTCTTTTTCCTGCCAGTATAAGTACGGACTGTGTGACGTGCCTACTTGGATGCGGTCACTCATATAATCCTCCACCATTCTATCAATGTTGAGAGAATCATATGCAGTGACAGTAGACGACATGTCCGTAATCGTTGTCAGGTCCTTCAGTCCGGACCAGATGTCAGCATCAGCAGTCGCTCCAGACTGCCCTGCATCACCGCCAGCGGGTGGGCTCGGAATTCTGAGCCTTTTCCTCGCACCCCCAGTTGCGGGAGAATGTGAAGGAGGAGATGTTGACAGGTCGCGTTCCGCTTGACTTGACAATTTTGTCACCAGCAGGTCTTTCAACCCCAGCAGACTTGTGTCTGCCGGAAAGAGAGATCCAAGGTAGGCTTTAAATCTAGGATCGAGCACGGTGGCCAAAATGTAGTGCTCTGATTTCAACAGATTGACCACCCGTGAATCCTTGTTAAGCGAATTAAGGGCTCCATCCACAAGTCCCACATGCCTAGCGGAATCGCTCCGTGTTAGCTCCTCCTTCAATGTCTCCAGCTTCTTCTGCAAAAGCCTGATGAGGGGAATGACCTGACTCAGGCTGGCAGTGTCTGAACTGACTTCACGTGTGGCAAGTTCAAAGGGCATCAGAACCTTGCACAACGTTGAAATCATTCTCCACTGCGCTTGAGACAGGTGCATTCCACCTACTATATCGTGCTCAATTGTATAGGCTTGAATGGCCTTTTGCTGCTCCTCCAACCTCTGAAGCATATAGAGGGTTGAATTCCACCTCGTTACCACTTCTTGCTTCAGATGATGGCAGGGCAGGTTCAGTAGTTTTTGGTGGTGCTCCAGTCTTCTGTACGTGGTGCCTGTACGCCGAAAGTGTCCCGCAATTCTTCTGGCCACCGACAGCATCTCTTGCACGCCCCTGTCGTTTTTTAAAAAATTCTGCACCACCAAATTCAAGGTATGTGCAAAACATGGGACGTGCTGGAATTTGCCCATATTTAATGCACACACAATATTGCTGGCGTTGTCCGATGCCACAAATCCACAGGAGAGTCCAATTGGGGTAAGCCATTCCGCGATGATCTTCCTCAGTTGCCGTAAGAGGTTTTCAGCTGTGTGCGTATTCTGGAAAGCGGTGATACAAAGCGTAGCCTGCCTAGGAAAGAGTTGGCGTTTGCGAGATGCAGCTACTGGTGCCGCCGCTGCTGTTCTTGCGGCGGGAGTCCATACATCTACCCAGTGGGCTGTCACAGTCATATAGTCCTGACCCTGCCCTGCTCCACTTGTCCACATGTCCGTGGTTAAGTGGACATTGGGTACAACTGCATTTTTTAGGACACTGGTGAGTCTTTTTCTGACGTCCGTGTACATTCTCGGTATCGCCTGCCTAGAGAAGTGGAACCTAGATGGTATTTGGTAACGGGGGCACACTGCCTCAATAAATTGTCTAGTTCCCTGTGAACTAACGGCGGATACCGGACGCACGTCTAACACCAACATAGTTGTCAAGGCCTCAGTTATCCGCTTTGCAGCAGGATGACTGCTGTGATATTTCATCTTCCTCGCAAAGGACTGTTGAACAGTCAATTGCTTACTGGAAGTAGTACAAGTGGGCTTACGACTTCCCCTCTGGGATGACCATCGACTCCCAGCAGCAACAACAGCAGCGCCAGCAGCAGTAGGCGTTACACGCAAGGATGCATCGGAGGAATCCCAGGCAGGAGAGGACTCATCAGAATTGCCAGTGACATTGCCTGCAGGACTATTGGCATTCCTGGGGAAGGAGGAAATTGACACTGAGGGAGTTGGTGGGGTGGTTTGCGTGAGCTTGGTTACAAGAGGAAGGGATTTACTGGTCAGTGGACTGCTTCCGCTGTCACCCAAAGTTTTTGAACTTGTCACTGACTTATTATGAATGCGCTGCAGGTGACGTATAAGGGAGGATGTTCCGAGGTGGTTAACGTCCTTACCCCTACTTATTACAGCTTGACAAAGGGAACACACGGCTTGACACCTGTTGTCCGCATTTCTGGTGAAATACTTCCACACCGAAGAGCTGATTTTTTTGGTATTTTCACCAGGCATGTCAACGGCCATATTCCTACCACGGACAACAGGTGTCTCCCCGGGTGCCTGACTTAAACAAACCACCTCACCATCAGAATCCTCCTGGTCAATTTCCTCCCCAGCGCCAGCAACACCCATATCCTCCTCATCCTGGTGTACTTCAACACTGACATCTTCAATCTGACTATCAGGAACTGGACTGCGGGTGCTCCTTCCATCACTTGCAGGGGGCGTGCAAATGGTGGAAGGCGCATGCTCTTCACGTCCAGTGTTGGGAAGGTCAGGCATCGCAACCGACACAATTGGAGTCGGACTCTCCTTGTGGATTTGGGATTTCGAAGAACGCACAGTTCTTTGCGGTGCTACTGCTTTTGCCAGCTTTAGTCTTTTCATTTTTCTAGCGAGAGGCTGAGTGCTTCCATCCTCATGTGAAGCTGAACCACTAGCCATGAACATAGGCCAGGGCCTCAGCCGTTCCTTGCCACTCCGTGTGGTAAATGGCATATTGGCAAGTTTACGCTTCTCCTCCGACAATTTTATTTTAGGTTTTGGAGTCCTTTTTTTACTGATATTTGGTGTTTTGGATTTGACATGCTCTGTACTATGACATTGGGCATCGGCCTTGGCAGACGACGTTGCTGGCATTTCATCGTCTCGGCCATGACTAGTGGCAGCAGCTTCAGCACGAGGTGGAAGTGGATCTTGATCTTTCCCTAATTTTGGAACCTCAACATTTTTGTTCTCCATATTTTAATAGGCACAACTAAAAGGCACCTCAGGTAAACAATGGAGATGGATGGATTGGATACTAGTATACAATTATGGACGGGCTGCCGAGTGCCGACACAGAGGTAGCCACAGCCGTGAACTACCGCACTGTACTGTGTCTGCTGCTAATATAGACTGGTTGATAAAGAGATAGTATACTCGTAACTAGTATGTATGTATAAAGAAAGAAAAAAAAAACACGGTTAGGTGGTATATACAATTATGGACGGGCTGCCGAGTGCCGACACAGAGGTAGCCACAGCCGTGAACTACCGCACTGTACTGTGTCTGCTGCTAATATAGACTGGTTGATAAAGAGATAGTATACTCGTAACTAGTATGACTATAAAGAAAGAAAAAAAAACCACGGTTAGGTGGTATATACAATTATGGACGGGCTGCCGAGTGCCGACACAGAGGTAGCCACAGCCGTGAACTACCGCACTGTACTGTGTCTGCTGCTAATATATAGACTGGTTGATAAAGAGATAGTATACTCGTAACTAGTATGTATGTATAAAGAAAGAAAAAAAAACCACGGTTAGGTGGTATATACAATTATGGACGGGCTGCCGAGTGCCGACACAGAGGTAGCCACAGCCGTGAACTACCGCACTGTACTGTGTCTGCTGCTAATATAAAGACTGGTTGATAAAGAGATAGTATACTCGTAACTAGTATGTATGTATAAAGAAAGAAAAAAAAAACACGGTTAGGTGGTATATACAATTATGGACGGGCTGCCGAGTGCCGACACAGAGGTAGCCACAGCCGTGAACTACCGCACTGTACTGTGTCTGCTGCTAATATAGACTGGTTGATAAAGAGATAGTATACTCGTAACTAGTATGTATGTATAAAGAAAGAAAAAAAAAACACGGTTAGGTGGTATATACAATTATGGACGGGCTGCCGAGTGCCGACGCAGAGGTAGCCACAGCCGTGAACTACCGCACTGTACTGTGTCTGCTGCTAATATAGACTGGTTGATAAAGAGATAGTATACTCGTAACTAGTATGACTATAAAGAAAGAAAAAAAAACCACGGTTAGGTGGTATATACAATTATGGACGGGCTGCCGAGTGCCGACACAGAGGTAGCCACAGCCGTGAACTACCGCACTGTACTGTGTCTGCTGCTAATATATAGACTGGTTGATAAAGAGATAGTATACTCGTAACTAGTATGTATGTATAAAGAAAGAAAAAAAAACCACGGTTAGGTGGTATATACAATTATGGACGGGCTGCCGAGTGCCGACACAGAGGTAGCCACAGCCGTGAACTACCGCACTGTACTGTGTCTGCTGCTAATATAGACTGGTTGATAAAGAGATAGTATACTCGTAACTAGTATGACTATAAAGAAAGAAAAAAAAACCACGGTTAGGTGGTATATACAATTATGGACGGGCTGCCAAGTGCCGACACAGAGGTAGCCACAGCCGTGAACTACCGCACTGTACTGTGTCTGCTGCTAATATATAGACTGGTTGATAAAGAGATAGTATACTCGTAACTAGTATGTATGTATGTATAAAGAGAGAAAAAAAAAACACGGTTAGGTGGTATATACAATTATGGACGGGCTGCCGAGTGCCGACACAGAGGTAGCCACAGCCGTGAACTACCGCACTGTACTGTGTCTGCTGCTAATATAGACTGGTTGATAAAGAGATAGTATACTCGTAACTAGTATGTATGCATAAAGAAAGAAAAAAAACCACGGTTAGGTGGTATATACAATTATGGACGGGCTGCCGAGTGCCGACACAGAGGTAGCCACAGCCGTGAACTACCGCACTGTACTGTGTCTGCTGCTAATATAGACTGGTTGATAAAGAGATAGTATACTCGTAACTAGTATGTATGTATAAAGAAAGAAAAAAAAACCACGGTTAGGTGGTATATACAATTATGGACGGGCTGCCGAGTGCCGACACAGAGGTAGCCACAGCCGTGAACTACCGCACTGTACTGTGTCTGCTGCTAATATATAGACTGGTTGATAAAGAGATAGTATACTCGTAACTAGTATGTATGTATAAAGAAAGAAAAAAAAACCACGGTTAGGTGGTATATACAATTATGGACGGGCTGCCGAGTGCCGACACAGAGGTAGCCACAGCCGTGAACTACCGCACTGTACTGTGTCTGCTGCTAATATATAGACTGGTTGATAAAGAGATAGTATACTCGTAACTAGTATGTATGTATAAAGAAAGAAAAAAAAACCACGGTTAGGTGGTATATACAATTATGGACGGGCTGCCGAGTGCCGACACAGAGGTAGCCACAGCCGTGAACTACCGCACTGTACTGTGTCTGCTGCTAATATATAGACTGGTTGATAAAGAGATAGTATACTCGTAACTAGTATGTATGTATAAAGAAAGAAAAAAAAACCACGGTTAGGTGGTATATACAATTATGGACGGGCTGCCGAGTGCCGACACAGAGGTAGCCACAGCCGTGAACTACCGCACTGTACTGTGTCTGCTGCTAATATAGACTGGTTGATAAAGAGATAGTATACTCGTAACTAGTATGACTATAAAGAAAGAAAAAAAAACCACGGTTAGGTGGTATATACAATTATGGACGGGCTGCCGAGTGCCGACACAGAGGTAGCCACAGCCGTGAACTACCGCACTGTACTGTGTCTGCTGCTAATATAGACTGGTTGATAAAGAGATAGTATACTACTAATATTATATATACTGGTGGTCAGGTCACTGGTCACTAGTCACACTGGCAGTGGCACTCCTGCAGCAAAAGTGTGCACTGTTTAATTTTAATATAATATTATGTACTCCTGGCTCCTGCTATAACCTATAACTGGCACTGCAGTGCTCCCCAGTCTCCCCCACAATTATAAGCTGTGTGAGCTGAGCACAGTCAGATATATATATATACATTGATGCAGCACACTGGGCTGAGCAGTGCACACAGATATGGTATGTGACTGAGTCACTGTGTGTATCGTTTTTTTCAGGCAGAGAACGGATATATTAAATAAAACAAACAACTGCACTGTCTGGTGGTCACTGTGGTCGTCAGTCACTAAACTCTGCACTCTCTTCTACAGTATCACAGCCTCAGGTCAATCTCTCTCTCTCTCTCTCAACCCTAATCTAAATGGAGAGGACGCCAGCCACGTCCTCTCCCTATCAATCTCAATGCACGTGTGAAAATGGCGGCGACGCGCGGCTCCTTATATAGAATCCGAGTCTCGCGATAGAATCCGAGCCTCGCGAGAATCCGACAGCGTCATGATGACGTTCGGGCGCGCTCGGGTTAACCGAGCAAGGCGGGAAGATCCGAGTCGCTCGGACCCGTGAAAAAAAACATGAAGTTCGGGCGGGTTCGGATTCAGAGAAACCGAACCCGCTCATCTCTATCCAATAGTAATTTTTATTGGACTCAAGATATCCACCTGGTAAATCTCAGTCATGCTGGCTCACCAGATTTCCTAACAACGTAGATAACAAATCTGCATGCGTTCCACCACAGCGGAACGCATAACTGGAAGTCCGCGCACATCCGGAGCTACTGGAACTTTCGGTCCTGCACTCAATCCAGCTGAAATGCACTATGCCTCCAGAGCGCTGTGTTCCCACATTTCTGGCATGCGTTTTACTTATGTGAACGCACAGCCCTCCCATGATTATAAGACCACCATAACGCCACCACAGGGCACAGCGTATTAAAACGTTCTGGAACCAAGCAAACAGGGCCATATAACAGGGGCCTCAAATATATATTAAACTAATTAAAGTCATATACAGTGATTTAAAATCAATCGATATATATGTGTGTGTACATTTATTTTGTATATGTGTGTGTATGTATGTATATATACATACACACATATACATATATTATATATATATATATATATGTGTGTGTACAGTATAATATATATGTATACATATATTTTTTATATGTGTGTGTGTGTGTGTGTGTATATATATATATATATATATATATATAAATATATGAAAGCAAAGGAAGAAACGAGAGAGCGCCTATGGTGTAGTATTCATCAATAAGTTCTGTCACACGCAAGAATAATACTGCGTACCGGATTACGGCTTGACATAAGGCTCATCAGTCCCCCATTCTTTAGTCCAGGTCTTTACTGGGATCTAGATATGTTTAGGAGACATAAAAAATCGCTATATAGCGTAGTAGTTTTCCGTATGTAGGGTTAAATTATCACACAAATTTGCATGCGTACCGGATGAATGAATAATTCATGCGTATCCAATACAGGTACTGTGTCCAGGTATTCGTCGTGGAACTGGTGACTGGACAACCCTTATTTTTCACAACAGCAAGGTTACACAATTTCATGCAGGATTCGCAGGTCAGGTTTTACAGGCAATTACAAACAGTTACAGAACAACAGGATATAATGAAATTGATACAAAGATCCACTGGTTCCTAACATAGTACCCAAACACTAATTGCCTGGCCTACTACTTCAGCATCAGAAAACGCATGCAAATTTGTGTGATAATTTAACCCTACATACGGAAAACTACTACGCTATATAGCGATTTTTTATGTCTCCTAAACATATCTAGATCCCAGTAAAGACCTGGACTAAAGAATGGGGGACTGATGAGCCTTATGTCAAGCCGTAATCCGGTACGCAGTATTATTCTTGCGTGTGACAGAACTTATTGATGAATACTACACCATAGGCGCTCTCTCGTTTCTTCCTTTGCTTTCAGATTTCCTTTTGGGGCTACGTATACCTAGTGGCACTTTTTGAAGAACTGAGCAGCCACCCGACAAAGCGGGGAAAGTGTGGTGTACTGACTATTTGACTAAATATCAGATTGGAAGAATCCAATATATCTTGAACTAATTATTCTGACATATCCAATTGTGGTTGTAAGACCATAGTAAATCAGTAAGGTACTCTCTTGAACTGGAGAAGTGCACTGATCCATTCTTCTACAATATATATATATATATATACATACATATATTTTAAATATATATATATATATATATATATATATAATACACATACACACACACCATATATTAAGCTCAGTGCCTAAATTGTCTTTATTTTACCAGCTTTGCAGCAGCCAGCAGGAGTACACCCCTCCTCAGGAGGATCTCTATGGAGGAACCTACTCAGAGGTTGTCACTATACAGCAGGCTTTTTCAACCAGTGTGCCGTGGCACACTAGTGTGCCGCGACCAGTTGCAAGGTGTGCCACGGAGCCAGAGCAGCTTCCTGCACCTTTAGAGTAAACTGTTGGCCCGGGCTCTTCTTGGAGGATCAGTCGTGCTCCGGCCGTGACGTATGCCTTGAAGACGCGGCGGTGTGATATCATAGGTCACGGCCGCCGCGTCTCAGCTGATTCAGCCCACCCACCTGTATACATATCTTCCAGTTCACGCCTGCATACACAGCTTTCCTTCCCCACCCACATCCACACCTGCCCGACCGCCCGCTGCTCAGTATTCGCAGCACTCCACTATGAACAACACCCGCCACTGAGGAACAGGGAGGACAGCTGACCAGTAGGGGCTAATATTTGGGGGTTTTCTTCTCCTATGGGGAACAATAGGATTTATGTGGGGAGAATAAAGATTTATGGGGGGGAACAATGTGAATAATTCATGTGAGGAGCAATAGCATTTATATAGGGAGCAATATGATTTATGTGGGGAGCATTGTGATTGTTTTTTCTGTGTAGGCCAATGTATGTGTGGATTTTTTTTTTTTTTTCTGTGGGGAACTGATGGTGTGCCTTGGCAATTTTAAAATATTGTTCGGTGTGCCGCGAGTAAAAAAAGGTTGAAAATCACTGCTATACAGCATGATCAGCATCTGCTGTTGCTTCCTTCACATCGCGTGCGGTGGTGCCGGGGCGGCGCTCTCCGACGTCACACGTCCTGACGTCCCTGCGTATGCGCCGCAAGGAGGCGGAGGAGCCAGGCAGGTGAAGTGACCGCGAGTCTTCCATTGCGGCTATGTGGGGGGACGTTTATAATGCTGGTGCTGACGGAGGGTGTGAAGCGGGGTCGCGACCAGGGGGGGCGGGGCCTTGGACGGACTTTGGCATGCTGCTGTAGCAGGAAAAAATGTTTTCCTCTCTACAGCAGCAACACACCAGAAGCTGTGGGCCTATTTTGATGGGGGGCTTGGAGCTGCAGCTCCATCCGCCCCATTGTTAATCCGGCTCTGACGGGACCAGTCTGCAGCATGAGGATGAGCTGCTACAGCTCCGGCCAGCCAGCTGCCAGACTTCCTTAGGTAAGTGTCTGGAATGAGAGTATGTGTGTACAGTATCTGTGTATACTGTATATATGTGTGGCTGTGTATGTGTGTAATGTATGTACAGTATGTGTGTGTGTGTGAGTGTGTGTGTGTATGTGGTGTGTGTATGTGTGACTGCGGCATAATGTGTGTAAGCATCACTGGGACACGGGACGTTACGTGTGTAAGCATCACTGGTACAGGGGGCGTTACATGTGTAAGCATCACTGGTACAGGGGGCGTTACATGTGCAAGCGGCACTGGTACAGGGGGCGTTACATGTAAGTGTCACTGGTACAGGGGGCGTTACATGTAAGTGTCACTGGTACAGGGGGCGTTACATGTGTAAGCGGCACTGGTACAGGGGGCGTTACGTGTTTAAGCGGCACTGGTACAGGGGGCGTTACGTATGTAAGCGGCACTGGTACAGAGGGTGTTACGTGTGTAAGCGGCACTGGTACAGTTGGCTTTACGTGTGTAAGTGGCACTGGTACAGGAGGCATTACGTGTGTAAGCGGCACTGGTACAGGGGGCATTACGTGTGTAAGCGGCACTGATACAGGGGGTGTTACATGTGTAAGTGGCACTGGTACAGGGGACGTTACATGTGTAAGCGGCACTGCTACAACAGACGTTACTTGTGTAAGCGGCACTGGTACAGGGGATGTTACGTGTTTAAGCGGCACTGGTACAGGGGGCGTTACCTGTCTAAGCGGCACTGATACAGGGGGCGTTACGTGTGTAAGCGGCACTGGTACAGGGGACGTTACCTGTCTAAGCGGTATTGGTACATGGGGAGTTACGTGTCTAAGCGTCACTGCTACAGGCGGTGTTACGTGTGTAAGCGTCACTGCTACAGGCGGTGTTACGTGTTTAAGCGTCACTACTACAGGCGGTGTTACGTGGGGATACGGTCATTAGGTCGATAGTCATTAGGTCGACCACTATTGGTCAACATGCATTAGGTCGACAGGGTCACTAGGTCGACAGGGTCATTAGGTCGACATGGACTAGGTCATTCTAATGACTAAGTTGTGTCGACCCAATGACCCATACCCGTTACGTGTGTAAGCATCACTACTACAGGGGGTATTATGTGTGCTGTCCCTTTGTAAAGTGTGGGAGGGCGCAAATTTATAGTTTGCAGGGGACGCCGAACACCCTAGCACCGGCGCTGCCTGGGTTATTGCAAAATGTGAAAGGGTATAATAGACTCATTAATATAATGTGTTCACTGTCATCTGGTTACCATCTTGTATCGCTTGTGTTTAACTGTTTGGAGTTAAATGTCCTGGGAAAGCCATAACACATTTATGATTATATTGACGCCTACAGTTTACATTTATTGCACAGGTCAGTTTGAGTATTTTACTCCATTTTTAAGTTTGATTTTGAATAGGACAATGAAAAATTGCTTATTTATTTTTCCAGGGCTTTGATCCAGAAGATGGAATCCCATATGAGAAGAAACTGTGTGAAGGTTTTTATTTTTTTTAAAGAGTTTTTACATTTTTGTAACATAATTTTAAAGTCCTGCCTACAGTGTACTAATAATACTTATTTCTCTGACGCCCTAAGTGGATGCTGGGACTCCGTAAGGACCATGGGGAATAGCGGCTCCGCAGGAGACTGGGCACAACTATAAAGAAAGCTTTAGACTACTGGTGTGCACTGGCTCCTCCCACTATGACCCTCCTCCAGACTTTAGTTAGAATCTTGTGCCCGGCTGAGCTGGATGCACACTAGGGGCTCTCCTGAGCTCCTAGAAAGAAAGTATATTTTAGGTTTTTTTATTTTACAGTGAGATCTGCTGGCAACAGACTCACTGCAGCGAGGGACTAAGGGGAGAAGAAGCGAACCTACCTAACAGGTGGTAGTTTGGGCTTCTTAGGCTACTGGACACCATTAGCTCCAGAGGGATCGACCGCAGGACCCGACCTCGATGTTCGTTCCCGGAGCCGCGCCGCCGTCCCCCTTACAGAGCCAGAAGCATGAAGAGGTCCGGAAAATCGGCGGCAGAAGACTTCGGTCTTCACCAAGGTAGCGCACAGCACTGCAGCTGTGCGCCATTGCTCCTCATGTACACCTCACACTCCGGTCACTGATGGGTGCAGGGCAATATTACACACCTTGGCTGGCAAAAATACACCATATATAGTCCCAGAGGCTATATAGGTGTAAATTAATACCCCTGCCAGAGTTTCAAAAACGCGGGAGAAGTCCGCCGAAAAAGGGGCGGGGCTAACTCCCTCAGCACACTGGCGCCATTTTTCCCTCACAGCTCCGCTGGAAGGAAGCTCCCTGGCTCTTCCCTGGCTCTCCCCTGCAGTCTACAATACAGAAGGGTAAAAAAGAGAGGGGGGGCACTAAATTTAGGCGCAGTATATATATATAGCAGCTATAAGGGGATATAATTCAGTTAGTCCCTGTATTATATAGCGCTCTGGTGTGTGCTGGCATACTCTCTCTCTCTCTGTCTCCCCAAAGGGCTTTGTGGGGTCCTGTCCTCTGTCAGAGCATTCCCTGTGTGTATGCGGTGTGTCGGTACAGCTGTGTCGACATGTTTGATGAGGAGGCTTATGTGGAGGCGGACCAGATGCCTGTAAATGTGATGTCACCCCCTGCGGGGTCGACACCTGAGTGGATGGTGCTGTGGAAGGAATTACGCGACAGTGTCGACTCCTTGCATAAAAGGTTTGACGACATACCAAATGTGGGACAGCCGGCTTCTCAGCCTGTGCCTGCCCAGGCGTCTCAAAAGCCATCAGGGCTCTAAAACGCCCGCTACCTCAGATGGCAGACACAGATGTCGACACGGATACTGACTCCAGTGTCGACGACGATGAGACTAATGTAACTTCCAGTAGGGCCACACATTACATGATTGAGGCAATGAAAAATGTGTTGCACATTTCTGATGTTACCCCCGGTACCACAAAAAAGGGTATTATGTTTGGAGAGAAAAAACTACCGGTAGCTTTTCCTCCATCTGAGGAGTTAAATGAAGTGTGTGAAGAAGCGTACCCTTTCCCGCCAGAGGATAGGGCACGTTGGGAAACATCCCCTAGAGTGGATAAAGCGCTCACACGCTTGTCAAAGAAGGTGGCACTACCGTCTCCGGATACGGCCGCCCTGAAGGAATCTGCTGATAGAAAGCAGGAGGCTATCCTGAAGTCTATATATACACACACAGGTGTTATACTGAGACCAGCTATTGCTTCAGCATGGATGTGCAGTGCTGCAGCTGCATGGTCAGATTCCCTGTCAGAAAATATTGATACCCTAGACAGGGACACTATATTGCTAACCGTAGAGCATATTAAAGACGCACTTTTATACATGAGGGATGCACAGAGGGATATTTGCCGGCTGGCATCCAAAATTAGTGCAATGTCCATTTCTGCCAGGAGAGGGTTATGGACTCGGCAGTGGACAGGAGATGCAGATTCCAAAAGGCACATGGAAGTTCTGCCTTATAAGGGTGAGGAGTTGTTCGGGGATGGTCTCTCGGACCTCGTTTCCACAGCAACAGCTGGGAAGTCTACATTTTTACCCCATGTTCCCTCACAGCAAAAGAAAGCACCGTATTATCAGGTACAGTCCTTTCGGCCCAATAGGGGCAAGCGGGTTAAGGGCGCGTCCTTTCTGCCCAGAGGCAGAGGTAGGGGAAAAAAGCTGCAGCATACAGCCAGTTCCCAGGAGCAAAAGTCCTCCCCCGCTTCCTCTAAGTCCACAGCATGACGCTGGGGCTCCACAGGCGGAGCCAGGTACGGTGGGGGCCCGTCTCAAATATTTCAGCAATCAGTGGGCTCGCTCACGGGTGGATCCCTGGATCTTTCAGATAGTATCTCAGGGGTACAAGCTGGAATTCGAGAGTCTCCCCCCCGCCGTTTCCTCAAATCTGCCTTACCAACCACTCCCTCAGGCAGGGAGGCAGTGTTACAGGCAATTAACAAGCTGTATTCACAACAGGTGATAGTAAAGGTACCCCTACTTCAACAAGGACGGGGTTACTATTCCACAATGTTTGTGGTACCGAAACCGGACGGTTCGGTGAGACCCATTTTAAATTTGAAATCCTTGAACACATATATAAAAAAATTCAAGTTCAAGATGGAATCGCTCAGGGCGGTTATTGCAAGCCTGGACGAGGGGGATTACATGGTATCACTGGACATCAAGGATGCTTACCTGCATGTCCCCATTTACCATCCTCACCAGGAGTACCTCAGATTTGTGGTACAGGATTGTCATTACCAATTCCAGACGTTGCCGTTCGGTCTATCCACGGCTCCGAGGGTCTTTACCAAGGTAATGGCCGAAATGATGATACTCCTTCGAAAGAAGGGAGTTTTAATTATCCCGTACTTGGACGATCTCCTGATAAAGGCGAGGTCCAGGGAGCAGTTGTTGGTCGGGGTAGCACTATCTCGGGAGGTGCTACAACAGCACGGCTGGATTCTAAACATTCCAAAGTCACAGCTGGTCCCTACGACACGTCTACTGTTCCTGGGGATGGTTCTGGACACAGAACAAGAAAAAAGTGTTTCTCCCGGAGGAGAAGGCCAAGGAGCTGTCATCTCTAGTCAGAGGCCTCCTAAAACCAAAACAGGTGTCGGTGCATCACTGCACGCGGATCCTGGGAAAGATGGTAGCTTCCTACGAAGCGATTCCATTCGGCAGGTTTCATGCAAGAACATTTCAGTGGGACCTGTTGGACAAGTGGTCCGGATCGCATCTTCAGATGCATCGGCTGATAACCCTGTCTCCAAGGACAAGGGTGTCTCTGCTGTGGTGGCTGCAGAGTGCTCATCTTCAAGAGGGCCGCAGATTCGGCATACAGGACTGGGTCCTGGTGACCACGGATGCCAGCCTTCGAGGCTGGGGGGCAGTCACACAGGGAAGAAACTTCCAAGGACTATGGTCAAGTCAGGAGACTTCCCTGCACATAAATATTCTGGAACTAAGGGCCATTTACAATGCCCTAAGTCAGGCAAAACCCCTGCTTCAAAACCAGCCGGTACTGATCCAGTCAGACAACATCACGGCGGTCGCCCATGTAAACCGACAGGGCGGCACGAGAAGCAGGACGGCAATGGCAGAAGCCACAAGGATTCTCCGATGGGCGGAAAATCACGTGTTAGCACTGTCAGCAGTGTTCATTCCGGGAGTTGACAACTGGGAAGCGGACTTCCTCAGCAGGCACGACCTCCACCGGGAGAGTGGGGACTTCATCCAGAAGTCTTTCAAATGATTGTAAACCGTTGGGAAAGGCCACAGGTGGACATGATGGCGTCCCGCCTAAACAAAAAGCTAGAAAAGTATTGCGCCAGGTCAAGAGACCCGCAGGCGATAGCTGTGGACACTCTAGTGACACCGTGGGTGTACCGGTCGGTTTATGTGTTCCCTCCTCTTCCTCTCATACCAAAGGTACTGAGGATAATAAGGAGAAGAGGAGTAAGAACTATACTCATTGTTCCGGATTGGCCAAGAAGAGCTTGGTACCCGGAACTTCAAGAAATGATCTCAGAGGACCCATGGCCTCTACCGCTCAGACAAGACCTGCTGCAGCAGGGCCCCTGTCTGTTCCAAGACTTACCGCGGCTGCGTTTGACGGCATGGCGGTTGAACACCGGATCCTGAAGGAAAAGGGCATTCCGGAGGAAGTCATTCCTACGCTGATTAAAGCTAGGAAAGAAGTAACCGCAAACCATTATCACCGCATATGGCAAAAATATGTTGCGTGGTGTGAGGCCAGGAAGGCCCCAACGGAGGAATTTCAGCTGGGCCGTTTCCTGCACTTCCTACAGTCAGGGGTGACTATGGGCCTTAAATTGGGTTCCATTAAGGTCCAGATTTCGGCTCTATCGATTTTCTTCCAGAGAGAACTGGCTTCACTACCTGAAGTTCAGACTTTTGTTAAGGGAGTGCTGCATATTCAGCCCCCTTTTGTGCCTCCAGTGGCACCTTGGGATCTCAACGTGGTGTTGGATTTCCTAAAGTCACATTGGTTTGAGCCACTGAAAACCGTGGATTTGAAATATCTCACGTGGAAAGTGGTCATGTTGTTGGCCTTGGCTTCGGCCAGGCGTGTATCAGAATTGGCGGCTTTGTCATGTAAAAGCCCTTATCTGATTTTCCATATGGATAGGGCAGAATTGAGGACTCGTCCCCAGTTTCTCCCTAAAGTGGTATCAGCTTTTCATCTGAACCAACCTATCGTGGTGCCTGCGGCTACAAAAGACTTGGAGGCTTCCAAGTTGTTGGACGTAGTCAGGGCCCTGAAAATTTATGTTTCCAGGACAGCTGGAGTCAGAAAGACTGACTCGCTCTTTATCCTGTATGCGCCCAACAAGTTGGGTGCACCTGCTTCAAAGCAGACTATTGCTCGCTGGATCTGTAGTACGATTCAGCTTGCACATTCTGCGGCTGGACTGCCGCATCCTAAATCAGTGAAAGCCCATTCCACGAGGAAGGTGGGCTCTTCTTGGGCGGCTGCCTGAGGGGTCTCGGCTCTTCAACTTTGCCGAGCAGCTACTTGGTCGGGGTCAAACACGTTTGCTAAATTCTACAAGTTTGACACCCTGGCTGAGGAGGACCTAGAGTTTGCCCATTCGGTGCTGCAGAGTCATCCGCACTCTCCCGCCCTTTTGGGAGCTTTGGTATAATCCCCATGGTCCTTACGGAGTCCCAGCATCCACTTAGGACGTCAGAGAAAATAAGAATTTACTCACCGGTAATTCTATTTCTCGTAGTCCGTAGTGGATGCTGGGCGCCCATCCCAAGTGCGGATTGTCTGCAATACTTGTATATAGTTATTGCTTAACTAAAGGGTTATTGTTGAGCCATCTGTTGAGAGGCTCAGTTGTTATCATACTGTTAACTGGGTATTGTATCACGAGTTATACGGTGTGATTGGTGTGGCTGGTATGAGTCTTACCCGGGATTCAAAATCCTTCCTTATTGTGTCAGCTCTTCCGGGCACAGTATCCTAACTGAAGTCTGGAGGAGGGTCATAGTGGGAGGAACCAGTGCACACCAGTAGCCTAAACTTTCTTTATAGTTGTGCCCAGTCTCCTGCGGAGCCGCTATTCCCCATGGTCCTTACGGAGTCCCAGCATCCACTACGGACTACGAGAAATAGAATTACCGGTGAGTAAATTCTTATTATAAACATATACTGCGAATAACCAGATCCCGATTATAGGCGGAGTGGCAGTGGCGGTCACCCTGGGGTCCCCATACACCGGAGACCCTTACACACTGTCCCCCACAACTACTAACCAGAAACCGGAGGTGTACAGCATTTAGCTATCTCCACTCTGGTTCTCCTTGGCGGCTCAGTGCCGCCTGCTGTGGAGCACTACAGCACTACATTCTTGCGAGATTTGGCGTCTTCATCTTGCGAGACTGTCACTGAAAACCAGATCTGAGGCTACTTACCTACTAGGCTGAGTAGCGCATGGTGATGGACTGTAAGTACTTAGGGGGAGTGAGGGGACACTGCCATATGATCAGTAATAGAAGAAACAGCACGGCAGATGGGGTTAGTGATGAGGTGGTGATATAATGAGGATGTTCATGGAGATTGCTAATGAGGGGGTTTGATAAAGAATGACATTGGTGAAAGGACATTAACGATTACTAGAAGTTGAGTTGTTAATTATAAAGTTGTTAGATGTGCATGGTTAAGGCAGGATGAGGGGATAATGGT
Source organism: Pseudophryne corroboree (assembly GCF_028390025.1). Lineage (NCBI taxonomy): Eukaryota > Metazoa > Chordata > Amphibia > Anura > Myobatrachidae > Pseudophryne > Pseudophryne corroboree. The sequence goes on along the minus strand of NC_086448.1, from coordinate 321,591,931 downwards.
TGATGTTGGATAAGGGGTTAGTTATGAATAGTGGGGGTGTTAATCAATTATTAATGGCTGAGTGAGTGCCATTTTATTCTGTTCCCCAGCAGCTCATCTGCAGCGTGGCCCGTTGGGATGGTTATTATTAGCTGAGCTTGTGGCAAGTAGTCCATTGTCCCGCCGACATAACATATGATAAACACAACTATATATAAAAGAATGCAGGTTTCTGGTTCCTCTTACTACTGTAGCTCTGTGTATGCAAAGTATATACACACATACACATGTAATAAATTGGAGTTTAAATATACAGTATATACGTATTTTTCGGACCATAAGACGCACCTGACCATAAGACGCACCTAGTTTTTAGAGGAGGAAAACAGGAAAAAAATATTCTGAACCAAATAGTGTAATATAAGATTTTTCTGGGACAGTGTGTGGCAGCCACACAAGCACAGCCATAGTCACAGTACAGAGCAGCTTTTGGCAGATGAGAACCTTTTTACCTCATAACATACAGTATAAGGAACTTAAAAAAAAATCCCCATTCATTATAAATTGAAGCAGCAGAAATATTGCTCATCATGGCTCTTCACTTACTACCACTAATATACCAGTACAGTATGGTAGTATATGGGTACCTTATTACGGCAAATATTACGCTGCCCAAAGCACTCTGAGAAAGAAGGAGGTGAGGGGGAGGAGTCACTTTATTGTGGCAAATATTATACATGTACTGTGTATACAAGGTTCCCCGCATCCAGCCTGTCAGTTTACGCTGCCCGAGGACTCTGAGGAGGTGAGGGGAGGGAGCGGGGGAGTCACGTGATGCCGGCGCTCTGCTGCCGCGCTCTCAGATGCCGGGCTCTGAGATGACGGCAAAGCAGCAGCAGCAGGACTCGGAGGAGGTGAGGGGAGGGAGCGGGGGAGTCACGTGATGCCGGCGCTCTGCTGCCGCGCTCTCAGATGACGGCAAAGCAGCAGCAGCAGACAGGACCCGCCGCTACCCGCACTCGATAACTGCTGCCTCTCCCACCCAGTGCGCTCCCACCCAGCGCATTGAGAGCGCTCCATAAGGTTTTTATTGCTCTGCATATGTATTATTCGGACCATAAGACGCATGTACTTTTCCCCTCACAATTTTGGGGAGAAAAAGTGCGTCTTATGGTCCGAAAAATACGGTGTATATATATATATATATATATATATACATGCGAAAGCCCTCACTCACTGACTCATCACTAATTCTCTTACTTCCCGATGTGTTAGGAAGCTGAAATTTAACATAGTTATTCTTCAGGTGGGAAATAGGAAAACTACGTAATTAGAATTCTAATAAACCTCCCCTAAAAGGATCCTAAAGGGATGAATAAGGGGTTGACATAATCACGTCGTTACCGATGTATGGCTTGCGTTGTGTGAACAATAGCGCCCAAACGGACAATCGGATCAGAATTTGGATTGCACCTGCAGTGTGTATAATTTCATACACCACAAAAATGGTCCTGTGACTTTTTATCGTATCTGCTACGAGTGCTCCTCTGGTAACACCAAGAACCATGGATTAATATTTACTTACATTAAGATATCTCAAATTTACAGCTCATTTATATTTATAACCAAGAAAATCAGAAACTCCCGTGCAAAGAACGGGTAGAAAAGCTAGTGCAGTATCTATCTATCTATCTATCTATCTATCTATCTATCTATCTATCTATCTATCTATCTATCTATGCAGTTCGTGAGGTGCGGCACTTCAATAAATAACGACTCAGGGCAGCATAGGCATTGTAAAACAATGCCGCCCTGAGATGTTGTTTATTGGAGTTCTGCACCTCATGAACTGCATATTCTATCTATCTGTGCGTGCACCCACACCTTAATTGTGCTACTATGAGGCAGTGCCGGCCCATGGTGTATATTTATGAATATATATATATATATATATATATATATATAAATATGGGTCGCACTCACGTTTAGACCAAAGTCCATCAGCTGGGGTGTCATCCACAGAGGCTCTCACGAGCATTCACTTATAGAAACCAGAAAATGGAGCACTCACCGGTCTTATTCCTTAAATATGCACCAAATTTATTTCACTGACAGCATAATTCAGCTGCATCTTGCAGCATAATGAAGATAATAAGATTTTACTTACCGATAAATCTATTTCTCGTAGTCCGTAGTGGATGCTGGGGACTCCGTCAGGACCATGGGGATTAGCGGCTCCGCAGGAGACAGGGCACAAAAATAAAGCTTTAGGATCAGGTGGTGTGCACTGGCTCCTCCCCCTATGACCCTCCTCCAAGCCTCAGTTAGGATACTGTGCCCGGACGAGCGTACACAATAAGGAAGGATTTTGAATCCCGGGTAAGACTCATACCAGCCACACCAATCACACCGTACAACTTGTGATCTGAACCCAGTTAACAGTATGACAAACGTAGGAGCCTCTGAACAGACGGCTCACAACAATAACAACCCGATTTTTTTGTAACAATAACTATGTACAAGTATTGCAGACAATCCGCACTTGGGATGGGCGCCCAGCAGGGGCGGAACTGTGGGAGGCAGTGGAGTCGGCTGCCGCCGGGCTCCTGGCCACAAGGGGGCACATCTCCTCCACTGTCTCCCGCAGCCTGAGGACTGCGCTGCTATTGCAGATGGAGGAGCTGTGTCAATGACACGGAAGCTGCCTCCTGTAGAGAGAGATGGCACTGGCTGCAGCTAGGGGGAGCTCCAGAGCACAGCTCCTCCCGGGCCCTTAGTAAGCCAGCCGAGGGAAGCTCAGAACTCTCTGCTCCTCCATGCTCTGGATGATAGCCAAAGGTAGGCACTGTGTGGGGGGTGGGGGAGAGGTGTATTTGGGGGGAAGTACTGTGTTTTGTGTGTGCTTGTTTTTAAGTGAGGTGTGTGTGTTTTTAAGGAAAGTTGTACATTCAAGTAAAAGAGGCATGTGTGTGTGTGATGTGTGTGAGAGTGGCATGTGTGTGAGAGGCATGTATGTGTATGTAAGTGGGAGGCATGTGTATGTAAGTGAGAGGCATGTTTGTGTGTGTGTGTGTGTGTGTGTGTGTGTGTGTGTGTGTGTGTGTGTGTGTGTGTGTGTGTGTGTGAGAGGCATGTGTATGTAAGTGGGAGGCATGTGTATGTAAGTGAGAGGCATGTGTGTGTGTGTGAGAGGCATGTGTATGTAAGGGGCCCTACACACTCGGCGATGCGCCGCCGAGGTGCCCGACGGCCGACGAGCGACCCAGCGGCGGGGGGGCAGTGACGGGGGGAGTGAAGTTTCTTCACTCCCCCCGTCACCCGGCTCCGTAGACTTGCAGGCAAATATGGACGATCTCGTCCATATTGGCCGGCATGCACAGCCGACATGGCCCCAGCGATGAACGAGCGCGGGGTCGCGCATCGTTCATCGCTGGGGACTCCACACTGCACGATATGAACGATATCTCGTTCATTAATGAACAAGATTGTTCATATCGTGCAGTGAAATCGCTATGTGTGTAGGGCCTATAAGTGAGAGGCATGTGTATGTAAGTGAGAGGCATGTGTATGTGAGAGGCATGTGTATGTGAGAGGCATGTGTATGTGAGAGGTGTGTGTAAGTGAGAGGCACGTGTGTGAGAGGTGTGTGTAAGTGAGAGGTGTATGTAAGTGAGAGGCGTGTGTGTTTAAGTGAGACGTGTGTTTAAGTGAATGAGGCGTTTGTCTTTTTTTTAATATATATCTAGTGTTCACGCTAGGTGTCTGCCCCTTTTTTAGACAGCTGAATCCCGCCCTGCCCGTTTTTGTGCGCCCTGCCGCCCCGCCGTTTGCTGCCTGCCGGACCCCGCCACGTCGCCGGATCCAGCCGTGCGCCGCCGGACCCGGTACGTACATGAGAGTCCCCTTGGGCTAAATTAACCTTGTAAGTATTTTGCAGCTGTAAACATTAATCTCAGTGCTTTCTACCTGGTGCAGTGTGCCTCAGTGCTCTCTACCTGGTGCAGTGTGCCTCAGTGCTCTACCTGGTGCAGTGTGCCTCAGTGCTCCCTACCTGGTGCAGTGTGCCATTAGTGCTCCCTACCTGGTGCAGTGTGCCTGAGTGCTCCCTACCTGGTGCAGTGTGCCTGAGTGCTCCCTACCTGGTGCAGTGTGCCTGAGTGCTCCCTACCTGGTGCAGTGTGCCTCAGTGCTCCCTACCTGGTGCAGTGTGCCTCAGTGCTCCCTACCTGGTGCAGTGTGCCTCAGTGCTCTCTACCTGGTGCAGTGTGCCTCAGTGCTCTCTACCTGGTGCAGTGTGCCTCAGTGCTCTCTACCTGGTGCAGTGTGCCTCAGTGCTCTCTACCTGGTGCAGTGTGCCTCAGTGCTCTCTACCTGGTGCAGTGTGCCTCAGTGCTCTCTACCTGGTGCAGTGTGCCTCAGTGCTCTCTACCTGGTGCAGTGTGCCTCAGTGCTCTCTACCTGGTGCAGTGTGCCTCAGTGCTCTCTACCTGGTGCAGTGTTCCTCAGTGCTCTCTACCTGGTGCAATGTGCCTCAGTGCTCCCTACCTGACGCAATGTGTATAATGTGCTCTATCTGGCGCAATGTGTATAATGTGCTCTATCTGGCGCAATGTGTATAATGTGCTCTATCTGGCGCAATGTGTATAATGTGCTCTATCTGGCGCAATATGTATAACGTGCTCTAGCCTCTACCTGGCGCAGTGTGTATAGGAGGTTCTAACTGGTGCAATGTGTATTAGGGGCACTACCGTGTGGTGTAATGTAAATTGACACTATTATGTGGCCACGCCCCTTCCCCACGAAACAACGCCCCTAGATTTTTGCTGCGCACCTTCGGTGCGCACTGTCCATGTTTTGCCCATAGGAATGGGAGCACCAAGCATTATAGTATGTACCTAAGTTTGCCCATTTAACTTAAAAATTTACCCTCACGAATGAAAAATGTGCCCTCCCCGTGATCAGCACCCTGCCCTAAAAAAAAAATACTACAGTGAACACTAATTATATTGGCACACCGCTGCGCCAAAGCATCTCCATGGAGACCTGGTGGGTGAGGGAGCACTGTAGGTGTACTATAATGGTATGCTGGTGTCTGTTTTATTGTAATGACTGACTTGGAATGCGTCCACTTTCTATGTGTATCTATATTACTATTGGGAAAGGTACCTGAGCACCCTTCTACTGTTCACCCTGGGTGCGGGATAGCTACATATGGTATGTGTGTGTATGTGTAGGGGGGCACCAAAATGTATCATGCCTCCGGGCGACTGGGACGAACTTACGCCACTGGCGCCCAGCATCCACTATGGACTACGAGAAATAGATTTATCGGTAAGTAAAATCTTATTTTCTCTGACGTCCTAGTGGATGCTGGGGACTCCGTCAGGACCATGGGGATTATACCAAAGCTCCCAAACGGGCGGGAGAGTGCGGATGACTCTGCAGCACCGAATGAGAGAACTCCAGGTCCTCTTTAGCCAGGGTATCAAATTTGTAGAATTTTACAAACGTGTTCTCCCCCGACCACGTAGCTGCTCGGCAGAGTTGTAATGCCGAGACCCCTCGGGCAGCCGCCCAGGATGAGCCCACCTTCCGTGTGGAATGGGCCTTGACAGATTTAGGCTGTGGCAGGCCTGCCACAGAATGTGCAAGTTGAAATGTGCTACAAATCCAACGAGCAATCGTCTGCTTAGAAGCAAGAGCACCCAGTTTGTTGGGTGCATACAGGATAACAGCAAGTCAGTTTTCCTGACTCCAGCCGTCCTGGAAACCTATATTTTCAGGGCCCTGACAACATCTAGCAACTTGGAGTCCTCCAAGTCCCTAGCAGCCGCAGGTACCACAATAAGCTGGTTCAGGTGAAACGCTGACACCACCTTAGGAAGAAACTGGGGACGAGTCCGCAGCTCTGCCCTGTCCGAATGGACAATCAGATATGGCTTTTGTGAGACAAAGCCGCCAATTCTGACACTCGCCTGGCCGAGGCCAGGGCCAACAGCATGGTCACTTTTCATGTGAGATATTTCAAATCCACAGGTTTGAGCGGTTTAAAATGTGATTTGAGGAATCCCAGAACTACGTTGAGATCCCACAGTGCCACTGGAGGCACAAAAAGGGGGTTGTATATGCAATACTCCCTTGACAAACTTCTGGACTTCAGGAACTGAAGCCAATTCTTTCTGGAAGAAAATTGACAGGGCCGAAATTTGAACCTTAATGGACCCCAATTTGAGGCCCATAGACACTCCTGTTTGCAGGAAATGCAGGAATCGACAGAGTTTAAATTTCTTCGTGGGGCCTTCCTGGCCTCACACCACGCAACATATTTTCGCCACATGTGGTGATAATGTTTTGCGGTCACCTCCTTCCTGGCTTTGACCAGGGTAGGAATGACCTCTTCCGGAATGCCTTTTTCCCTTAGGATCTGGCGTTCCACCGCCATGCCGTCAAACGCAGCCGCGGTAAGTCTTGGAACAGACCTGGTACTTGCTGAAGCAAGTCCCTTCTTAGCGGCAGAGGCCATGAGTCCTCTGTGAGCATTTCTTGAAGTTCCGGGTGCCACGTCCTTCTTGGCCAATCCGGAGCCACGAGTATAGTTCTTACTCCTCTACGTCTTATAATTCTCAGTACCTTGGGTATGAGAAGCAGAGGAGGGAACACATACACCGACTGATACACCCACGGTGTTACCAGAACGTCCACAGCTATTGCTTGAGGGTCTCTTGACCTGGCGCAATACCTGTCCAGTTTTTTGTTCAGGCGGGACGCCATCATGTCCACCTTTGGTCTTTCCCAACGGTTCACAATCATGTGGAATACTTCCCGATGAAGTCCCCACTCTCCCGGGTGGAGGTCGTGCCTGCTGAGGAAGTCTGCTTCCCAGTTGTCCACTCCCGGAATGAACACTGCTGACAGTGCTATCACATGATTTTTCGCCCAGCGAAGAATCCTTGCAGTTTCTGCCATTGCCCTCCTGCTTCTTGTGCCGCCCTGTCTGTTTACGTGGGCGACTGCCGTGATGTTGTCCCACTGGATCAATACCGGCTGACCTTGAAGCAGAGGTCTTGCTAAGCTTAGAACATTGTAAATTGCCCTTAGCTCCAGTATATTTATGTGGAGAGAAGTCTCCAGACTTGATCACACTCCCTGGAAATTTTTTCCCTGTGTGACTGCTCCCCAGCCTCTCAGGCTGGCATCCGTGGTCACCAGGACCCAGTCATCTGAAGATGCGATCCGGACCATTTTTCCAGCAGATCCCACTGAAAAGTTCTTGCGTGAAATCTGCCGAATGGAATCGCTTCGTAAGAAGCCACCATTTTTCCCAGGACCCTTGTGCAATGATGCACTGACACTTTTCCTGGTTTTAGGAGGTTCCTGACTAGCTCGGATAACTCCCTGGCTTTCTTCTCCGGGAGAAACACCTTTTTCTGGACTGTGTCCAGAATCATCCCTAGGAACAGCAGACGTGTCGTCGGAAACAGCTGCGGTTTTGGAATATTTAGAATCCACCCGTGCTGTCGTAGAACTACTTGAGATAGTGCTACTCCGACCTCCAACTGTTCTCTGGACCTTGCCCCTATCAGGAGATCGTCCATTTTCTTTGAAGAAGAATCATCATTTCGGCCATTACCTTGGTAAGGACCCGGGGTGCCGTGGACAATCCAACCGGCAGCGTCTGAAACTGATAGTGACTGTTCTGTACCACGAACCTGAGGTACCCTTGGTGAGAAGGGCAAATTGGGACATGGAGGTAAGCATCCCTGATGTCCCGGGACACCATATAGTCCCCTTCTTCCTGGTTCGCTATCACTGCTCTGAGTGACTCCATCTTGATTTGAACCTTTGTATGTAAGTGTTCAAATATTTCAGATTTAGAATAGGTCTCACCGAGCCGTCTGGCTTCAGTACCACAATATAGTGTGGAATAATACCCCTTTCCTTGTTGTAGGAGGGGTACTTTGATTATCACCTGCTGGGAATACAGCTTGTGAATTGTTTCCACTACTGCCTCCCTGTCGGAGGGAGACGTTGGTAAAGCAGACTTCAGGAACCTGCGAGGGGGAGACGTCTCGAATTTCCAATCTGTACCCCTGGGATACTACTTGTAGGATCCAGGGGTCCACTTGCGAGTGAGCCCACTGCGTGCTGAAACTCTTGAGACGACCCCCCCACCGCACCTGAGTCCGCTTGTAAGGCCCCAGCGTCATGCTGAGGACTTGGCAGAAGCGGTGGAGGGCTTCTGTTCCTGGGAATGGGCTGCCTGCTGCAGTCTTCTTCCCTTTCCTCTATCCCATGGCAGATATGACTGGCCTTTTGCCCGCTTGCCCTTATGGGGACGAAAGGACTGAGGCTGAAAAGACGTTGTCTTTTTCTCCTTTATACGGCAATACTTCCATGTGCCGTTTGGAATCTGCATCACCTGACCACTGTCGTGTCCATAAACAACTTCTGGCAGATATGGACATCGCACTTACTCTTGATGCCAGAGTGCAAGTATCCCTCTGTGCATCTCACATATATAGAAATGCATCCTTTAAATGCTCTATAGTCAATAAAATACTGTCCCTGTCAAGGGTATCAATATTTTCAGTCAGGGAATCCGACCAAGCCACCCCAGCGCTGCACATCCAGGCTGAGGCGATTGCTGGTCGCAGTATAACACCAGTATGTGTGTATATACTTTTTAGGATATTTTCCAGCCTCCTATCAGCTGGCTCCTTGAGGGCGGCCCTATCTGGAGACGGTACCGCCACTTGTTTTGATAAGCGTGTGAGCGCCTTATCCACCCTAAGGGGTGTTTCCCAACGCGCCCTAACTTCTGGCGGGAAAGGGTATACCGCCAATAATTTTCTATCGGGGGAAACCCACGCATCATCACACACTTCATTTAATTTATCTGATTCAGGAAAAACTACAGGTAGTTTTTTCACACTCCACATAATACCCTTTTTTGTGGTACTTGTAGTATCAGAAATATGTAACACCTCCTTCATTGCCCTTAACAAGTAACGTGTGGCCCTAAAGGAAAATACGTTTGTTTCTTCACCGTCGACACTGGAGTCAGTGTCTGTGTCTGTGTCGACCGACTGAGGTAAAAGGACGTTTTAACACCCCTGACGGTGTTTGAGACGCCTGGACAGGTACTAATTGGTTTGCCGGCCGTCTCATGTCGTCAACCGACCTTGCAGCGTGTTGACATTATCACGTAATTCCTTAAATAAGCCATCCATTCCGGTGTCGACTCCCTAGAGAGTGACATCACCATTACAGGCAATTGCTCCGCCTCCTCACCAACATCGTCCTCATACATGTCGACACACACGTACCGACACACAGCACACACACAGGGAATGCTCTGATAGAGGACAGGACCCCACTAGCCCTTTGGAGAGACAGAGGGAGAGTTTGCCAGCACACACCAAAACGCTATAATTATACAGGGACAACCTTTATATAAGTGTTTTTCCCTTATAGCATCTTAATATATATAATCATATCGCCAAATAAGTGCCCCCCCCTCTCTGTTTTAACCCTGTTTCTGTAGTGCAGTGCAGGGGAGAGCCTGGGAGCCTTCCCACCAGCATTTCTGTGAGGGAAAATGGCGCTGTGTGCTGAGGAGAATAGGCCCCGCCCCCTTTTCGGCGGGCTTCTTCTCCCGTTTTTCTGAGACCTGGCAGGGGTTAAATACATCCATATAGCCCCAGGGGCTATATGTGATGTATTTTTTAGCCAGAACAAGGTATTCTCATTGCTGCCCAGGGCGCCCCCTGCAGCGCCCTGCACCCTCCGTGACCGCTGGTGTGAAGTGTGTGACAACAATGGCGCACAGCTGCAGTGCTGTGCGCTACCTCATGAAGACTGAAAAGTCTTCTGCCGCCGGTTTCTGGACCTCTTCACTTTTCGGCATCTGCAAGGGGGTCGGCGGCGCGGCTCCGGGACCGGACTCCATGGCTGGGCCTGTGTTCGATCCCTCTGGAGCTAATGGTGTCCAGTAGCCTAAGAAGCCAATCCATCCTGCACGCAGGTGAGTTCACTTCTTCTCCCCTAAGTCCCTCGTTGCAGTGAGCCTGTTGCCAGCAGGACTCACTGTAAAATAAAAAACCTAAAAACTTTTTCTAAGCAGCTCTTTAGGAGAGCCACCTAGATTGCACCCTGCTCGGACGGGCACAAAAACCTAACTGAGGCTTGGAGGAGGGTCATAGGGGGAGGAGCCAGTGCACACCACCTGATCCTAAAGCTTTATTTTTGTGCCCTGTCTCCTGCGGAGCCGCTAATCCCCATGGTCCTGACGGAGTCCCCAGCATCCATTAGGACGTCAGAGAAATCTCTCAAACGTTTTCGGCCCCACACAGACCATCATCAGGAGAGTATTAACAGGTGTAACGAAACCATGCCTCACCGGCTCCTTAAATACCCTCAAATTCACAAAAAAGCGCCAAAAACGTCATAATGACGTCACTAGATGGGCGGGGCCACAGAACCCATCAACCAGATCGTAATTGTCACTCAATCATTGCAATTAAATTTGTAAGACCATTACATTATACATCACCTACCCATTAGCGCACCTCCAATACCAGCACACCATGATTATCAATATGCAGCCACCTCACATCACGGAGCTGCACTTCTCACGGGGAACACAACAGATCCTGTGTCCGGTGAACCGCAACACGTGACACCGGAAGTGACGTGCCTCGATTCGCTGCTAGGCAACCGCCGGACTAGTCCGTAGAAACAGACTCAATCTCACTCCCATTCGGTGTCACATGACCCCGGGGGTCACATCCCATACTAGTCGCTTAGCAACCATTCAGTACTGTCAAAACGACACAAACTCAAACCAGTATACATTTTATCTTCATAATACCGGATGGGAACCACTTATTTATTAAAGGGTTATACTTACAGCGACACCCGGGGACAGCGACACCAGCATGGGCAGATCGCCTAGCAACCAGAACTGTATATCCCACTAATTGTCCCCTTAGTTAATCTAAATAATAAATTTACAGGTAAGAAACAATCTCAAGCCTCAGGCAACATATATTGTCAGATAAACATATGCTACTCATAACACTAAGAAGGAAAAGGAGCCGGTGAGCCATAGAGGACAGTTATATAACACATAACACAAAAAATCAGTATACATTAGATCCCACAACATTACAAAAAGATTTAAACTATATATAAAAAAAAAAAATTTTTGAATTTTTATAAAGTTTTATGAATTTTATACATTTTTCAATTTTTTTTTAAGTTTTATACTGTGCATTGGTCCTATAGCTACTATCTCAAAAAGACCCCTAATGGGTTATTTTCATTGAGTCCATCCAGAGCCAATGTCCCCAGCCTGAAAATCCATCTGGCCTCCAATTTCCTCCAGGATCATTGCTCGATCACCCCCTCTTATAGGGTCTGGTACCCAGTCAATCAGTCTGCATCTAAGTGCAGACACCTGATGTCCTGCTGTCAAGTAATGTTGTGCGACCGGTTTATCTGTCCATCCAGAGAGAATGGCCTGATGGATTGAACTTCTGTGATTCGCCATTCGTTCTCTGAAGCTACATGTCGTCATTCCAACATATGCTAGTCCACAGGGGCATAAGAGCATGTAAATTACAAAACTCAGTCTGCAGTGCAACTTGTATCAGATCTTAAAAGGTCTACCGGTGTGTGGATGTGGAAATGTACTACCAGGCAGTAGTGATCGGCACGTTACACATCCCACACATTTAAAGCTTGCGGGCTTTCTGGAGTTTAACCATGTATTGTCCTCTCGTGATACAAGGGGTCTCGCCGGTTGCATCAGGATCTGTTTGAGGTTCCTGCCACGTCTGTAGGCCATCATTGGTGGTTTTTCCATAGTACCTTTAAATCTTGGCTCAGATTTAAGTATCGGCCAGTGTTTTTTGATGGTCTTAGTAATCACGGGAGACATATCGTCATATTGCATTACAAAGATCATTCGTCCTTGTTGACGATCTCGTTTCTGAGTGAGTCTCTTCCACGCTTTATTGAGACAGCTTTTCTATGGCATTCCTTCTATATCCCCTTTCGAGGAAACGATCCTTCATCTGTGTAATCTGCAATTCTGCAATCACTGGATTTGTATTATTGCGGAGGACCCTCATAAATTGAGATATTGGGAGACTTGCTTTAAGAGCGGGTGGATGATTACTGGTTGCATGCAAAAAAGTGTTTCTATCAGTCTCTTTTCGGAATAAAGTTGTACCCAGTCTCTTCCCTACACGGAAGACTGTCACATCCAAGAAGTTAATGGATTTGGAATCACAAGTCCCAGTAAACCGAACTGTGGACTCTAAAGAATTGAGCTCATCTAACATTTGAAAAAACTCCCCCTCGGTGCCATTCCATAGGAGGAATATGTCGTCTATGAATCTTTTATAATAATTTATCTTACAACCAAACTTTGGGTAGATATTCATTGACTCATAATCATGCATAAAAATGTAGAAATGGGGAAAAAAAGTACCCTGGGGTATTCGGGCGCTGTAAGGCGAGGTGCTTGGCTAAGCAGCAGCCAATTTTTTAGGGGAGTCACTCCCTATATGGTAGCAAAAAGAAAGAAAAGGAGGTTGCGCTGTTAGAGGAAAGAACAGTACCATTCACTATGTGTGTAAATTTTAAAAACAATTTATTAAAAAACAATATTAACTCTTTAAAAAAGCAGTATTTTGTGCAAAATAAGCCAATTATAAGCAGGAAATGATTTAGCCAATATATAGGATGGATAGAGTTTACCCCTGGAGGTGATTCAGGACTGATGTTTTGTATTCTCAGGATCCGTTCCACATTTTGCCCATAGTTGGTATGTCCAGTTAAATTCCACTGTGGAGAGTCCCTTTTAGATGGTATTGTAGAGAGTCCAAATTATAATTCCATATGCCGCTAGAGGGTTGGTACAGAATCCCATAAATGGTGGGTACCTCATGCGTTGCGGAGATAGGATGGTGCCTCTCTAGGACTCTACTGGATATCTGGTGCATAATATGGGCTGGTTCGGGTCCGGTTCAAGGTTGTCCTGTTCCAAGGGTAAATGTCTGACGCGTTTCGCTGCATAGACCTTGCAGCTTTTTCAAAGGTATACTTTGCTGTCTGGGTTTAGGCTTTATATACCCTAGACAAGATGGTGGCTTAATTGGCACCTGGATGCACATTTCCTGTTTAGCACTAACATATCATTTTATGATCATAAAAACGGCTAAGATGTGTATAGGAGACAGACCTACTTATATTAAAAAACCTTTGGTAGTAGAAAACTTTTGTTTTTTATTTCCTTATAGGTAAAAAATAAGATATATTGATTCGATGGGAAGTTTTGTTTATTACTACGTAGTCATGGAGACTTTTCTCAGAGTTATTTCATAGGTTGAATGGGGATCATGTGATCAGTGTTGTCATATGACGGCCCTATTAGCCACGCTCTCTGTGGCCGTTACTAAGGCAACGCGGCCCTATTAGCCTCGCCCACCCCGGCCATCACCATGGCGACATGGCCCTATTAGCCGCATCTTCCTAGATCGAGAAGCATACTTTTCATATTGTGTGTGTCGGGCCAGTCTCCATAGAAACCCCTACTAGCACTTCTTCACAACCAAAAGTTAAGGTTAGCCGTAATATATACATAATTGTCAGACTAATGTCCGTGGCAACCATATAAAAAAATTAAATTCTGTATGTTTCACACGAGAAAAATTTCATATGGCACGGTGGTAGCTTAACTCAACATTTACAGACAGCATGTAAACAGGTCCTATATATTCATAATAATAAGTAGTATACTATAAATTTTTCTCAAAACCTGATCATGAATACCATATTCATTATACCATATGTAGAAATATTGATAGTTTATAGTTCTTCCAAAAAAGGGTACAAGGAATAATAAATTAAATTAAATAGGTGTTTTTATGACTTTTAATGTCTAAGGAAAATTATTACATCTGAGTCTAAATTAATCCAGCAGTGACAGTAAAATATTCTTATAATTAGCAGACCTATAAACACATATTATGGAGCAGGGACAACTCAGTCTATGGAAGAAGGAATTTCAATACAGGAAGAGAAGTATATTGAGTTTAGTATTTATAAGAGGAACAAAATTCATATTTCTGTAATAGCAAAATTAAAACCATATTATACAGTTCCTATATTAAATAATCATGTTCAGTTCGACTGCCTCATTGAGGCCGTCTGGATGTATAGAGCCCATCCTGAACATCCAGTAAACCTCCTGTTGGCACAATTTTTTGAAACGGTCACCTCCCCTATTTGTCATGGGGATGTGCTCTATCCCTATTATTTTGAGGCTTTTAGAATCGCCGTTGTGGTAGTCATTAAAATGTTGGGAGACACTATGTGTTAGTACTCGATTTAAAATGTTCCTACGATGCTCGAGAAATCTAGTGCGGAGTTTTCTAGTAGTGCGGCCTACATAATAGAGGCCACAACCGCACTGTAGAATGTACACGACATATGTTGAGTTACAATTAATATGGCTCCTAATCCTGTATTGTTTTTCTCCTTTATCTGTTTTAACATATTGTGTTTTCTCTATGTATTGGCAAGTGATGCATCTGGTGCCACCGCATCTGTAAAAGCCCATTGTTGTAGAAAGCCAAAGATCTTTATTGCATATAATTTTTTTCTCAGGTTTTAAGTGACTCGGGGCTAGAGAGTTTTTTAGGGATCGCCCCTTCCTAAAGACAAATGTGGGCTTAATTGGAAGAACATCTCTCAATAAATTGTCTTGTTTTAATATATTATAGTTTTTCCTAATTATGGATTTTATCTTAGGACAATAGTCATTATAGGTAGTGATGAAAGCTAAATGGTGCTCTTTGTCTATTTCTGGATTATTATTCGGTTTCTTTTTTTTAGATAGTAATAGATCTCTATCTATCTTACTCACTTCTTCTAGTGTTTTGTGAAGTAGAGGTGTAGGGTACCCACGATGTTCAAAGGAATCCACCATGTGTTTCGCTTGTGGTTCAAAGGACTGTAAATCAGAACAATTTCTTCTTAAACGGATTAATTGACTCCGAGGTATACTTTTTTTCCAAGGTGGATAATGTGCACTGGAGTAGTGGAGGTAGGCATTTGATCCTACCTCCTTAATATAATTGGTAGTATGTATTTGTCCATTACGTGCCTCTAAATTCAAATCCAAAAAATGAGTGAAGTGGGAGTGATACTGGTGCGTAAATTTTAAATTATACGAGTTGTGATTAAGTGCATTAACAAATGCTTGTGCTGAAAGTGCATCCCCATCCCAAATAATAAATAAATCGTCAATGTACCTACCATAGAGGACCTGGGCCGCACCATGCCCGCCGCCCCACACGTGTTGGTCCTCGAACTGACCCATGTAGAGGTTGGCGTAGCTAGGCGCGAACCTGGTCCCCATGGCGGTACCCAGAATTTGCAGGTAATATGTGTCCAAAAACAAAAAATAATTATGACGTAAAATGAATGAGATGGAGTCTATGATAAATTTCTGATGATCATCAGAGAGGTCTCCATCCTGATTCAGACAATTAGATATAGCTGACAAACCTTTTTGGTGTGGTATGTTTGAATACAAACTCTGTACGTCCATAGTGAGGAATGCATATGAGTCTTTCCATTCAATATCTGCAATAAGTGATAAAAAGTGAGTGGTATCTTTAACATGAGATCGAAGAAGGGGGACCCGTGGCTGTAAATGTGAATCGACATAAAAAGAAATATTGGGGTGAGGGAGTGAATACCTGAAATAATAGGGCGCCCAGGAGGTGAGGTGAGGGATTTGTGAATTTTAGGGAGGTGGTAGTATATGGGAGTGACTGGATGCTCTATATAGAGAAACCGAAATTCTTCTTTGGAGATGATCTCAGAGGCCATCACATTATCTAATAATTCTAATAACTCAGAAATAAATTCTTTAGTGGGGTCTTTACGTAGTTTAATATAGGTGCAAGGGTCTTCTAGCTGTCTTTTTGCCTCTGCTATATAATCAGTTCTATTTTGAATTACAAGGCCACCCCTCTTATCTGCCTCTTTAATGATAATGGTGGTATCCTTAGTCAGGCTGGTTAAGGCTTTTCTTTCCCGTTTACTAAGATTCGATTTATGTTTCTGTGACTGGGAGTCAATGCAGAGTTTTTTTAAATCTTCCAGTGTGGTCTTGTAAAACATATCCACACTGGAACCTTTAGCTCTGATTGGATAAAATTCAGATTTTTGTTTAAAATTTTTCCTAGAAATATCAAATATTTTCTGTGGAGACTCGGGTGAACTAGCATGTAGTTCTTCCAAAATCTTCAAAGCTAATTCATCACCTTGGTCCAACAGAATCGGCATAGCCGATTCTTCGTTCCTCTTTAAGGTTGATTTAGCAAAATGTCTTTGACGGCATAATGTCCGTATGTACCTATTTAGTTCCACGAATAGGTTAAATATGTTTGGAGTGGATGTAGGAGAAAATTTTAAACCCCTATTAAGGAGAGTGATTTCTGCATCTGTTAGTACTTTTGAGGAGAGATTAAATATCGAAGATTTAAAACTAGCCCTGTTTTTTTGTTGTTTTAATTTCTTGAGTTTTTCTTTTTTCCCCCCTCTTCTTCCTCTGAGTCTAAACTTCTTCTTTCTCGTTTTTGCTGTAAATGATGTGGGGTTCGGTTCTGGAGTGATCTGCGGGGTAGTGGTTCTAAAAAAAACCCTGGCTCTGTCTCATGTGATCTTTGGGGAGGAGCTACCATTTTGGGTCTCGCCCCCATCTCTAGCCTTTGTGAGGAGTCTTTCCGTTGTCCCTGTTCTTTATTAATGTTATGGTAAGAATGTGTTCTCTGTCTGCTCCTAGATTCTCGTTGTCTTTCTATTGGTGAAGGTCCATTTTTTATGTATTGATCATTTACCCTAGACCCATACTTCCGGTCACTAGTCCTCTGGGAGTTTCTTCTACCTTGTACTGAATTCTGTCTTAATTGGTGAGATGTTCTTTCCTTATGTGTATCCCTAGTATACTCCATTCTCCTCTCTTTATTCTGTGTTTTGTAGGACCTAACTGTCCCACTTTGATAATATTCTATGTCTCGTTTATATTTCCTGCACTTTGTGTCCAATATAAGATATTCAAATCTATTCAACTTTTCCATAATATTCTTATCTTTTTCCTTAAACTCATTAGTATTACTGTATGGTTCCAATTTCTTTTTTAACGCCTCAATCTCTAATTCAATATGTCTTGTTTTCTCAATGCGATATTTTATAACCAATTCCATAAGGGTGTAGGAACATTTATCTAAGATATTTTCCCATTCAACCTGAAATTCGGGATTATTCTGAAATATAGAGGGTTTGAAAAGTCTGAGACCTCTTGGTATCATCTTTTTATCTACATATTTTTGTAAATTTGTACTGTCCAGCCAGTGTTTCATTTCGGACTTAAGGAGGTCTTCCAGTTTATGGAAGTCTTCCACCAAATTATATTGGGGCTCAGACTTATCACCTCTAATCACAGAATCAGTATCCCATCTAGCAGGGTAGGTCTGTCTCCTATTTGCTCTTTCCTCAAAGTTAGCGAAGCAGCTCATCTCTGCAGCCCGAATTTGACTTATGTGTAATGTAGAAATGGGAAAAAAAAGTACCCTGGGGTATTCGGGCGCTGTAAGGCGAGGTGCTTGGCTAAGCAGCAGCCAATTTTTTAGGGGAGTCACTCCCTATATGGTAGCAAAAAGAAAGAAAAGGAGGCTGCGCTGTTAGAGGAAAGAACAGTACCATTCACTATGTGTGTAAATTTTAAAAACAATTTAATAAAAAACAATATTAACTCTTTAAAAAAGCAGTATTTTGTGCAAAATAAGCCAATTATAAGCAGGAAATGATTTAGCCAATATATAGGATGGATAGAGTTTACCCCTGGAGGTGATTCAGGACTGATGTTTTGTATTCTCAGGATCCGTTCCACATTTTGCCCATAGTTGGTATGTCCAGTTAAATTCCACTGTGGAGAGTCCCTTTTAGATGGTATTGTAGAGAGTCCAAATTATAATTCCATATGCCCCTAGAGGGTTGGTACAGAATCCCATAAATGGTGGGTACCTCATGCATTGCGGAGATAGGATGGTGCCTCTCTAGGACTCTACTGGATATCTGGTGCGTAATATGGGCTGGTTCGGGTCCGGTTCAAGGTTGTCCTGTTCCAAGGGTAAATGCCTGACGCATTTCGCTGCATAGACCTTGCAGCTTTTTCAAAGGTATACTTTGCTGTCTGGGTTTAGGCTTTATATACCCTAGACAAGATAGTGGCTTAATTGGCACCTGGATGCACATTTCCTGTTTAGCACTAACATATCATTTTATAATCATAAAAACGGCTAAGATGTGTATAGGAGACAGACCTACTTATATTAAAAAACCTTTGGTAGTAGAAAACTTTTGTTTTTTATTTCCTTATAGGTAAAAAATAAGATATATTGATTCGATGGGAAGTTTTGTTTATTACTACGTAGTCATGGAGACTGATTGATTGTTTTTAAAATTTACACACATAGTGAATGGTACTGTTCTTTCCTCTAACAGCGCAGCCTCCTTTTCTTTCTTCATGCATAAAAATGCCTGCATACATCGGGGCCACATTTGAACCCATTGCGGTCCCCGAGCACTGGATGTAATAATCACCTTGATAAGAGAAATGATTGTGTACTAATATCAATTCCAATAGTTCAAGAATACATTCACAAGGAGGGTTCTGAGACTTGCGTTTCACCATAAGTCTCCTAACAGCATCAATACCTACTGAGTGGGGAATTATAGTGTATAACGATGACACGTCTAAAGTTGCAAAGAGGACGTTCTCATCGATGTCCCCTAACTCAAAGATATTCTCCAGACAATTACTTGTATCCCTGAGATAGCTTGGTATAAATGGAATTAGCTCCTGTAAGAAGCTGTCTACAAAGATAGCTAAAGGCTGCAACAGAGAACCCCTGGCAGAGATAATAGGTCTGCCAGGGGGGTCCACTAGAGACTTGTGGACCTTGGGTAGAGTATAGATTAATGGACAGATAGGGTGATTTAGATTAACTAAGGGGACAATTAGTGGGATATACAGTTCTGGTTGCTAGGCGATCTGCCCATGCTGGTGTTGCTGTCCCCGGGTGTCGCTATAAGTATAACCCTTTACTAAATAAGTGGTTCCCATCCGGTATTATGAAGATAAAATGTATACTGGTTTGAGTTTGTGTCGTTTTAACAGTACTGAATGGTTGCTAAGCGACTAGTATGGGATGTGACCCCCGGGGTCATGTGACACCGAATGGGAGTGAGATTCTATGGACTCGTCCGGCGGTTGCCTAGCAGCGAATCGCGGCACGTCACTTCCGGTGTCACGTGTTGCGGTTCACCGGACACAGGATCTGTTGTGTTCCCCGTGAGAAGTGCAGCTCCGTGATGTGAGGTGGCTGCATATTGATAATCATAGTGTGCAGGTATTGGAGGTGCGCTAATGGGTAGGTGATGTTGTCAAAGTCGAAAAATATCATGATGCATACCCCTTGTACTAACCCCTCATGCACATGCAAGCTGCTCGTGCACCTGTTCCCCCGTGCGTGCACATACCCGCAAGTTGCGTAGGATCGCTGTCTACAAAGATAGCTAAAGGCTGCAACAGAGAACCCCTGGCAGAGATAATAGGTCTGCCAGGGGGGTCCACTAGAGACTTGTGGACCTTGGGTCGAGTATAGATTAATGGACAGATAGGGTGATCAGTTTTTAAAAAAGAAGATATCTGCTCAGTCAACCACCCATTTCGTACAGCCATATCGATCACAATATCAACCTTTCTTTTAATACCCGGGATAGGGTTCATCTGACATTTAAAGCATGTAGTCACATCCGCAAGCTGACGTCTGATCTCTTTATCATAATCTACTGTCCTTTGTATAACAATAGCCCCGCCCTTATCGGCGGGGCGGATCACAATCGCATCATTATCCCGTAAGGAATTGAGTGCCTGCCTTTGCACAGGGTTCAAATTGTCAAAACTCCTCCTATCAGTGATAGCCCTACAATCATTCTCTGTCATTCTCAAATAAGTACGTATGCTCGCATTGGTTGTCGGTGGATCAAATAAGCTAGGTTTAAAGAAGGAAGTGCCTAGTTGTTCAAATCCTCCTTTTTCTTTGTCACTAAAGAAATCCCTTAATCGCAGTTTTCTACCAAACTTAAAGTGATCGATGGCAAAGTTAAACTCATCATGTTTAGAAGACGGTACAAAACTCAACCCTATTGACAAGAAAGAGTGTTCAGCCTCTGATAAAATATGATCCGATAGATTAAACAAACAGCCTATGTCTGCCGTTTCCGCCATCTTTGCTCTGTGTCCCCCTCTCCGCGGATGCAGTCTCTGCGATTTCTTACATTGCCTGCCTGAGGCACTCCCCTGCCTCGGCCTAAAAAAACGCTCGGCGGGAGTGGGGCACAAGGTTCTGAATCGGAAGCTGACTGTGAAGTAGAAGCCTCCACACCTGGCAAAGTCCTGGCTCTCTGTGGACGAAAAGGTCTTTGTCTCCTGCCACTATTAGGGCCACCTGACAGCCATCTGTATACATTATGAGTTGTGTAATCATTGGTCACAGTTTTCAATTTTTTCCTCTTAAAGGAGACAAGCTCTTCCTTATAAGCATCGATCTGACCCTGAATTTTCTCACACCAGTTTTCAGTTTTATCATTCCTGAGCACTGTCAAGTTAGTTTTCTCAAATTTTGTGATCTCATCACGAACTTTTACCAACTCAATACCGACCTCCTCAATGACCAATAAAAT
This sequence comes from Pseudophryne corroboree, assembly GCF_028390025.1. Classification (NCBI taxonomy): domain Eukaryota; kingdom Metazoa; phylum Chordata; class Amphibia; order Anura; family Myobatrachidae; genus Pseudophryne; species Pseudophryne corroboree. The sequence continues at coordinate 321,571,123 of NC_086448.1, read as the reverse complement.
TAGGTCCAGAAAACACTTATTGAGGACTCTGCACCACTTGCTGCAAAATACAGCATTGGTTCTACCAATAGTTGGAATGTTGGTGATGCAGAATCCTCGTGGTATCCTCTTGGACCTATGGTACTCAGATAAAAACTGGCCGTAGAGTGTCAATTCAACCTCCCTCTTCTTTAGACGTGAAATCTTAAAGACTAAATCAGTAGGTTTCTCCGCAGGGAGTCTTGTAAACTCAAAGTGGTCAAAATAAACTTTTTCCGCATCGTCATCAGTCAATGATATGAGCTGATTTTCAGCAGCAGACAATAGTTCTTCATCAAAAAAACCCACTTCTGACTGTGACATTTTAACAATGGATTCTCAGATACCGTTCTAAAGAGTCAACATAAATCTTGCTTCAATATATCAAGCACTGAACATAATGTAAACATATCATAGCATAGTAACAATACTATTATTTATCTCCTACACTTAAAAATCATATCCAATCGCTGAAATGGCACCAAGGAGAGGAGGACCAATGCACATAAATAATCAAAAAAAATTCCTAAAACAGAGTGTCATAAAAAGTATCCTCAATTGACCAAACATGTTAAGCTGAGGATAGGGTCATGTTTAAGCAAATTGAAAAGAGTCTCTTCATATACAAGAAAGATCACAGGTGTCAGGCCAGAGAAACAGTTCCATAGATGGATCCACTTCCTTTAACATATAAATATGGGTCGCACTCACGTTTAGACCAAAGTCCATCCGCTGGGGTGTCATCCACAGAGGCTCTCACGAGCATCCACTTACGGAAACCAGAAAATGGAGCACTCACCAGTCTTAGTCGTAAATATGCACCAAATTTATTTCACTGACAGCATAATTCAGCTGCATCTTGCAGCATAATGAAGATATCTCTCAAACGTTTTCGGTCCCACACAGACCATCATCAGGAGAGTATTAACAGGTGTAACGAAAGCTGTCTCATCCAAAACCCCAAATCATCAGCTGCATATCTGACCATGCCTCACCGGCTCCTTAAATACCCTCAAATTCACAAAAAAGCGCCAAAAACGTCATAATGACGTCACTAGATGGGCGGAGCCACAGAACCCATCAACCAGATCATAATTGTCACTCAATCATTGCAATTAAATTTGTAAGACCATTACATTATACATTGATAATGTCAATTATTATCTTTAAACATAAAGCTATACACTATTACCGTGGAGCCGCTATGGCCGCTAGACCACGTGCACGTGCTACGCACTTTGTACGCTATTTGCGTACAGAGTCCCGCACGTGGTACACACTTGGCGTACACACGCTGCGCTGAGTGTACGGAATACACACAGCGGGCGCACACACAGTTGATAACCTTTAAACCTTGATAATAAAACACAGTAAGAATATGCTTATACTCTAAACCTTAGTAGTCAAATACTGTAATGATGTAACGCTTAAACCTTAACAAATGTGTATGCTGTTTGAGTGATTGAGACGCTAAGAGAGCCCTTTGCAGGAAAGTGAAAACACAACACCGGGTTTGGTTAAAACCACAGCAGCTCTAACACTGCCGTGGATTATTCAGGGAAAAAGGGGAAAACAATACAAGTTATATACTACAAGCTAACACAGAAATCTAACAGAATAACAGAGAATATGACGAACAATGGCTACAGAGAATATACATACGTGGGGAATCTTACGCATGCGCGACCTGGAATCCAGTCCTCAGCTATCAGGTAGAAAGCCTTCAGAGACATGAGGCTGGCCAGGCAACAGTGGTCTTTATATACACAACATACATTCACAATACAATGGTACCTGTAATCTCATTGTTCATTGGACACAGGGATGTGTCTCTACATTACAAGAAAGGTCATAGGTGGATTTGAACAGGTGGGCTGTGTCTTTCCCCAACTGCTCTTGTGGGTGGTATCCTCAGGATTCCCGCCGCATGTGTAATTTACAGCAAATGTTCATAATCTACTTCTGTACATAACTATACGCAGGAGCGAGCGATCCTTTCCTAACTAACACCGGAATGTTACTCTTAAAATACCCTACAGCTGGATACTAGACACCACCTTTCAACCTTTATCTGACCCTTCCTATCATGCAAAGAGGAATCTCTCGGTCCAGGAACAGTTTAAACTAATCATACTCGCTGACATGGTCTAGGGGAATATTAACTACAAAATGCACTATTTGGGTTAAATATGCTACGATCGAGTCGCACGCTATATGCTCACAAACTCCGCCGTAAATACACATCTCATGCGCACGATCGCCGGAGCGATCCTACGCAACTTGCGGGTATGTGCACGCACGGGGGAACAGGTGCACGAGCAGCGTGCATGTGCATGAGGGGTTAGTACAAGGGGTATGCCCATGCATCATGATATTTTTCGACTTTGACAACATCACCTACCCATTAGCGCACCTCCAATACCTGCACACCATGATTATCAATATGCAGCCACCTCACATCACGGAGCTGCACTTCTCACGGGGAACACAACAGATCCTGTGTCCGGTGAACCGCAACACGTGACACCGGAAGTGACGTGCCGCGATTCGCTGCTAGGCAACCGCCGGACGAGTCCATAGAAACAGACTCAATCTCACTCCCATTCGGTGTCACATGACCCCGGGGGTCACATCCCATACTAGTCGCTTAGCAACCATTCAGTACTGTTAAAACGACACAAACTCAAACCAGTATACATTTTATCTTCATAATACCGGATGGGAACCACTTATTTATTAAAGGGTTATACTTATAGCGACACCCGGGGACAGCGACACCAGCATGGGCAGATCGCCTAGCAACCAGAACTGTATATCCCACTAATTGTCCCCTTAGTTAATCTAAATCACCCTATCTGTCCATTAATCTATACTCTACCCAAGGTCCACAAGTCTCTAGTGGACCCCCCTGGCAGACCTATTATCTCTGCCAGGGGTTCTCTGTTGCAGCCTTTAGCTATCTTTGTAGACAGCTTCTTACAGGAGCTAATTACATTTATACCAAGCTATCTCAGGGATACAAGTAATTGTCTGGAGAATATCTTTGAGTTAGGGGACATCGATGAGAACGTCCTCTTTGCAACTTTAGACGTGTCATCGTTATACACTATAATTCCCCACTCAGTAGGTATTGATGCTGTTAGGAGACTTATGGTGAAACGCAATGCACAGAACCCTCCTTGTGAATGTATTCTTGAACTATTGGAATTGATATTAGTACACAATCATTTCTCTTATCAAGGTGATTATTACATCCAGTGCTCGGGGACCGCAATGGGTTCAAATGTGGCCCCGATGTATGCAGGCATTTTTATGCATGATTATGAGTCAATGAATATCTACCCAAAATTTGGTTGTAAGATAAATTATTATAAAAGATTCATAGACGACATATTCCTCCTATGCAATGGCACCGAGGGGGAGTTTTTTCAAATGTTAGATGAGCTCAATTCTTTAGAGTCCACAGTTTGGTTTACTGGGACTTGTGATTCCAAATCAATTAACTTCTTGGATGTGTTTGTCTTCCGTGTAGGGAAGAGACTGGGTACAACTTTATTCCGAAAAGAGACTGATAGAAACACTTTTTTGCATGCAACCAGTAATCATCCACCCGCTCTTAAAGCAAGTCTCCCAATATCTCAGTTTATGAGGGTCCTCCGCAATAATACAAATCCAGTGATTGCAGAATTGCAGATTACACAGATGAAGGATCGTTTCCTCGAAAGGGGATATAGAAGGAATGCCATAGAAAAGCTGTCTCAATAAAGCGTGGAAGAGACTCACTCAGAAACGAGATCGTCAACAAGGACGAATGATCTTTGTAATGCAATATGACGATATGTCTCCCGTGATTACTAAGACCATCAAAAAACACTGGCCGATACTTAAATCTGAGCCAAGATTTAAAGGTACTATGGAAAAACCACCAATGATGGCCTACAGACGTGGCAGGAACCTCAAACAGATCCTGATGCAACCGGCGAGACCCCTTGTATCACGAGAGGACAATACATGGTTAAACTCCAGAAAGCCCGCAAGCTTTAAATGTGTGGGATGTGTAACGTGCCGATCACTACTGCCTGGTAGTACATTTGCACATCCACACACCGGTAGACCTATTAAGATCCGATACAAGTTGCACTGCAGACTGAGTTTTGTAATTTACATGCTCTTATGCCCCTGTGGACTAGCATATGTTGGAATGACGACATGTAGCTTCTGAGAACGAATGGCGAATCACAGAAGTTCAATCCATCAAGCCATTCTCTCTGGTCGGACAGATAAACCGGTCGCACAACATTACTTGACAGCAGGACATCAGGTGTCTGCACTTAGATCGAGCAATGATCCTGAAGAAATTGGAGGCCAGATGGATTTTTAGGCTGGGGACATTGGCTCCGGATGGACTCAATGAAAATAACCCATTAGGGGTCTTTTTGAGATAGTAGCTATAGGACCAATGCACAGTATAAAACTTAAAAAAAAATGTGAAAAATGTATAAAATTCATAAAACTTTATAAAAATGCTAAAAAAAATTTTTTTGTATATATAGTTTACACCTTTTTGTAATGTTGTGGGATCTAATGTATACTGATTTTTTATGTTATGTGTTATATAACTGTCCTCTATGGCTCACCGGCTCCTTTTCCTTCTTATTGTTATGAGTAGCATATGTTTATCTGACAATATATGCTGCCTGAGGCTTGAGATTGTTCCTTACCTGTAAATTTATTATTTAGATTAACTAAGGGGACAATTAGTGGGATATACAGTTCTGGTTGCTAGGCGATCTGCCCATGCTGGTGTCGCTGTCCCCGGGTGTCACTGTAAGTATAACCCTTTAATAAATAAGTGGTTCCCATCCGGTATTATGAAGATAAAATGTATACTGGTTTGTGTTTGTGTCGTTTTGACAGTACTGAATGGTTGCTAAGCGACTAGTATGGGATGTGACCCCCGGGGTCATGTGACACCGAATGGGAGTGAGATTGAGTCTGTTTCTACGGACTCATCCGGCAGTTGCCTAGCAGCGAATCGAGGCACGTCACTTCCGGTGTCACGTGTTGCGTTTCACCGGACACAGGATCTGTTGTGTTCCCCGTGAGAAGTGCAGCTCTGTGATGTGAGGTGGCTGCATATTGATAATCATGGTGTGCAGGTATTGGAGGTGCGCTAATGGGTAGGTGATGTATAATGTAATGGTCTTACAAATTTAATTGCAATGAATGAGTGACAATTACGATCTGGTTGATGGGTTCTGTGGCCCCGCCCATCTAATGACGTCATTATGACGTTTTTGGCGCTTTTTTGTGAATTTGAGGGTATTTAAGGAGTCGGTGAGGCATGGTCAGATATGCAGCTGATGATTTGGGGTTTTGGATGAGACAGCTTTCGTTACACCTGTTAATACTCTCCTGATGATGGTCTGTGTGGGGCCGAAAACGTTTGAGAGATATCTTCATTATGCTGCAAGATGCAGCTGAATTATGCTGTCAGTGAAATAAATTTGGTGCATATTTAAGGACTAAGACTGGTGAGTGCTCCATTTTCTGGTTTATATATATATATATATATATATATATACGGGTGGTCTTCAGTATGCCGGCTGTCAGGATCCCGGCGCACAGTATACCGGCACCGGAATCCCGACAGTCGGCATACCAACACTTATTCTCCCTCGTGGGGGTTCACGACCCCCCTGGAGGGAGAATAAAATAGCGTGGCACGCGTAGCATGCCATCGTGCCCGCAGCGTGGCGAGGGCAGCGAGCCCGCAAGGGGCTCATTTGCGCTCGCCACACTGTCGGTATGCCGGCGGTCGGGCTCCCGGCGCCGGTATGATGGTCGCCGGGAGCCCGACCACCGGCATACCATACTACACCCATATATACTGTACATACCTTGCAACATGACCCTCTCCAGGAGGGACAGAATGCTCTGCTCCTGGACTTCCCTCTTAATTTATGATTGCCATCACCTGTGCTGAAACACCTTTCCTTATCCATTAACCTGTTCAAAACAGGTGCCGGCAATCATAAACTAAGAGGAAAGTCCAGAAGCAGAGCAATTTGTCCCTCCTAGAGAGGGTCATGTTGGGAGGTATGTATATATATATATATATATATCTGTGTGTGCATACAGGTACATACACATCTTCATTATATCAGGATTTCATTGATAGGGGACCCCACAAGTTTCATTAGTGGACTGATTATAACTAACATATATTCATGTATGTTTGGTGAGTAGTTAGGCTACAACATGCAATGTACGACTCTGGTAATCTGGAAAATATCCAAAATGGATGATCAAGCTAGCATGAAAAATGCTTCCATCATTCTACCCGAACCATTTACTTCAGTGGAGAACCAATTATGACTTGAATGACCTACACCTGAGTCTTTGTAAGGGCTTTTATCTTATAAATACATTTGTATTATACAGAAGTACTAGAATAAAGTTAAGTTTGGATTCTGAAGAAAAACAAGACAGTATATTATTTAGCATTCAGTTGGATTAGGAATCAATAACTTTAAGCTAAGCAGCTTCACTGGGAAACAAACTATAAAATGAATAGAAAATGCAGTACTTTGAAATTCAGGACATATGTTGCCTTGCTCCTCTGACTCCTCATCACTTAGAATTATAAGCTTTTTAGTGCTGCTGACAACTTGTGGGGAGCACATGAAATATGTTAGGTAATAAATTCTCTGGTGATGACGCCAGATATAGGAACCAAAATAATATATTCATACCATGTGGTATATATATCGACTTAATTAACCTCCAACTTCCTTAATAGCACTACCATTAGTGGGCAATTAGCTGGCAACATGGGTGTCATATAAAAGACAAACAGGATTATGAAAGTGATACTTCCTCTGTTAATTGCATTTAAACACTAATTACAATTAAAATACAATAAAAGCACTTGATGCAGCACCACAAAGTTCTGTAATACTGCTCAATGTATTTTACAGGTACTGATGCAAAGGGTATTGTAGTACTAGGGGACTCAGCAGCCGCTCACTTCCACATACCTCCAGAGTGGATTACTACTATGAACATGTCTAGGGTAAGTGAGCACTTGTCTGTTATGTACCCTATGCCTTTGTCATGTTTGTTATTATTATAAAATAAATGACATGGAACTCAAGCGTAACAAGGACACTTCACTACAAATCAAGTATAGGACTTCTACAGTTCTCTGGATATCTGGATGGTATTCTGCTGCAGATGGTAGAGTGTATTAAAAGAAGAGAAAGCCAATAACTTACAGGGAGAGTGTGCCAGGTAGTGGTAAATAGTCCATTAATTATACCCCTTTCTCACCAACTTCTCAGGTCCAGCCTGGGTTATTGAACACGGGTTTCAAACTATGTCACAGTGGCTTGAAACCCATTTACACCGCAGACTGGACCCGGGTTATTGCCAGGACTTCTCTTTTACTGGCATTGGTACACTTGTTTTATTCATACTTGCCTACCTGACCCTCCCCATGAGGGAGAAAATGCTCTGTTCCTGGACTTTCCTGGTAGTGTATGATTGCCATCACCTGTGGTGAGCTAGTTAATTGATAAGAAAGGTGTTTCACCACAGGTGATGGCAATCATACATTACCAGGAAAGTCCAGGAACAGAGCATTTTCTCCCTCATGGAGAGGGTCAGGTAGGCAAGTATGCCCTAACATAGAGGCAGGGAGATCAATTATAAATATATATATATATGGGATGTAGTTATGTGATCGGCGGTCACAATACAGACGGCTACATTCTGCCCCCCCCCCCTCACAATCCCTACAGTCGTCATGCCGACTAGCAGGGACTAGTCTCACTCGTGGGTGTCCATAACATCCATAGAGTGGGAACAGAACCTGTGGCAAGCTCAGTGCAGCTCACCACCGACCCCGCCGGGCATCTAAATGCCGAGATCCCAGTGTCGGTATGGTGACCGACGGTCTCCAAATCACTGGTCACACGATACCAACCCATATATATATATATATATATATATATATATATATATATATATATATATCTATACACATATATACATATATATACAAGTATATTATCTATCAAAGGCATGATGTCTGGCTTTCCCCCTGCATAACCAATGCTGCTCCGGGTGTTGCGCCGGGTGGGCGCACAAATAAATCCACAATAGTCCCAATGGTGCAGCACTCCTGGCGGGTTCACTACGATATGCCGGCGGTCGGGCTCCCGGCAACCAGCATACCGGTGCCAGGAGCCCGACCACCGGCTTACCGACAGTGTGTCGAGCGCAAATGAGCCCCTTACAGGCTCGCTGCGCTCGCCACGCTATGGGCACGGTGGCGCGCTACACGCACCACACTATTTTATTCTCCCTCCAGGGGGGTCGTGGACCCCAACAAGGGAGAAGTGTCGGTATGCCGGCTGTCGGGATCCCGGCGCCGGTATACTGTGCGCTGGGATCCCGTCAGTCGGCATACTGAAGACCACCCCTCCTGGCATCTAAGTAATGCCACTGTTTTAGGCATAAGTTTGGCAATGTTTCATTGCCCTTTATTAGTGTGGCACTTTCATCAGGTCTTGAATAAAGTGCCACACGAATAAAGGGCACTGAAACGTTGCCAAACTTATACCTAAAACAGTGTATTACTTAGATGCCAGGAGTGCTGCACCATTGGGACTGATGGGTGGTCTTCAGTATGCCGACTGACGGGATCCCGGCGCACAGTATACCGGCGCCGGAATCCCGACAGCCGGCATACCGACACTTATTCTCCCTCGTGGGGGTCCACGACCCCCCTGGAGGGAGAATAAAATAGTGTGCCCGTAGCGTGGCGAGCGCAGCGAGCCCGCAAGGGGCTCATTTGCGCTCGCCACACTGTCGGTAAGCCGGCGGTCGGGCTCCCGGCGCCGGTATGCTGGTCGCCGGGAGCCTGACCGCCGGCATATCGTAGTGAACCCGGACTGAAATATATATATATTACAGACAGACCCAAAAATTCCAATTTAACATACAATAGCAGCAGGATTAAAAAAACAAAACCCCAATACAGGCTGAGCCAGCTTACTTTTTGCTCGGCTGCTGGTGACACAGGAGAGCTACCGCTCGTGCTGGCTCCACTTCTTCCGTGCAGCCTGCACGCCCAGCCACTGACTGAGCCGCAGGCTGCTACATCACGCCATTGGACAGCTGAGCCATCGCTCAGCTGTCCTGTCCTTCATGCAACGCCGGTGCAACCGCTGTTAGTTTGCCAGGGCAACCTATGAGACGACGCGGGGGTCCCGGAGCACAGTGCTGCCTTTCGTATCGGCATACCTCCCAACATGACCCTCTCCAGGAGGGACAGAATGCTCTGCTTCTGGACTTCCCTCTTACTGTATGATTGCCATCACCTGTGGTAAAACACCTTTCTTATGCACTAACCTGTTCAAAACAGGTGCCGCCAATCATAAATTAAGAGAAAATTCCAGAAGCAGAGCATTTTGTCCCTCCTGGAGAGGGTCATGTTGAGAGGTATGGTATCGGCAGTGGTGCAAGTAGAAAAAATGTCTTACAGGTACTGTGTCTTACAGGTACTGTGTGCGCGCGCCTTTGGCGCGCGCACCCAAAAAATGGGCGTGGCCAAATGCCATATGGGACGTGGTCAATGAAAATGTGGGCGTGATACACATATGGGGGAGGGGCAGATACACATGACCCCCACAGTGCCAGATACTTAAAATCACCATGTCCACTGTACAGCAGCAGCAGCACCAAATATAACTTACCTAATAAGTGTGTTATATACAGTGCCCCATATACATATATATATATATACGTACTGCTGTGGTCTTTGTATTCATTTATATCCAGCCGTGAGTGCCGCTTCTCCTTGTTACATATATATATATACATATATATATATATATATATACACACACACACTGCCCCAGGCCGCTGACACTGTTTTATAGTATGTATATATATATATATATATATATATATATACATACACACACACACACACACACACACACACACACATATACTAGACTAGTACAGACAGTACACTGTCGGTACTAGTCTAGTATCTAGTATATATACTGTTAAAACAGTGTCAGCAGCCTGGGGCAGTGTGTGTGTGTGTGTGTGTGTGTGTGTGTGTGTGTGTGTGTGTGTGTGTGTGTGTGTATATATATATATATATATATATATATATATATATATGTGTGTGTGTATGAGTATATATATATACATACATACATACATACATACATATATATATATATATATATATATATATATATAGGCGAAAAGAAAGGACCGGCACTCCTCTTCCCGGATTCAATGCTTGGGTGCCCTCCTAGATTGAATTGGATAAGGGGTAACAAAAGCAGGCGGCACTCCAAGTCTGTGGTAGATTTCAAGTGTATTACACACAAAACTTAATCCAACGTTTCGGGGTCCAAGCGCCCCTTTGTCAAGGTGAACAGTGAATATAGGTGATACAATTCATACCTTATATAGAAGAAGAAAGCCCGCCAGGTGTCCCGTTCACGCCCGCCCGGCCGCCTGCATCGCGTCTCTCCGTCTGTCTCTGGATGATGACGTCATGGATGGTGCGCCTCCGTGCGTACGTGGTTGTCAAGGTTACAAGACGCTGTAAGCAGGCCGGGCTGCGGCGTGAATAGAAGAAAACAGATAGTGTCGTATTAAGCACAAATACAGAACCCCACACCAAAATACAAATATAAATAAAGTGCTCCAATGGGAAAAATTGCATAAAGCTTCATTAAGGTGATATCTGCAGAAACACCGGCACTAGAATCGTGCATATAAACGTGATTGACAAAAAATTATAAAAACTCAAAAAAGGGAGATTTTAGGAACGCAAAAAAGATATTATGACATTGCGGAGGGTGATCTGGAGAAATCTGACTGTCCACTATGCTATCTCAACATGTGCTGTTTTTCTCACGTTACATAGACGACCTGTTCCTATTGTGGACAGGGGGCTTGGAAGAATTTGAACATCTTATGCACACCACCAACTCCAGACCATCAGGGGTTAAATATACTTACCAGACAAGTACCAACTCAACACATTACTTGGATGTGCTGGTAACCATTGAGGATGGGACCCTACACACTGGGGTATATACCAAACCCACAGACAGAAATACCCTGCTAAAGGCTAACAGCCACCACCCCAAAGCCCTCAAAAAGGGCCTTCCACGCTCGCAGATGATAAGGGTTTCACGTCTGGTTAGCGACCGTGACGAGTTGGAGAAGGAATTGGACAAGATGGTCATGAAATTTGCGGAACGAGGGTATGGGACACCTGGCGGGCTTTCTTCTTCTATATAAGGTATGAATTGTATCACCTATATTCACTGTTCACCTTGACAAAGGGGCGCTTGGACCCCGAAACGTTGGATTAAGTTTTGTGTGTAATACACTTGAAATCTACCACAGACTTGGAGTGCCGCCTGCTTTTGTTACCCCTTATATATATATATATATATATATATATATATATACACACATATATATATTTATATATGCACACACATACACTCTATATAAAGTTACACTGAGTGTACCTCACTCAGGCAGTTAAGCTGCTAGTGCTCCAGCTCGCCTCCACAACAAACTGCGCTGACTGCGCCTAACGGTAACGGTCCCCCGGCCCTGTGTCTCTGCTACTCGCTGCCAGTGCCACTGCCGCTGCTCAAGCCTCGGCCTCCTCAGACCCGCCGCGCCCAGCCAGCCTTCAGCCGCGGGAGCGTGATGACGTCATGATCATGCTCCCAGCAGGCTGAGAAGGGGAGTCGCTGATGCGGAGGCGCCCAGCGACTGCAGTGGGACCTGGGGAGCACAATACAGTCCAGTAAGCGGCACGGCCCGGCGGAGTGGGTACGGCGTACCCGCGGCAAAATTCTTAAGGGTACGCCGTACCCGCCCACTTGCAGGGCTGGGTATCGGTAACAAAGATCCGATCTGTGGCAGGTGAGATGGCGGGGGCCCTTTTAGAAAGGGGGGCCCAGGGTACATTCCACCTAGGCCCCCCCTTAATCCGGCTCTGGGGCAGACAATGGCCAACTTGATGATCTGTTGGATAAACGTAATGTAAGTATGTAATATTTAATATTTCCATTTTGGACAGAATTAGTATTTAAGTCAGGTGACAGCAAACAGTTGTACTTGTACTCAAAATGAGTGGTGCTTTGTAGCTGCTGGTCAGGAGGCTGATACTGAGTGCTTGTCATAATATCCCTTTAATTCGTAACACCTATGATTAACACAGGTTCTGCATTTCATCTGGATGTAATCAGCCTCAGAACCTATGTCCATCATAGATGTAAAGGATTAATGATATATCATGGCAAGCCTACACAAAGACCATTTGTGGACATTTCATAAAGCCACTGTTTAGCACATAGGTCTGCAAACTTGATCCTCTTTGACCCACACAGTGCATGTTTTTCAAGGTCTCCTCACAGAATCACAAGTGAAATAATTAACTCCACCTGCGGACCTTTTAAAATGTGTCTGTGAGTAATTAATACACCTGTGCACCTGCTAGGTTACCTGCAAAATATGCACTGTGTGGGGTAATGAGGACCGAGTTTGCAGACCTATGGTTTAGCACCACTTCACAGTAGTGATGTGCACCGGACATTTTTCGGGTTTTGTGTTTTGGATTCGGTTCCGCGGCCGTGTTTTGGATTCGGACGCGTTTTGGCAAAACATTCCTGAAATTTTTTGGTCGGATTCGGGTGTGTTTTGGATTCGGGTGTTTTTTTACAAAAACCCCTCAAAAACAGCTTAAATCATAGAATTTGGGGGTCATTTTGATCCCATAGTATTATTAACCTCAATAACCATAATTTCCACTCATTTTCAGTCTATTCTGAACACCTCACACCTCACAATATTATTTTTAGTCCTAAAATTTGCACCGAGGTCGCTGGATGACTAAGCTAAGCGACGCAAGTGGCCGACACAAACACCTGGCCCATCTAGGAGTGGCACTGCAGTGTCAGACAGGATGGCACTTCAAAAAAATAGTCCCCAAACAGCACATGATGCAAAGAAAAAAAGAGGCGCAATGAGGTAGCTGTGTGACTAAGCTAAGCGACCCAAGTGGCCGACACAAACACCTGGCCCATCTAGGAGTGGCACTGCAGTGTCAGACAGGATGGCACTTCAAAAAAATAGTCCCCAAACAGCACATGATGCAAAGAAAATGAGAGGCGCAACGAGGTAGCTGTGTGACTAAGCTAAGCGACCCAAGTGGCCGACACAAACACCTAGCCCATCTAGGAGTGGCACGGCAGTGTCAGACAGGATGGCACATCAAAAAAAATAGTCCCCAAACAGCACATGATGCAAAGAAAAAAAGAGGTGCACCAAGGTCGCTGGATGGCTAAGCTAAGCGACACAAGTGGCCGACACAAACACCTGGCCCATCTAGGAGTGGCACTGCAGTGTGAGGCAGGATGGCACTTCAAAAAAAATAGTCCCCAAACAGCACATGATGCAAAGAAAAATGAAAGAAAAAAGAGGTGCAAGATGGAATTGTCCTTGGGCCCTCCCACCCACCCTTATGTTGTATAAACAGGACATGCACACTTTAACAAACCCATCATTTCAGCGACAGGGTCTGCCACACAACTGTGACTGAAATGACTGGTTGGTTTGGGCCCCCACCAAAAAAGAAGCAATCAATCTCTCCTTGCACAAACTGGCTCTACAGAGGCAAGATGTCCACCTCCTCCTCATCGTCCGATTCCTTACCCCTTTCACTGTGTACATCCCCCTCCTCACAGATTATTAATTCGCCCCCACTGGATTCCACCGTCTCAGGTCCCTGTGTACGTTCTGGAGGCAATTGCTGGTGAATGTCTCCACGGAGGAATTGATTATAATTAATTTTGATGAACATCATCTTCTCCACATTTTCTGGAAGTAACCTCGTACGCCGATTGCTGACAAGGTGAGCGGCTGCACTAAACACTCTTTCGGAGTACACACTGGAGGGTGGGCAACTTAGGTAAAATAAAGCCAGTTTCTGCAAGGGCCTCCAAATTGCCTCTTTTTCCTGCCAGTATACGTACGGACTGTCTGACGTGCCTGCTTGGATGCTGTCACTCATATAATCCTCCACCATTCTTTCAATGGTGAGAGACTGCCCTGCATAACCGCCAGCGGGTGGGCTCGGAATTCTTAGCCTTTTCCTCGCACCCCCAGTTGCGGGAGAATGTGAAGGAGGAGCTGTTGACGGGTCACGTTCTGCTTGACTTGACAATTTTCTCACCAGCAGGTCTTTGAACCTCTGCAGACTTGTGTCTGCCGGAAAGAGAGATACAACGTAGGTTTTAAATCTAGGATCGAGCACGGTGGCCAAAATGTAGTGCTCTGATTTCAACAGATTGACCACCCGTGAATCCTGGTTAAGCGAATTAAGGGCTCCATCCACAAGTCCCACATGCCTAGCGGAATCGCTCTGTTTTAGCTCCTCCTTCAATGTCTCCAGTTTCTTCTGCAAAAGCCTGATGAGGGGAAAAACCTGACTCAGGCTGGCAGTGTCTGAACTGACTTCACGTGTGGCAAGTTCAAAGGGTTGCAGAACCTTGCACAACGTTGAAATCATTCTCCACTGCGCTTGAGTCAGGTGCATTCCCCCTCCTTTGCCTATATCGTGGGCAGATGTATAGGCTTGAATGGCCTTTTGCTGCTCCTCCATTGTCTGAAGCATATAGAGGGTTGAATTCCACCTCGTTACCACCTCTTGCTTCAGATGATGGCAGGGCAGGTTCAGGACTGTTTGCTGGTGCTCCAGTCTTCGGCACGCGGTGGCTGAATGCCGAAAGTGGCCCACAATTCTTCGGGCCACCGACAGCATCTCTTGCACGCCCCTGTCGTTTTTTAAATAATTCTGCACCACCAAATTCAAAGTATGTGCAAAACATGGGACGTGCTGGAATTTGCCCAGATGTAATGCATGCACAATATTGCTGGCATTGTCCGATGTCACAAATCCCCAGGAGAGTCCATTTGGGGTAAGCCATTCTGCGATGATGTTCCTCAGTTTCCGTAAGAGGTTGTCAGCTGTGTGCCTCTTCTGGAAAGCGGTGATACAAAGCGTAGCCTGCCTAGGAACGAGTTGGCGTTTGCGAGATGCTGCTACTGGTGCCGCCGCTGCTGTTCTTGCTGCAGGAGGCAATACATCTACCCAGTGGGCTGTCATAGTCATATAGTCCTGAGTCTGCCCTGCTCCACTTGTCCACATGTCCGTGGTTAAGTGGACATTGGGTACAACTGCATTTTTTAGGACACTGCTGACTCTTTTTCTGAGGTCTGTGTACATTTTCGGTATCGCCTGCCTAGAGAAATGGAACCTAGATGGTATTTGGTACCGGGGACACAGTACCACAATCAAGTCTGTAGTTACCTGTGAATTAAAGGTGGATAACGGAAACACGTTTCTCACCGTCCAGGCTGCCAAGGCCTGAGTTATCCACTTTGCAGCAGGATGACTGCTGTGATATTTCATCTTCCTCGCAAAGGACTGTTGGACAGTCAATTGCTTATTGGAAGTAGTACAAGTAGTCTTCTGACTTCCCCTCTGGGATGATGATCGACTCCCTGCAGCAACAACAGCAGCTCCAGCAGCAGTAGGCGTTACGCTCAAGGATGCATCGGAGGAATCCCAGGCAGGAGAGGACTCGTCAGACTTGACAGTGACATGGCCTGCAGGACTATTGGCTTTCCTGTGTAAGGAGGAAATTGACACTGAGGGAGTTGGTGGTGTGGTTTGCAGGAGCTTGGTTACAAGAGGAAGGGATTTAGTGGTCAGTGGACTGCTTCCGCTGTCATCCAAAGTTTTTGAACTTGTCACTGACTTATGATGAATGCGCTGCAGGTGACGTATAAGGGAGGATGTTCCGAGGTGGTTAACGTCCTTACCCCTACTTATTACAGCTTGACAAAGGCAACACACGGCTTGACACCTGTTGTCCGCATTTGTGTTAAAATAATTCCACACCGAAGAGGTGATTTTTTTTTGTAATTTGACCAGGCATGTCAATGGCCATATTCGTCCCATGGAGTCTCCCCGGGTGCCTGACTTAAACAAACCACCTCACCATCAGAATCCTCCTTGTCAATTTCCTCCTCAGCGCCAGCAACACCCATATCCTCGTCCTGGTGTACTTCAACAGTGACATCTTCAATTTGACTATCAGGAACTGGATTGCGGGTGCTCCTTCCAGCACTTGCAGGGGGCGTGCAAATGGTGGAAGGCGCCACCTCTTCCCGTCCAGTGTTGGGAAGGTCAGGCATCGCAGCCGACACAATTGGACTCTCCTTGGGGATTTGTGATTTAGAAGAACGCACAGTTCTTTGGTGTGCTTTTGCCAGCTTAAGTCTTTTCATTTTTCTAGCGAGAGGATGAGTGCTTCCATCCTCATGTGAAGCTGAACCACTAGCCATGAACATAGGCCAGGGCCTCAGCCGTTCCTTGCCACTCCGTGTCGTAAATGGCATATTGGCAAGTTTACGCTTCTCCTCAGACGCTTTTAATTTTGATTTTTGGGTCATTTTACTGAACTTTTGTGTTTTGGATTTTACATGCTCTCTACTATGACATTGGGCATCGGCCTTGGCAGACGACGTTGATGGAATTTCATCGTCTCGGCCATGACTAGTGGCAGCAGCTTCAGCACGAGGTGGAAGTGGATCTTGATCTTTCCCTATTTTACCCTCCACATTTTTGTTCTCCATTTTTTAATGTGTGGAATTATATGCCAGTATCAATAGCAATGGCCTACTACTATATATACTGCGCACAACTGAAATGCACCACAGGTATGGATGGATAGTATACTTGACGACACAGAGGTAGGTAGAGCAGTGGCCTACTGTACCGTACTGCTATATATTATATACTGGTGGTCAGCAAACTGTGCAAAACTGAAATGCACCACAGGTATGGATGGATAGTATACTTGACGACACAGAGGTAGGTAGAGCAGTGGCCTACTTTACCGTACTGCTATATATTATATACTGGTGGTCAGCAAACTGTGCAAAACTGAAATGCACCACAGGTATGGATGGATAGTATACTTGACGACACAGAGGTAGGTAGAGCAGTGGCCTACTGTACCGTACTGCTATATATTATATACTGGTGGTCAGCAAACTGTGCAAAACTGAAATGCACCACAGGTATGGATGGATAGTATACTTGACGACACAGAGGTAGGTAGAGCAGTGGCCTTCTGTACCGTACTCCTATATATTATATACTGGTGGTCAGCAAAATTATGCACTGTACTCCTACTATATACAACAATGCAGCACATATATGGAGCGTTTTTCAGGCAGAGAACGTATAATACTGGTGGTCACTGGTCAGCGAAACTCTGCACTGTACTCCTCCTATATAATACTGCTGGTACCCAGTCCCCACAATAAAGCAGTGTGAGCACAGATATATGCAGCACACTGAGCACAGATATGGAGCGTTTTTCAGGCAGATAACGTATAATACTGGTGGTCACTGGTCAGCAAAACTCTGCACTGTACTCCTCCTATAATACTGCTGGTCCCCAGAATAAAGATATTTGCACTGCAGCCCCCTGAAACAAAGTGAGAGGACGCCAGCCACGTCCTCTCACTATCATTTCTAATGCACAAGTGAAAAATGGCGGTGACGCGCGGCTCCTTATATAGAATCCGAATCTCGCGAGAATCCGACAGCGGGATGATGACGTTCGGGCGCGCTCGGGTTAACCAAGCAAGGCGGGAGGATCCGAGTCTGCCTCGGACCCGTGTAAAAAGGGTGAAGTTCGGGGGGGGTTCGGATTCCGAGGAACCGAACCCGCTCATCATTACTTTACAGACATAGACAGCCAAAGAAATTGTCCAGCTTGTACACATCTAGCTCTCTCCAATCAGAGTCCTGTATTCTCTCAGGAGACCAAACAATGGGGGTCATTCCGAGTTGTTCGCTCGGTAAATTTCTTCGCATCGCAGCGATTTTCCGCTTAGTGCGCATGCGCAATGTCCGCACTGCGACTGCGCCAAGTAAATTTGCTATGCAGTTAGGAATTTTACTCACGGTTTTTTCCTCGTTCTGGTGATCGTAATGTGATTGACAGGAAGTGGGTGTTTCTGGGCGGAAACTGGCCGTTTTATGGGTGTGTGTGAAAAAACGCTACCGTTTCTGGGAATAACGCGGGAGTGGCTGGAGAAACGGAGGAGTGTCTGGGCGAACGCTGGGTGTGTTCGTGACATAAAACCAGGAACGACAAGCACTGAACTGATCGCAGATGCCGAGTAAGTCTCGAGTTACTCAGAAACTGCACAGAGATGTCTTATCGCAAATTGCGAATCTTTCGTTCGCAATTTTAAGAAGCTAAGATTCACTCCCAGTAGGCGGCGGCTTAGCGTGTGCAAAGCTGCTAAAAGCAGCTTGCGAGCGAACAACTCGGAATGACCCCCCATGCCAAATACAAAACTTTAAAAGGAATGAGTGGTAGAGATGAGCGGGTTCGGTTTCTCTGAATCCGAACCCGCCAGAACTTCATGGTTTTTTTCACGGGTCCGAGCAGACTCGGATCTTCCCGCCTTGCTCGGTTAACCCGAGCGCGCCCGAACGTCATCATGACGCTGTCGGATTCTCGCGAGGCTCGGATTCTATCGCGAGACTCGGATTCTATATAAGGAGCCGCGCGTCGCCGCCATTTTCACACGTGCATTGAGATTGATAGGGAGAGGACGTGGCTGGCGTCCTCTCCATTTAGATTATAAGAGACTGAGAGAGATTTACTGGAGCTGACTAGGAGAAGTACTGTTACTGTAGAAGTGTAGAGACTGAGTGGAGAGAGTTTACTAGTGAGGACAGTGCAGTTTACTTTATAATCCGTTCTCTGCCTGAAAAAAGCGATACACAGCACACAGTGACTCAGTCACATACCATATCTGTGTGCACTGCTCAGGCTCAGGCCAGTGTGCTGCATCATCTATTATCTATATATAATATTAAATATATCTGTCTGACTGCTCAGCTCACACAGCTTATAATTGTGGGGGAGACTGGGGAGCACTACTGCAGTGCCAGTTATAGGTTATAGCAGGAGCCAGGAGTACATAATATATTATATAGTGAGTGACCACCAGACACACAGTGCAGTTTATTTAATATATCCGTTCTCTGCCTGAAAAAAGCGATACACACAGTGACTCAGTCAGTCACATACCATATCTGTGTGCACTGCTCAGGCTCAGGCCAGTGTGCTGCATCATCTATATATATTATATATCTGTCTGACTGCTCAGCTCACACAGCTTATAATTGTGGGGGAGACTGGGGAGCACTACTGCAGTGCCAGTTATAGGTTATAGCAGGAGCCAGGAGTACATATTATATTAAAATTAAACAGTGCACACTTTTGCTGCAGGAGTGCCACTGCCAGTGTGACTGACCAGTGACCTGACCACACTGACCACCAGTATAGTTAGTAGTATACTTATATTGTGATTGCCTGAAAAAGTTAAACACTCGTCGTGTGACTTCACTTGTGTGTTTTTTTTTTTTTTATTCTATAAAAATAAAACTCATTCTGCTGACAGACAGTGTCCAGCAGGTCCGTCATTATATAATATATAATATATACCTGTCCGGCTGCAGTAGTGATATATATATATTTTTTATATCATTTATCATCCAGTCGCAGCAGACACAGTACGGTAGTTCACGGCTGTGGCTACCTCTGTGTCTCTGCACTCGGCAGGCAGTCCGTCCATAATTGTAATACCACCTAACCGTGGATTTTTTTCATTCTTCTTTATACATACATAGTTACATAGACATCTTCTCTTTATCAACCAGTCTCTATTAGCTGCAGACACAGTACAGTACGGTAGTTCACGGCTGTGGCTACCTCTGTGTCTGCACTCGGCAGGCAGTCCGTCCATAATTGTATACCACCTAACCGTGGTTTTTTTTCATTCTTCTTTATACATACATAGTTACATAGACATCTTCTCTTTATCAACCAGTCTATATTAGCTGCAGACACAGTACAGTACGGTAGTTCACGGCTGTGGCTACCTCTGTGTCTGCACTCGGCAGGCAGTCCGTCCATAATTGTATACCACCTAACCGTGGATTTTTTTCAGTCTTCTTTATACATACATAGTTACATAGACATCTTCTCTTTATCAACCAGTCTATATTAGCTGCAGACACAGTACAGTACGGTAGTTCACGGCTGTGGCTACCTCTGTGTCTGCAGTCGGCAGGCAGTCCATAATTGTATACTAGTATCCATCTCCATTGTTTACCTGAGGTGCCTTTTAGTTGTGCCTATTAAAATATGGAGAACAAAAATGTTGAGGTTCCAAAATTAGGGAAAGATCAAGATCCACTTCCACCTCGTGCTGAAGCTGCTGCCACTAGTCATGGCCGAGACGATGAAATGCCAGCAACGTCGTCTGCCAAGGCCGATGCCCAATGTCATAGTACAGAGCATGTCAAATCCAAAACACCAAATATCAGAAAAAAAAGGACTCCAAAACCTAAAATAAAATTGTCGGAGGAGAAGCGTAAACTTGCCAATATGCCATTTACCACACGGAGTGGCAAGGAACGGCTGAGGCCCTGGCCTATGTTCATGGCTAGTGGTTCAGCTTCACATGAGGATGGAAGCACTCAGCCTCTCGCTAGAAAAATGAAAAGACTCAAGCTGGCAAAAGCAGCACAGCAAAGAACTGTGCATTCTTCGAAATCCCAAATCCACAAGGAGAGTCCAATTGTGTCGGTTGCGATGCCTGACCTTCCCAACACTGGACGTGAAGAGCATGCGCCTTCCACCATTTGCACGCCCCCTGCAAGTGCTGGAAGGAGCACCCGCAGTCCAGTTCCTGATAGTCAGATTGAAGATGTCAGTGTTGAAGTACACCAGGATGAGGAGGATATGGGTGTTGCTGGCGCTGGGGAGGAAATTGACCAGGAGGATTCTGATGGTGAGGTGGTTTGTTTAAGTCAGGCACCCGGGGAGACACCTGTTGTCCGTGGGAGGAATAGGGCCGTTGACATGCCAGGTGAAAATACCAAAAAAATCAGCTCTTCGGTGTGGAGGTATTTCACAAGAAATGCGGACAACAGGTGTCAAGCCGTGTGTTCCCTTTGTCAAGCTGTAATAAGTAGGGGTAAGGACGTTAACCACCTCGGAACATCCTCCCTTATACGTCACCTGCAGCGCATTCATAATAAGTCAGTGACAAGTTCAAAAACTTTGGGTGACAGCGGAAGCAGTCCACTGACCAGTAAATCCCTTCCTCTTGTAACCAAGCTCACGCAAACCACCCCACCAACTCCCTCAGTGTCAATTTCCTCCTTCCCCAGGAATGCCAATAGTCCTGCAGGCCATGTCACTGGCAATTCTGACGAGTCCTCTCCTGCCTGGGATTCCTCCGATGCATCCTTGCGTGTAACGCCTACTGCTGCTGGCGCTGCTGTTGTTGCCGCTGGGAGTCGATGGTCATCCCAGAGGGGAAGTCGTAAGCCCACTTGTACTACTTCCAGTAAGCAATTGACTGTTCAACAGTCCTTTGCGAGGAAGATGAAATATCACAGCAGTCATCCTACTGCAAAGCGGATAACTGAGGCCTTGACAACTATGTTGGTGTTAGACGTGCGTCCGGTATCCGCCGTTAGTTCACAGGGAACTAGACAATTTATTGAGGCAGTGTGCCCCCGTTACCAAATACCATCTAGGTTCCACTTGTCTAGGCAGGCGATACCGAGAATGTACACGGACGTCAGAAAAAGACTCACCAGTGTCCTAAAAAATGCAGTTGTACCCAATGTCCACTTAACCACGGACATGTGGACAAGTGGAGCAGGGCAGGGTCAGGACTATATGACTGTGACAGCCCACTGGGTAGATGTATGGACTCCCGCCGCAAGAACAGCAGCGGCGGCACCAGTAGCAGCATCTCGCAAACGCCAACTCTTTCCTAGGCAGGCTACGCTTTGTATCACCGCTTTCCAGAATACGCACACAGCTGAAAACCTCTTACGGCAACTGAGGAAGATCATCGCGGAATGGCTTACCCCAATTGGACTCTCCTGTGGATTTGTGGCATCGGACAACGCCAGCAATATTGTGTGTGCATTAAATATGGGCAAATTCCAGCACGTCCCATGTTTTGCACATACCTTGAATTTGGTGGTGCAGAATTTTTTAAAAAACGACAGGGGCGTGCAAGAGATGCTGTCGGTGGCCAGAAGAATTGCGGGACACTTTCGGCGTACAGGCACCACGTACAGAAGACTGGAGCACCACCAAAAACTACTGAACCTGCCCTGCCATCATCTGAAGCAAGAAGTGGTAACGAGGTGGAATTCAACCCTCTATATGCTTCAGAGGTTGGAGGAGCAGCAAAAGGCCATTCAAGCCTATACAATTGAGCACGATATAGTAGGTGGAATGCACCTGTCTCAAGCGCAGTGGAGAATGATTTCAACGTTGTGCAAGGTTCTGATGCCCTTTGAACTTGCCACACGTGAAGTCAGTTCAGACACTGCCAGCCTGAGTCAGGTCATTCCCCTCATCAGGCTTTTGCAGAAGAAGCTGGAGACATTGAAGGAGGAGCTAACACGGAGCGATTCCGCTAGGCATGTGGGACTTGTGGATGGAGCCCTTAATTCGCTTAACAAGGATTCACGGGTGGTCAATCTGTTGAAATCAGAGCACTACATTTTGGCCACCGTGCTCGATCCTAGATTTAAAGCCTACCTTGGATCTCTCTTTCCGGCAGACACAAGTCTGCTGGGGTTGAAAGACCTGCTGGTGACAAAATTGTCAAGTCAAGCGGAACGCGACCTGTCAACATCTCCTCCTTCACATTCTCCCGCAACTGGGGGTGCGAGGAAAAGGCTCAGAATTCCGAGCCCACCCGCTGGCGGTGATGCAGGGCAGTCTGGAGCGACTGCTGATGCTGACATCTGGTCCGGACTGAAGGACCTGACAACGATTACGGACATGTCGTCTACTGTCACTGCATATGATTCTCTCAACATTGATAGAATGGTGGAGGATTATATGAGTGACCGCATCCAAGTAGGCACGTCACACAGTCCGTACTTATACTGGCAGGAAAAAGAGGCAATTTGGAGGCCCTTGCACAAACTGGCTTTATTCTACCTAAGTTGCCCTCCCACAAGTGTGTACTCCGAAAGAGTGTTTAGTGCCGCCGCTCACCTTGTCAGCAATCGGCGTACGAGGTTACATCCAGAAAATGTGGAGAAGATGATGTTCATTAAAATGAATTATAATCAATTCCTCCGCGGAGACATTGACCAGCAGCAATTGCCTCCACAAAGTACACAGGGAGCTGAGATGGTGGATTCCAGTGGGGACGAATTGATAATCTGTGAGGAGGGGGATGTACACGGTGATATATCGGAGGGTGAAGATGAGGTGGACATCTTGCCTCTGTAGAGCCAGTTTGTGCAAGGAGAGATTAATTGCTTCTTTTTTGGGGGGGGTCCAAACCAACCCGTCATATCAGTCACAGTCGTGTGGCAGACCCTGTCACTGAAATGATGGGTTGGTTAAAGTGTGCATGTCCTGTTTTGTTTATACAACATAAGGGTGGGTGGGAGGGCCCAAGGACAATTCCATCTTGCACCTCTTTTTTCTTTTCTTTTTCTTTGCATCATGTGCTGATTGGGGAGGGTTTTTTGGAAGGGACATCCTGCGTGACACTGCAGTGCCACTCCTAGATGGGCCCGGTGTTTGTGTCGGCCACTAGGGTCGCTAATCTTACTCACACAGTCAGCTACCTCATTGCGCCTCTTTTTTTCTTTGCGTCATGTGCTGTTTGGGGAGGGTTTTTTAGAAGGGACATCCTGCGTGACACTGAAGTGCCACTCCTAGATGGGCCCGGTGTTTGTGTCGGCCACTAGGGTCGCTAATCTTACTCACACAGCTACCTCATTGCGCCTCTTTTTTTCTTTGCGTCATGTGCTGTTTGGGGAGGGTTTTTTGGAAGGGACATCCTGCGTGACACTGCAGTGCCACTCCTAGATGGGCCCGGTGTTTGTGTCGGCCACTAGGGTCGCTAATCTTACTCACACAGCTACCTCATTGCGCCTCTTTTTTTCTTTGCGTCATGTGCTGTTTGGGGAGGGTTTTTTGGAAGGGCCATCCTGCGTGACACTGCAGTGCCACTCCTAGATGGGCCCGGTGTTTGTGTCGGCCACTAGGGTCGCTAATCTTACTCACACAGCTACCTCATTGCGCCTCTTTTTTTCTTTGCGTCATGTGCTGTTTGGGGAGGGTTTTTTGGAAGGGACATCCTGCGTGACACTGCAGTGCCACTCCTAGATGGGCCCGGTGTTTGTGTCGGCCACTAGGGTCGCTAATCTTACTCACACAGCTACCTCATTGCGCCTCTTTTTTTCTTTGCGTCATGTGCTGTTTGGGGAGGGTTTTTTGGAAGGGACATCCTGCGTGACACTGCAGTGCCACTCCTAGATGGGCCCGGTGTTTGTGTCGGCCACTAGGGTCGCTTATCTTACTCACACAGCGACCTCGGTGCAAATTTTAGGACTAAAAATAATATTGTGAGGTGTGAGGTATTCAGAATAGACTGAAAATGAGTGTAAATTATGGTTTTTGAGGTTAATAATACTTTGGGATCAAAATGACCCCCAAATTCTATGATTTAAGCTGTTTTTTAGTGTTTTTTGAAAAAAACACCCGAATCCAAAACACACCCGAATCCGACAAAAAAAATTCGGTGAGGTTTTGCCAAAACGCGTTCGAACCCAAAACACGGCCGCGGAACCGAACCCAAAACCAAAACACAAAACCCGAAAAATTTCAGGCGCTCATCTCTAATGAGTGGTGCTAACCCAGAAAGAACTATTAGTATTTTTAAAAGTGCTTCTGAAAAAAGTGCTTATGTACCAGATCTAAATTGTAAATGTATGCACATTTACGGATAATAGTAGAGTGGTAGTAACCTGCTTAGCATAATTACACATGTTTAATGATCATCTTAATGCTTATGAGGTAGCAAAGGTAACAAGTGTTATATCAAATCACTGCTTATTTTTACCTTGCTACCTTATAACTCTTTCTCCCTTTAACTATTTATAATTTAATTTTATTTAATGCAGACAAAGATACTCTTTGATAGTATATCACCTGGGAATATTGATGGGATTTTGGAGGCATGTTTGCCTTGTTTTCTGCTGTAGTGCACAATAATATTAACACATTATCTAAAAATAACTGTATGAGAGGAGGATTCATGTGTTTTCCTGTGAGAAGATTGATATATACCTTTTTATCTAAAGCACCATGTGTGCATAGCATGAGTAATATAAAGAGCGCATCGAGTCTCCACTGCTCACCTACTGTATAATCCATTATATGACTGTACGGCTCGCCTGTGGATATCGACCAGACTTTTGTCAATTAATCTTTTGTCAGGGCTCTTCTGTATAAACAAGGTTGTATTTTTGCAGAGCCAAAATGTGTTTAATATATGTTTATCTTTTACTTTATTATACAGACGCACATACAAAAGTATAAATAGCAAGTTTTATAATACCACCATTGTGGACTTCAGTTAGAAAAAGCAAAATAACTATGCAAAATGAATCTGTCAGTTGGGAGCTCCAATGAATCAGATTAAGGGGAGTCACTAAGTCCTGTCATCAGGAACCCAACATCGGGTGTCTAATACCCAGGGCCGGCTCTGCCATTAGGCAGCTTTAGGCGGCTGCCTAGGGGCGCCAGCCACTGGAGGGCACCACTGAATTCATCTAGCAAAAAACTTAAGGATATCTCTGTATGTGGGTTAGTAATGAACTTATAAATGGTGGGATGGAACACAATAAGGAGCCTAGAAATATATGTACGTATACACATACAATTAAAGGGATGTAGGTGGCATACCGGCGGATGGGATGTTGCATTCAGGATGCTGACAGCCAGCATTCTGAATATTAGTATGACAGTGAGGGTTAGGGTTAGGCTGGGGGGAGGAAGGGTTATGCCAAGGGGTAAGGTTAATTCATTTCATTCAAATTTCGGTATTATGGTACATCCGTATGCTGCTGTCGGTTTTCTGGCCGGTGGCATCTCGTACCCAACCCCAATTAAATATCCCCACCAGACCCTACATACAGTATTATAGAGTATATAAAGAATAGATGGCACTCAAGGACTTTTTAAGTGAAAGTATATTGTGAACAAAGTCACAAAAACTTTAAATGTCCTTGAGCGTTGTCCCTTTTCTCTGTATATGTATAATGATGCAAATCACCCCAGCCCACCTAGTGGCCACCTGCATCTCCCCTCCAAGAGGTGGTGGTGGGGGTTTGCAGGTTAGGGGGCACTAGGCTGAAGATTGGCCTAGGGTGCAGCGAGACCTTTCACCGGCCCTGCTAATACCCCACCCCACCCCACCCAATTATTCTAACACAGATTTTTGAAAATGAAAGCAATATTATTATTATTATTATTATTATTATTATTATTTTTATTAAATATTATTTAGAATGTATTAGCTACCGTTGATATGTTGCATGATCCCTTTGATTAGGTATAGTTAAAGGGTACTACTATTTTGTTTTTCACAATAAATTAGTTACATTATATGCAAAACAATACATGTGTTGTTTCAGTTAAAATCTGACTGTTTTGTTTTAGAAATCGTTTCCCCAGGTAATGAACAAGCAAGGCTTGCTGTAGTAACTTTATAGTGATGTTTTTGTAACATTTATTATGTTTAGATAAAATAAGATAATTAAGAAACAAAGAAAACATCATAAATAGGATCAGATTTAACAACAAGTGATATTCGTTATAAATGTTAAATGGTGCTCCAGCCAATGAGCTCCTAACTCTCCCGTGTTTCAAAAATTACAGAAGCTGATTGGCTGGAGCACCATAATAACAAGAATATCAATCATTGCTACATCTGCCCCATAGTTAAAGAAAGAAGTTGGGATTCAAGCACAGTATCTCATGTTGCAGATATCAATAAGCTCCTCTTCTCAGGTTCATTTGACATTACAGTGTAGATTACTGACAGAGAAGCATTGTACAGCATTACTGACAATGACCGCCAGCTGTATTGCCAGCAGGGCCTCTATGAGGCTACAAGGCCAGTCATAATGATAGAGTGACGGAGATTGGAAGCACTTACCAGCTGTCAATGTGCAGTTATCATTCTCAATCCTCAATTCCCTTATCTCCTCTGTCTTCTTTAGTTAATAAAAGTTTTGTATTAGTTCCTATTAAATATTATAGCTATCAGAGCTGCTAAGCCTGAAGTGGCAATAAAACAATTCTGGTTCTTACACTGCCATTAATATTGTATGTCTGCAAGGAAATGAGAAGGTGAATGAGAAACTGATTGATATAGGAAAGAGGGGAAAAATACTCATATAAAAGCACTCACATTTCCAGTGTCCTATTTTTAGTATTAACCAATTCTAGCACTATCAACCAGTAATAATAGAGGAACATTCAAAATACAATACCCAGCAGACCCTTGTGGTAATCCACAGTGAGGCATCCTAAGACTCATGCTCCAAGTACTCATCTCTGGGAGGGAAATTCTCTCAGGCAGTTAAGTTTTCTTGGGAACTTGTATTGTCTGTTGGAATCCTGGTGCCTCTTGGTACAGGACAATGAGGCAGATGTATTAACCTGGAGAAGGCATAAGGAAGTGATAAACCAGTGATATGTGCAAGGTGATAAAGGCACCAGCCAATCAGCTCCAATATGTAAATTAACAGTTAGGATCTGATTGGCTGGTGCCTTTATCACCTTGCACATATCACTGGTTTATCACTTCCTTATGCCTTCTCCAGGTTAATACATCTGCCCCTCTTAACCTAAACAATGCTGGAACGTTTCCCTGATACATTGTTGTTCAAACTTTGTCTATTTTTTTTTTACACTTTTCACCCATTAATGCATGATATATAGGAAGGGGTACCTAAAGCAATGAAAGGATTTTAAACTAAAAATAAGCATTACCACATTCTTCCAACACCTGCAGGATTTTACAGTATATGAATATACTGTAATACAAGTAGAATTCAAGCGCTAAAAAGAATCATCCTCTAGGCCTGTATATTTATTACTTGTGAACATAATGTCAATCAGTAAAAAATTTTAATTATCACCTTTTTATCTGTTTAGAACTCATTTTCAAACATGGCGCTTGCCATTTCCAATGAATTAGACTGGCCTCAGTTTTCCTTGTACACTGGATTTGAGAACTCGACAATTGGGTAAGCTGTTGATCTGTAACGTATGAGTTATGTATGCTATGATAATTGTATATGCATTCTCATTCCAGTATCCATAAGTTTATTGTGGTCAATCCAGTTATCTGTGAATGGTGCTAGCTGCCATTGCAGCTGCGTTAAAACGCCAGCAAGGGCACTGTATGTTGCACCCACTCTCAGCCCAAATGCACTAATTTTTGCTCGAAGCCCTAGGGGGCTACAAGCAGCTTTGTGTGAGTTCAGGCTGCCATAAGGTGGGGCTGTTTGCGCGCTAACTCGCACCTTTGAATATATCACAGGTAATTGGATTGACCCCATAGTTGTGTTGTTTTTTTTTTATTAATGTTGATTGAACGTCAGCAGGATTACAGAGAAACACAGGTGGCAGCACATTTACACCAGCAATATAATTTAAAAAAAAAAAGTTTTAAGAGTATAAACGTGGTAATTTTTTTCGGTTGAAAGGAGGGGGTACAGAGTGTGGGAGGTGGAAGGGGAACATTGTAGCATACTGTTAGAAGGTAAGGGAGAGTGTAAAGGGAGGAGGCTTACTCTAGAAAATCATTAAGGGCTCATTTGAAAGGTGAGTGGAATTAAAGACCAATGACCACGGGACAAACAATTTCTTAATAATACTGGTCATATACTAAAGGCATTGGATGTGCCAGACTCTTGAATTGAGGAGAAGTTGGGATTTTTATAATTCAGTCTCTAGTTGGCAAGTGGCCACATACAGTGAAGGGGAATTCAATTAGCTGTGGAGTTTGTTAATTGCTGGGCTGAGGGAATCAAATTAGTGGGGATTACCCCATGTGCGAGTTCTCGCAGTCAGACTGAACCTTGCAGCTTCATGAACTGTAAAGTAAAGTCTGCGGAAAAACCTTTACGATTGGGTTCGCACGCAGAAAACCCCCCATTGATTTAGCAGTTTAAGCGGAATCAGTGGGTTTCCGCGCCTAAATCCAGAATTTTAGGTTCCGGGAAAAGGCTGTTTAATTGAACAGACTTTTCCCTGCGCAGCAAGGATTTTTACCGGCAATTAGTCATGGGGTAAGACCCACAGGTGATTGAATTCCCCGCTATGTGACTAATTAGCTTATTTGGTGACATGATGCTATTATTTTACCAAGTGGAAGGAAAAACGAGATTTATGGTAAGAACTTACCGTTGTTAAATCTCTTTCTGCAAGATATACTGGGTTCAACAGGGAATGACATTGGGGTGTAGAGTAGGATCTTGATCCGAGTCACCAACAGGCTCAAAGCTTTGACTGTTCCCAGAATGCATAGCGCTGCCTCCTCTATAACCCCACCTTCATGCACAGGAGCTCAGCTTTTGTTAACCAGTCCAATGCAGTAGCAGGCAAAAGAGACGACAACTGTTAATAGCCACATTCACCACAGTCTCACGACAGAAGAAAGTGTCAGCGGCTAATGCCATACCAACCAAAAGAAGCTAAGTGCGTCAGGGTGGGCACCCTGTGGAGCCCAGTGTACCTCGCAGAGAGAGATTTAACAACAGTAAGTGCTTACCATAAATCTCGTTTTCTGCTACGGGGTACACTGGGCTCCACAGGGAATGACATTGGGGATGTCCTAAAGCAGTTCCTTATGGGAGGGGAAGCACTGTAGCAGTCACAAGAACCCGGCATCCAAAGGAAGCATCCTGGGAGGCGGAAGTATCGAAGGCATAGAACCTTATGAACATGTTCACTGAGGACCACGTAGCCGCCTTGCACAATTGTTCAAGGGTCGCACCACGGCGGGCCGCCCAAGAAGGTCCAACCGACTGAGTAGAATGGGCCTTTATGGTAGCAGGAACTGGAAGGCCAGCCTGTAGATAAGCATGTGCAATAAACATTGTAATCCATCTGGTCAGGGTCTGCTTGTGAGCAGGCCAGCCACATTTGTGAAACCCAAACAGAACAAAGAAAGAATCAGACTTCCTGATGGAGGAAGTTCTCTTCACATAGATACAGACAGCCCGTACCACATCCAAGGACCGCTCTTTGGAAGACAAGTCAGGAGAAGCAAAGGCCGGAACCACGATTTCCTGATTAAGGTGGAAAGAAGATACCACCTTCGGTAAATACCCAGGGCATGTTCTAAGAACCGCCCGATCACGGTGACAAATCAGATAAGGTGACCTACAAGACAAGGCACCCAGATCCGACACCCGTCTAGCAGAGGCAATAGCCAGCAGAAACAATACCTTAAGAGAAAGCCACTTAAGGTCTGCAGATTCAAGAGGCTCAAACGGAGACCCTTGCAATGCCTCCAGAACCACTGACAGGTCCCAAGGAGCCACAGGCGGGACATAAGGAGGTTGAATCCGCAACACACCCTGAGTGAACGTATGCACATCAGGTAAAGTCGCAATCTTTCTCTGTAACCAAACCGACAAGGCAGAAATATGAACCTTGATGGAGGCCAGACGAAGGCCCAAGTCCAGGCCCCGTTGTAGAAAGGCCAAAAGTTTGGCTGTACTAAACTTATAAGCATCTTAAATGCGCACCAAGCAAAGTAGGAGTTCCAGACACTATGGTAAATCCAGGCAGAAGCCAGTTTCCGGACCTTCAACATGGTTTGAATGACCGCTTCAGAAAATCCTTTGGCCCTCAAGACGGAAGCTTTAAGAGCCACGCCGTCACAGCCAACCGGGCTTAATCCTGATATACACAGGGGCCCTGAAGGAGGAGATCTGGGCGTTGTGGAAGTAGAAGGGGACGCTCTATTGGGAGACCCTGAAGGTCTGAGAATCAATGCCGTCTGGGCCACGTGGGAGCGATCAGAAGCAAGATTCCTCCTTCTTGCTTGAACTTCCTCATTACTCTGGGCAGGAGTGACACCGGAGGGAACACATATGGCAGCTGAAAGTTCCATGGAATTGCCAGTGTGTCTATGAACGCTGCTTGAGAATCCCTTGTCCTTGCTCCGAAGACCAGAACCTTGTGATTGTGTCAAGGCGCCATCAGGTCCACATCTGTAAGGCCCAACCTGTCCACGAGGAGTTGAAACACTTATGGATGGAGGCTCCACTCTCCAGCGTGTACGTCCTAATGACTGAGAAAGTCCGCTTCCCAGTTTAGGACCCCTGGAATGAATACTGCCGATATGGCTGGCAGATGGCGTTCCGCCCACTGAAGAATCCATGATACTTCCCTCATTGCCATGCGGCTTCAAGTTCCGCCTTGATGATTGATGTACTTGAACAGGTCTGTTCTGTATTAAATGCTGGGCCAAGTTCAGTGAATTGAACACCGCCCGCAATTCCAGAATGTTTATCAGGAGGAGAGACTCCTCCTTGGTCCACCGACCTTGAAGGGAGTGTTGCTCCAACACCGCACCCCAACCTCTCAGACTGGCATCCGTCGTCAGAAGGACACAGTTGGAGATCCAGAAGGGACGACGCCTTTTCAATCGTTGGTCCTGAAGCCATCAGCTCAGTGACAGACAGACCTCCGGAGACCAGGAGATCATGTGAGACCTGATCCGGTGAGGCAGGCCGTCCCACTTGGCAAGAATCAGCTTCTGCAGAGGGCGGGAATGGAATTGAGCATACTCCACCATGTCGAAAGCCAACACCATGAGACCTAGCACTTGCATTGCCAAATGTATCCACACTTGCGGACGAGATAGGAAGCAAAGAATCCTGTCCTGAAGCTTCAGGACTTTCTCCTGAGAAAAGAACAATCACTGGTTGTGCGTGTCCAACAACGCTCCCAGGTGCACCATGCTCTGAGCAGGGACCAGGGAAGATTTCTTCCAGTTGATGACCCACCCGTGGGCTTGTGGAAACCAGATAGTCAGATCCAGATGGCGTAGGAGAATTTCTGGGGAATTTGCTAGGATCAACAAGTCATCCAGATACGGTAGGATCCTGACCCCTTGACGGCGGAGTACAGCCGTCATCACCGCCATGACCTTGGTGAAGACTCACGGGGCCGTGGTCAAACCAATAGGTAACGCCCGAAATTGGTAATGGAGGTTGCCAACCGCAAACCTCAGGTACTGCTGATGTGACACTTCAATCGGAATATGCATGTAAGCATCCTGTATGTCTAGGGAGACCATATAGTCCCCAGGTTCCAAGGCCAGAACAATAGATCGAAGAGTTTCCATATGAAACTTGGAGACCTTCACAAATTTGTTCAAGGACTTGAGGTTGAGAATGGGCCGGGAAGACCCATTTGGTTTCGGGACTAGGAACAGCGGTGAATAGTACCCCTTGCCTCTCTGAGCCAGAGGCACCTGTACTACCACTCCTGTGTCCAGGAGGGACTGTACCACCGAATTAAGAGTTTTTGCCTTCACCTGATCCGAAGGGACGTCTGTCAGGCAAAATCGATGAGGGGGATGATTTCTGAAGGATTCGGCGTAACCTCGAGTGATGACTTCCCGTACCCAGGCATCGGAAGTGGTCTTCTACCATTCCTTAGTAAACCCTAGAAGTTGGCCCCCCACCCTGGGATCCCCCAGAGGTAGGCCCGCCCCATCATGCGGCAGGCTTGTCAGTTTTGGAAGCAGGCTGACGGGCAGCCCAGGCCTATTTGGGTTTGGGCTTATTGGGTTTGGAAGTGCGAACCTGTTTCGGGTACGCCTGACCTTTTGCTTTCCCTGAAGGATGAAAGGAGCGAAAGGGAGTACTCTTAGCCTTCAGCACTGAAGGAGCAGTACTATGTAGACATGCCGTCTTAGCAGAAGCTAAGTCAGCCACTATCATGTTGAGGTCTTCTCCAAAAAGAATGTCTCCCTTAAAAGGGAGCACCTCCAGAGTTTTCTTAGAGTCCAGATCCACCGACCAGGACCGCAACCAGAGAATCCGGCGAGCAAATATGGACATAGTAGAAGCCTTGGCCGCCAGAATACCGGTATCAGAACCGCCTCCTTAATGTAATGAGAAGCTGTGACAATATACGACAGACATTGTCTGGCATGATCAGAAGCGTTGGAAGGCAGCTCCGCCTCCAACAGCCTCTACAGCCCATGTCACTGCAATAGTGGGCCTATGCGCTGCACCATTTAGGGTGTAGATCACCTTTAAACAACCCTCCACACGGTTATCCGTCGGTTCTTTCAGTGAAGTGACGGTGGTTACAGACAGAGCTGAGGATACAACCAGCCGTGCCACCTGTGAATCCACTGGCGGGGGTGTCTCCCAATTTTTACTTAGCACCGCCACGAGGGGGTAGCGAGCCAGCATCTTCTTGTGAGGCGTGAATTTCTTTCCTGGATTTTCCCAGGATTCCTGACGTATGTCAACTAGATGGTCAGAGTGAGGTAAAACCTGTTTAACCACTTTCTGACATTTAAACCTATCCGGTTTCTTAGGGGCAGCATCAGGCTCCGGTTCATCAGTCATTTGGAGAATTAATCTGATAGCCTCCAGCAAGTCAGGGACATCCACCTGTGAAACAGACTCCCCATCAGAAGCATTAGGATCAGAATCTGGGGCCAGTATATACGCCATCCTCATCAGACGAACTATCTGGGACGTTGGTGGATTGTGGGGAACTAATGGCCCGCTTAGAGGACCCCTTGGCCTTAGGCAGGCGAGGGTTAGACTTCTGTGTAGTCAGTGATTTTTTCAATTGCTGTAACTGAGCGGACAGCTGATCTGCCCATGGCGGGTTAACCGCAGGGACCATAAGCGGTTGTACCGTCACAGGAGGTCCCATAGGGGGCGCAAGTCTACTTACTAGTGTATTCAGTAACGTGGAGAAAGTAGCCCAAGGTGGGTCATTATGAACCCCCGTTGCTACGATCCCACTGGGGGAGTAAGGAACTCCCCGAACCTGAACCCTCAGCTTCAATGTTTTCCTCAAATGTGTCTGCAGCGTCACCACCACGCAATGTGGGATCAGCCCCAGCACTGTCTCCCCTTGTAGCTGACATATCTAAAAGCTCAACCCAGGGCAACCCAGTACAATAACAGCAGCACAATACCAGACAAGAACCCCCTGTGCAGTGTATTAGCACAAACAGGGGACTCAAGAGGTATATGGTGATTAAAAATCACAGAGAAAAATACACACTGAGTATATCTTGTGAAACACCTACAGTATATGAACTGACAAACCTGACGCACTTAGCACCCTCAGGCTATAGAATATAGGGATAGCAATCTAAACATAGAAACATAGAAACATAGAATTTGACGGCAGATAAGAACCACTTGGCCCATCTAGTCTGCCCCTTTTTTATTTTATCCTTTAGGCAATCTCAACCCTTTTTTAACCTTAATTCTTTGTAAGGATATTCATATGCCTGTCCCAAGCATGTTTAAATTGCCCTACAGTCTTAGCCTCTACCACCTCTGATGGGAGGCTATTCCACTTATCCACTACCCTTTCTGTGAAGTAATTTTTCCTTAAATTTCCCCTGAACCTCCCCCCCTCCAGTCTCAATGTATGCCCTCGAGTTCTAATACTTCTTTCCCTTTGAAGAATGTTTCCCTCCTGAACTTTGTTAAGACCCTTGATATATTTGAAAGTTTCTATCATGTCCCCCCTTTCCCTTCTCTCCTCCAAACTATACATGTTAAGATCTTTTAGCCTTTCCGGGTAAGTTTTGTGATGTAGGCCATGCACCATTTTAGTTGCCCTTCTTTGTACACTCTCTAATGTATTTATATCCTTCTGGAGATAGGGTCTCCAGAACTGGACACAGTATTCCAGATGGGGCCGTACCAATGACCTATACAGTGGCATTATCACTTCTTGTTTTTTCCTGCTACTGATTCCTCTCCCTATGCAACCAAGCATCTGACTTGCCTTTCTCATTGCTTTGTTGCATTGCTTTCCTGCCTTCAAGTCACTTGAAATAGTGACTCCTAAATCTCTTTCCTCCTCAGTAGTTTCCATTATAGTACCCTTGATACTATACTTAGCCTTTGGGTTTTTGAGACCCAAGTGCATGATTTTGCATTTTTTTAGCATTAAACTGTAGTTGCCACGTTCTTGACCATTTCTCAAGCCTACCTAGGTCATTAATCATTTGTTTGACCCCTCCCGGTGTGTCTACCCTGTTGCATATCTTTGTATCATCTGCAAAAAGGCATATCTTCCCTTCAATACCATCTGCAATGTCACCAACAAAGATATTAAAGAGAACTGGACCAAGTACAGATCCCTGGGGTACTCCACTGGTAACATTTCCCTCCATAGATTGCACTCCATTAACTACGACTGTCTGTTTCCTATCCTGCAACCAAGTTCTTATCCATTTAACTGATTTATAATCCACCCCCAGGCTTTCAAGTTTATTTAGCAGTCTGCGATGTGGGACAGTGTCAAATGCCTTACTAAAGTCTAGATATGCTACATCTACAGCTCCCCCTTGATCTATTATTTTCATCACAGAGTCAAAAAAGTCAATAAGATTTGTTTGGCATGATCTCCCACCAGTAAATCCATGCTGTTTTGGATCCTGTAAGTTGTTTGATTTAAGATATTCCACTACTCTTTCTTTTAATAGTTTTTCCATTACTTTCCCTACTACTGATGTAAGGCTTACTGGTCTGTAGTTACTTGCTTCTTCCTTGCTTCCACTTTTGTGCAGTGGAACTACATTTGCTCTTTTCCAGTCCTCTGGAATAGCACCTGTATTTAGTGACTGGTTAAATAATTCTGTTAAAGGTGTAACTTATCTAACTTATGTAACTTGTATCTAAGGGGCAGATGTATTAACCTGGAGAAGGCATAAGGAAGTGATAAACCAGTGATATGTGCAAGGTGATAAAGGCAGCAGCCAATCAAATCCTAACTGTTAATTTACATATTGGAGCTGATTGGCTGCTGCCTTTATCACCTTGCACATATCACTGGTTTATCACTTCCTTATGCCTTCTCCAGGTTAATACATCTGCCCCTGAGTGAGATACACGAAATGGAGGTCACACAGCAGCTATATGCACACACACATAGTCACATTGTACAATGCAGAAATTATGACATGCAATAAAACTGCACTGGACTAGCAATACAGAGTAATGCTAAGTATAGATATACACTCAATCGATATAAAAATGCACAGTAAATACTGGATGTATATCACAGGGTATTTGTACTATATAACCCTGACTAAATGCACTCTTTCTTAACTAACACTGTCAGCAGACATGTAGAAAACTTAAGTGTTCTGTAAAATGCACAGCGCTGACATGCAGGCGGCTTTACAGAGGAGGATTTGCCCAAACAGTCCCAAGATCAGCTCAGCTTGTTCTAATGGCACCCAAACGCTGACAGGGAGTGAGGGAGAGAGAGATATGCAGCTCCAGGCCTGGAACATTTACTCTAAATGACGCCCTGGGGCTGGGAGAAGGTTTACAGGTCAGAGCCTTATCCCCCTGCTGGACTTCACCACCGGGTACTGTGGGCTTATATAAACGGTTTATGAGAGAACACCGACCTGTGCCCTTGCCCTGGTGCTCTAGTGGGGTCCCTGTACTGCCACAGTGTCCACGCCAGCGCGCACGGCCCACCTCCCACCGGCCGAGCGGGATCATGATTTACAGTGGGTCCCGCCGGGGGGACCCACTTACCTCCTCCCTGAGTGTGGCCACGCAATCCAGGAGAACAGCGGCAGTGTGTGTGACTAACTGGAAAAAAAAAACGGAGCCTCCGCTGTAAGTACCCGGCAATCAGTGTGCGGGAGTATAAAGCACCGCTCGGGGAGGTGATGGAGCTGCAGCAGGAGATGTCTGACTGACATCTAACACAGACAGTGTCTCTGCTGCAGCCCTTGAAGTCTTCATTTTTCATTAAAAGATTCTTCTCAGGGCTGCTGGAGCAGTCCCTCTGTTGTATGCCTGCTTACTGCATGGCACCAACTACAAAACTAAGCTCCTGTGCACGGAGGCGGGGTTATAGAGGAGGAGGCGCTATGCATTCTGGGAACAGTCAAAGCTTTGAGCCTATTGGTGCTCGGATCAAGATCCTACTCTACACCCCAATGTCATTCCCTGTGGAGCCCAGTGTACCCGGCAGAAGGAAAAAAACTTGGTAGCCATGAGGATGAAAATGGACATTCCCTCCAACACCTGCCTGACAAGTCTGCATGTATCTCTATTAGTCTAGTCAGAGAGTAATACATCTATATAATAATTTATCAATATTTTTTTTAATCTTGGCAAAGATTGAGCTTGAAGTTAATTCTGTGTTTTCTGTAAAATGAAAACCAGCCCTGTTGTATATGTCTGTCTAATACACAGTGATTCAGTTGCATAAAAAGTCTACAGTGGAAACATTGTGATTTGGTTATTAAAGTCCCTTAACTGAAAGAATTGAAAAACGTGTTCGTGACGGATGCCAAGTTTAGTTTGAATATCTTGTTACAAGCAATGTCGTTGATGTTGGAGATAAATTGGGAGGGAACAAAATGCTATTGTAGAGTGGTATGATTGGGGCTGGGTAGAGGGTAATGTTTATAATAACTGGTTTGCACAGATCCAGATTGTCAGAAATATTCATGTTTTTAGAATTGCCAATATTCTGAAATATGAGGCACGAAAATTACATCAATATTCTTCTTTATGTTTAATGTTGATTTTCCTTTCAGCTAGAACAATTTTTATAACACTTTGGTTTAGAGATGAGCAGGTTCGGTTCTCAGGGAACTGAAAACCCCTGAACTTCACCATTCGAGTCCGGTTCCGAGCCAGGCTCAGGTTTTCCCGCCTGACTCGGAAACCCGAACGAGGCAAAACGTCATCATCCCGCTGTCGGATTCTCACTGGATTTGGATTCCATATAAGGAGCCGCGCGTTGCGGCCATTTTTACTCTAGTCTCGGAGAGTGTAGTGAGAGGACGCGGGAAAGTGGGGTGGCAAGTCTAGTGCTGTGTTGTGCTGCTCAGTCCAGTCCAGTGTAGTCAGTGTCTTATGCTGCATCAGTCCAGCCAGTCACAGTGTTGGTGTCCTCTGCTGCTATATGTCCCCAGTGCTGCTGGCTGCAGTATTAGTCCCTTGCATTTTTGCTGTGTTGTCTTGCATCAGACCAGGGGCAGTGTCTTGTGCAGCATCAGTGGTGGTGTCCTCTGCTGCCATATATCCAGTGTAGCTGTATAAGTCCCTTTCAGTGGTGCTGTGTTGTCCTGCATTAGACCAGGGGAAGTGTCTTGTGCAGCATCAGTCCAGTGACCAGTCACAGTGGTGGTGTCCTCTGCTACCATATAGCCAGTGTTACTGCCGTATAATTCCCATGATACTGGCGTATAATTCCTGTGATATTGCCATATAATTCTCAGAATACTGGCGTATAATTCCTGTAACATTGCCGTATAATTCTCGGAATACTGGCGTATAATTCCTATGATATTGCCTTATAATTCCTGTGATATTGCCGTATAATTCTCGGAATACTGGCGTATAATTCCTGTGATACTGCCATATAATTCCCATGATACTGGCGTATAATTCCTGTGACATTGTCGTATAATTCCTGTGATATTGCCATATAATTCTCGGAATACTGGCGTATAATTCCGGTGATACTGCCATATAATTCCCGTGATACTGGCGTATAATTCCTGTGATATTGCCGTATAATTCTCAGAATACTGGCGTATAATTCCTGTGACATTGCCGTATAAATCTCGGAATACTGGCGTATAATTCCCGTGATACTGACGTATAATTCCTTTGATTTTGCCATATAATTCTGTCAAAGTCGGAAAAATATCATGCTACACGTTGCCATATATCCACCCCATGCGCGTGCCTGCTGCACGTGCACATTCTCTCCCGTGCGTGCGGATACTCGCAGCTGCGTGATGGCGCCTCCTCGGCCATGCGCTCGAGCGCGTGTTATGTGCATTTACGGTAGACTTTGTGTGCGTCTAGCGGGCGACTCAATCGTTAAATAATAAAACCAAATAGTATGTTTTATAGATAATGTTCCCCTTAATAATGACTGTAAGTTTGTTTAATGTAAATGGTCGCTGGACAGAGGAATTCCTCTTTGCATGGTACGAAGGGTCAGACAGGGTTTGAGCAGCTGTGTCTGGTACCTAACTAAAGAACATTTTATTAGAAACAATCCGGTGCTGGTTAGGTAAAGATTAATCGCTCCTGCGTATAGTTATGGCCATTAGTATTTTCTGGACATTTACTATATTTGCGATTCATTACCCATGCGGCGGGAATCTTCAGATTCCCTCCCACCTGAGCAGTTTGATATAGTCACAGCCCACCTGTTCAAACTAACCTATGACCTTTTGTTATGATGCGAGGAGACATTCCTGTGTCCAATGAACAATGAGATTATAGGTCCCTTTGTAGTGTACTGTACGCAGTGTATATAAGATCAGCCAGCCTGGGCAACTCTCTCACTCTCCACAAACGGTTTTCATCTTGACTAACTTGGAGCTGGTACCAGAAGCTGCGCAGCGATCGTTCCCAGTGTGTGTAAGTTATTCTCTGTAGCCAACTTGTTCTCTGTTAGTATTGGCCATACTCTCTGTCTCTCTGTTATAGTATAAGATTGTGACGCTATTGTATATTTCTGTCTAGATATTCTGTTAGAATGATATGTTAGCTTGTAGTGTATGACTTGTAAACTGTTTCCCCCTTTTCGATATAACTAAAAGCTTGTTAGTAAAGGTGTTGGAACCTTAGCAAGGTATCGTGTGTTTATTATATTGCAGAGGGTAATAGGAGCGTCTCAAACGCTCAAGCAGCTTTAGCATTAACAAGGTTAAGCAGCGTTACATCGCTACAGTATTTCAGTACAAAGTTTACAGTATAAGAGTATCCTTTCTGTGTGTTACATTCAAGGTTTACTGATTGTCATCCCGTGAGCGTCTGCGCCGCTCGTGTTCTCCTCGTGGACTCGAGCGACCGCTACGCTGGTAGCGTAGCATTATGGTAGTCAGCCGCCTATAGCGTGCTCGACACCACGCATTAAGCTGTGAGCGAGCGTGTCGCATGTGCGTCTCGATCACGGCCGAGCGTATGCTACGCTAATTGCGTACCCTTACGGTACCCCACACGTCAATTGCGTACTGAGTATCTTACCCATTTATAGTGAATGTTATAAGATAAATAGTTAGCTTTATCAATTCTCAGAATACTGGCATATAATTCCTGTGATACTGCCATATAATTCCCGTGATACTGGCGTATAATTCCTGTGACATTGCCGTATAAGTCTCGGAATACTGGCG
Organism: Pseudophryne corroboree; assembly: GCF_028390025.1. Classification (NCBI taxonomy): domain Eukaryota; kingdom Metazoa; phylum Chordata; class Amphibia; order Anura; family Myobatrachidae; genus Pseudophryne; species Pseudophryne corroboree. The sequence goes on along the minus strand of NC_086448.1, from coordinate 321,530,632 downwards.
TATAATTCCCGTGATACTGACGTATAATTCCTTTGATATTGCCATATAATTCTCAGAATACTGGTTTATAATTCCTGTGATACTGCCATATAATTCCCGTGATACTGTCGTATAATTCCTGTGACATTGCCGTATAATTCTCTGATACTGGCGTATAATTCCTGTGATATTGCCATATAATTCTCGGAATACTGGTGTATAATTACCGTGATACTGACGTATAATTCCTACGATATTGCCGTACAATTCTCAGAATACTGACGTATAATTCCTGTGATACTGCCATATAATTCTCGCCTTATAGTTCCAGTTATCCTGCCGTATAATTCCATATAAATCCATATAATTCCGTATAAATACAGTCCAGTGGTGCTGCCATATAAGTTCAGTGGTGCTGTCCCTTGCTGTATATTATTTACTCCAAATAAAGGAGTTATTAATATGTAATCCAAATAATTTTTAGTGTTTGCTCTGTGAGGTGTAGGGGTACGCTCTCTTGTGCCGCATATTGTGTTATATAACTCCAGAAAAATAATGGAGAACAAACATTTGGAGGATAAAATAGGGAAAGATCAAGTACCACTTCCTCCTAGTGCTGAAGCTGCTGCCACTAGCCATGACATAAATGATGAATTGCCATCAACGTCGTCTGCCAAGGCCGATGCCCATTGTGATAATAGAGGGCATCTAAAATCCAAGAAGCCAAAGTTCATTAAAAAGACACCAAAAAAAGTAATTATAATGGTCTGAGGAGAAATGTAAACTTGCCAATATGCCATTTCTGACAAGGAGTGGCAAGGAATGGCTGAGGCCCTGGCCTATGTTCATGACTAGTGGTTCAGCTTCACATGACGATGGAAGCCCTCATAACTGAGGCCTTGACACTTATGTTGGTGTAAGACGTGCGTCCGGTATCCACCACTAGTGCAGTGGGATTTAGACAATTGATGGAGGTATTGTGTCCCCGGTACCAAATCCCATCTAGATTCCACTTCACTAGGTAGGCGACAGCGAGATTTTGGCATTTCATTCCAGTGATTTGGACGTATAATTATTAATTACAGTGATTTTGCCAATTAATTCCAGTGATTTGGACATATAATTATTAATTACAGTGATCTTGCCAATTAATTCCAGTTATTTGGATGTATAATTACAGTGATTTTGCCAATTAATTCCAGTGATTTGGACGTATAAATACAGTGATTTTGCCAATTAATTCCAGTAATTTGGACGTATAATTATTAATTACAGTGATTTTGCCAATTAATTCCAGTGATTTGGACGTATAATTATTAATTACAGTGATCTTGCCAATTAATTCCAGTGATTTGGACGTATAATTCCAGTGATTTTGCCAATTAATTCCAGTGATTTGGAGATATAATTCCAGTGATTTGGATGTATAATTCCAGTTGGAATTGTTTGTGTTGCTTGTCTTAAGGCCCGTACACACTGGTCGATATATCGGCCGTTCTCTTGAACGGCCGATATATCGCGGGACCGTCGGCCAGTGTGTACGGCCGATACGTCTGTGAACTCCGTCGTTCACAGACGTATCGCGTCAGCCGCGCAGCAGAGCCGACGGCCAATATATCTACCGATATATTGGCGCATCGCTATGTGTGTACGGGGCGGTCGGCCGACCGCCCGTACACATGCTGTGGCGGCCGGCGGTGATTGACAGCTGAACTGGGCGGGCGTGTGTACACACCCGCCCAGTTCATGACGTCAGTCCCCGACGGATCGGGCAGTGTGTATGCACAACACACTGCCCGATCCGTCCATAGATATATCTGCAGATCAATTGATCTGCAGATATATCTATTAGTGTGTACCCACCTTTAGTCATACAGCTACCTCATTGCACCTCTTCGACATCTTTGCATGAGGTGCTGTTTGGGGCCTAGTTTTTGAAAAGTGCCATCCTGTGTGACACTGCCATATGAGTCCAGGGGTACTGCTGTATTAGTCCTGGGGCACTGCCGTATAAGTCCAAAAATTGCAGATTTTTTTTAAAGTGCTGTCAGTGGACCGAACAATTGCGGACCACTCTTGACATTCAGCCACTGCGTGACACTACTAGATGGGTCTGGTGGTTCTGTCGCATAGCTTAGTCGTACAGCAACCTTGGTGCACCTTTTTTTCTTCTTTGCATCATGTGCTGTTAGGGGCCTTTCTTTGATATCTGCCCTCCTCTCTGCCACTGCAGTGCCACGCCTAGATATGCCAATTGTTTGTATCGCTTGGCTTAGTCATACAACTACCTCATTACATCTCTTTTTCTTCTTTGCATGATGTGCTGTTTGGGGCCTTTTTTTTATCTGCCCTCCTGTCTGCCACTGCAGTGCCACGCCTTGATGGGCCAATTGTTTGTGTCGGTTGGCTTAGTCATTAGTGATGAGCGGGTTCGGTTTCCGAGAAACCGAACCCACCCGAGCTTTACCTTTTTTTACACGGGTCCGAGCAGACTCGGATCCTCCCGCCTTGCTCGGCTAACCCGAGCGCGCCCGAACGTCATCATCCCGCTGTCGGATTCTCGCGAGATTCGGATTCTATAAGCAGCCGAGCGTCGCCGCCATTTTCACACGTGCATTGAGATTGATAGGGAGAGGACGTGGCTGGCGTCCTCTCCGTTTATACGAGACACTACAGTTGATCTGATTGCATTGCTTTGCTTTGCTTTGCTTTGCTTGTTTATTTTACTATTGTGGGGAGGATTGGGGAGCAGCTGTTAGGAAGAGTACAGTGCAGAGTTTTGCTGATAGTGACCACCAGTTTTTTTTTTATCCGTAAAAACGCTCCATACCATATCTGTGCTCAGTGTGCTGCATGATATATCTGTGCTGAGTGCTCACACTGCTTAATTGTGGGGACTGGGGAGCAGCTATAGCAGGAGTACAGTGCAGAGTTTTGCTGACAGTGACCACCAGTATACGTTTGTCTGCCTGAAAAACACTCCTGTGGCTTTTTTTATTATACTAGTAGTTTAGCAGTTTGCTGACAGTGTCCACCAGGTCCATTATACTGTATATAGCAGTACGGTAGGCCACTGCTGTACCTACCTCTGTGTCGTCACTCGTCATCCATAAAGTATACTATCCATCCATCTACATTGTATACCTGTGGTGGCTTTTTTTTTTATACTAGTAGTTTAGCAGTCTGCTGACAGTGTCCACCAGGTCCATTATACTGTATATAGCAGTACGGTAGGCCACTGCTGTACCTACCTCTGTGTCGTCACTCGTCATCCATAAAGTAATAGTATACTATCCATCCATCTACATTGTATACCTGTGGTGGCTTTTTTTTTTATACTAGTAGTTTAGCAGTCTGCTGACAGTGTCCACCAGGTCCATTATACTGTATATAGCAGTACGGTAGGCCACTGCTGTACCTACCTCTGTGTCGTCACTCGTCATCCATAAAGTATACTATCCATCCATCTACATTGTATACCTGTGGTGGCTTTTTTTTTATACTAGTAGTTTAGCAGTCTGCTGACAGTGTCCACCAGGTCCATTATACTGTATATAGCAGTACGGTAGGCCACTGCTGTACCTACCTCTGTGTCGTAACTCGTCATCCATAAAGTAATAGTATACTATCCATCCATCTACATTGTATACCTGTGGTGGCTTTTTTTTTTATACTAGTAGTTTAGCAGTCTGCTGACAGTGTCCACCAGGTCCATTATACTGTATATAGCAGTATGGTAGGCAACTGCTGTACCTACCTCTGTGTCGTCACTCGTCATCCATAAAGTATACTATCCATCCATCTACATTGTATACCTGTGGTGGCTTTTTTTTTTTATACTAGTAGTTTAGCAGTCTCCTGACAGTGTCCACCAGGTCCATTATACTGTATATAGCAGTACGGTAGGCCACTGCTGTACCTACCTCTGTGTCGTCACTCGTCATCCATAAAGTATACTATCCATCTACATTGTATACCTGTGGTGGCTTTTTTTTTTATACTAGTAGTTTAGCAGTCTGCTGACACAGTGTCCACCAGGTCCATTATACTGTATATAGCAGTACGGTAGGCCACTGCTGTACCTACCTCTGTGTCGTCACTCGTCATCCATAAAGTATACTATCCATCCATCTACATTGTATACCTGTGGTGGCTTTTTTTTTTATACTAGTAGTTTAGCAGTCTGCTGACAGTGTCCACCAGGTCCATTATACTGTATATAGCAGTACGGTAGGCCACTGCTGTACCTACCTCTGTGTCGTCACTCGTCATCCATTAAGTATACTATCCATCCATCTACATTGTATATCTGTGGTGGCTTTTTTTTTATACTAGTAGTTTAGCAGTCTGCTGACAGTGTCCACCAGGTCCATTATACTGTATATAGCAGTACGGTAGGCCACTGCTGTACCTACCTCTGTGTCGTCACTCGTCATCCATAAAGTATACTATCCATCCATCTACATTGTATACCTGTGGTGGCTTTTTTTTTTATACTAGTAGTTTAGCAGTCTGCTGACAGTGTCCACCAGGTCCATTATACTGTATATAGCAGTACGGTAGGCCACTGCTGTACCTACCTCTGTGTCGTAACTCGTCATCCATAAAGTAATAGTATACTATCCATCCATCTACATTGTATACCTGTGGTGGCTTTTAGTTGTGCGCATTAAAATATGGAGAACAAAAATGTGGAGGTTAAAAAAATAGGGAAAGATCAAGATCCACTTCCACCTCGTGCTGAAGCTGCTGCCACTAGTCATGGCCGAGACGATGAAATGCCATCAACGTCGTCTGCCAAGGCCGATGCCCAATGTCATAGTACAGAGCATGTAAAATCCAAAACACAAAAGATCAGTAAAATGCCTCAAAAATCAAAATTAAAAGCGTCTGAGGAGAAGCGTAAACTTGCCAATATGCCATTTACGACACGGAGTGGCAAGGAACGGCTGAGGCCCTGGCCTATGTTCATGGCTAGTGGTTCAGCTTCACATGAGGATGGAAGCACTCATCCTCTTGCTAGAAAAAAGAAAAGATTTAAGCTGGCAAAAGCACAGCAAAGAACTGTGCGTTCTTCGAAATCACAAATCCCCAAGGAGAGTCCAATTGTGTCGGTTGCAATGCCTGACCTTCCCGACACTGGACGGGAAGAGCTTGCGCCTTCCACCATTTGCACCCCCCCTGCAAGTGCTGGAAGGAGCACCCGCAGTCCAGTTCCTGATAGTCAAATTGACGATGTCACTGTTGAAGTATACCAGGATGAGGATATAGGTGTTGCTGGCGCTGAGGAGGAAATTGACAAGGAGGATTCTGATGGTGAGGTGGTTTGTTTAAGTCAGGCACCCGGGGAGACACCTGTTATCCGTGGGAGGAATATGGCTCTTGACATGCCTGGTCAAAATACAAAAAAAATCAGCTCTTCGGTGTGGAATTATTTCAACACAAATGCGGACAACAGGTGTCAAGCCTTGTGTTGCCTTTGTCAAGCTGTAATAAGTAGGGTAAGGACGTTAACCACCTCGGAACATCCTCCCTTATACGTCACCTGCAGCGCATTCATCATAAGTCAGTGACAAGTTCAAAAACTTTGGGCGACAGCGGAAGCAGCCCACTGACCACTAAATCCCTTCCTCTTGTAACCAAGCTCCTGCAAACCACACCACCCTCAGTGTCAATTTCCTCCTTACCCAGGAAAGCCAATAGTCCTGCAGGCCATGTCACTGGCAAGTCTGACGAGTCCTCTCCTGCCTGGGATTCCTCCGATGCATCCTTGAGTGTAACGCCTACTGCTGCAGGCGCTGCTGTTGTTGCTGCTGGGAGTCGATCGTCATCCCAGAGGGAAAGTCGGAAGACCACTTGTACTACTTCCAGTAAGCAATTGACTGTCCAACAGTCCTTTGCGAGGAAGATGAAATATCACAGCAGTCATCCTGCTGCAAAGCGGATAACCGAGGCCTTGGCAGCCTGGGCGGTGAGAAACGTGGTTCCGGTATCCATCGTTAATTCAGAGCCAACTAGAGACTTGATTGAGGTACTGTGTCCCCGGTACCAAATACCATCTAGGTTCCATTTCTCTAGGCAGGCGATACCGAAAATGTACACAGACCTCAGAAAAAGGCTCAACAGTGTCCTTCAAAATGCAGTTGTACCCAATGTCCACTTAACCACGGACATGTGGACAAGTGGAGCAGGGCAGACTCAGGACTATATGACTGTGACAGCCCACTGGGTAGATGTATTGCCTCCCGCAGCAAGAACAGCAGCGGCGGCACCAGTAGCAGCATCTCGCAAATGCCAACTCGTTCCTAGGCAGGCTACGCTTTGTATCACCGCTTTCCAGAATACGCGCACAGCTGAAAACCTCTTACGGCAACTGAGGAAGATCATCGCAGAATGGCTTACCCCAATTGGACTCTCCTGGGGATTTGTGACATCGAACAACGCCAGCAATATTGTGCGTGCATTACATCTGGGCAAATTCCAGCACGTCCCATGTTTTGCACATACCTTGAATTTGGTGGTGCAGAATTATTTAAAAAACGACAGGGGCGTGCAAGAGATGCTGTCGGTGGCCCGAAGAATTGTGGGCCACTTTCGGCGTTCAGGCACCGCGTACAGAAGACTGGAGCACCACCAAAAATACCTGAACCTGCCCTGCCATCATCTGAAGCAAGAGGTGGTAACGAGGTGGAATTCAACCCTCTATATGCTTCAGAGGATGGAGGAGCAGCAAAAGGCCATTCAAGCCTATACATCTGGCCACGATATAGGCAAAGGAGGTGTAATGCACCTGTCTCAAGCGCAGTGGAGAATGATTTCAATGTTGTGCAAGGTTCTGCAACCCTTTGAACTTGCCACACGTGAAGTCAGTTCAGACACTGCCAGCCTGAGTCAGGTCATTCCCCTCATCAGGCTTTTGCAGAAGAAGCTGGAGACATTGAAGGAGGAGCTAAAACAGAGCGATTTCGCTAGGCATGTGGGACTTGTGGATGGAGCCCTTCATTCGCTTAACCAGGATTCACGGGTGGTCAATCTGTTGAAATCAGAGCACTACATTTTGGCCACCGTGCTCGATCCTAGATTTAAAACCTACGTTGTATCTCTCTTTCCGGCAGACACAAGTCTGCAGGGGTTCAAAGACCTGCTGGTGAGAAAATTGTCAAGTCAAGCGGAACGTGACCCGTCAACAGCTCCTCCTTTACATTCTCCCGCAACTGGGGGTGCGAGGAAAAGGCTAAGAATTCCGAGCCCACCCGCTGGCGGTGATGCAGGGCAGTCTGGAGCGAGTGCTGACATCTGGTCCGGACTGAAGGACCTGCCAACGATTACTGATATGTCGTCTACTGTCACTGCATATGATTCTCTCACCATTGAAAGAATGGTGGAGGATTATATGAGTGACCGCATCCAAGTAGGCACGTCAGACAGTCCGTACGTATACTGGCAGGAAAAAGAGGCAATTTGGAGGCCCTTGCACAAACTGGCTTTATTCTACCTAAATTGCCCTCCCTCCAGTGTGTACTCCGAAAGAGTGTTTAGTGCAGCCGCTCACCTTGTCAGCAATCGGCGTACGAGGTTACTTCCAGAAAACGTGAAGAAGATGATGTTCATTAAAATGAATTATAATCAATTCCTCCGTGGAGACATTCACCAGCAGCAATTGCCTCCAGAAAGTACACGGGGACCTGAGATGGTGGATTCCAGTGGGGACGAATTAATAATCTGTGAGGAGGGGGATGTACACAGTGAAAGGGGTGATGAATCGGACGATGATGATGAGGTGGACATCTTGCCTCTGTCGAGCCAGTTTGTGCAAGGAGAGATTGATTGCTTCTTTTTTGGTGGGGGCCCAAACCAACCAGTCATTTCAGTCACAGTCGTGTGGCAGACCCTGTCGCTGAAATGATGGGTTCGTTAAAGTGTGCATGTCCTGTTTATACAACATAAGGGTGGGTGGGAGGGCCCAAGGACAATTCCATCTTGCACCTCTTTTTTCTTTCATTTTTCTTTGCATCATGTGCTGTTTGGGGAGTATTTTTTTGAAGGGCCATCCTGCCTGACACTGCAGTGTCACTCCTAGATGGGCCAGGTGTTTGTGTCGGCCATTTGGGTCGCTGAGCTAAGTCACACAGCTACCTCATTGCGCCTCTTTTTTTCTTTGCATCATGTGCTGTTTGGGGACTATTTTTTTCAAGTGCCATCCTGTCTGACACTGCAGTGCCACTCCTAGATGGGCCAGGTGTTTGTGTCGGCCACTTGGGTCGCTGAGCTTAGTCACACAGCTACCTCATTGCACCTCTTTTTTTCTTTGCATCATGTGCTGTTTGGGGAGTATTTTTTTGAAGGGCCATCCTGCCTGACACTGCAGTGTCACTCCTAGATGGGCCAGGTGTTTGTGTCGGCCACTTGGGTCGCTGAGCTTAGTCACACAACTACCTCATTGCGCCTCTTTTTTTCTTTGCATCATGTGCTGTTTGGGGACTATTTTTTTCAAGTGCCATCCTGTCTGACACTGCAGTGCCACTCCTAGATGGGCGAGGTGTTTGTGTCAGCCACTAGGGTCGCTTAGCTTAGTCACACAGCTACCTCATTGCGCCTCTTTTTTTCTTTGCATCATGTGCTGTTTGGGGACTATTTTTTTCAAGTGCCATCCTGTCTGACACTGCAGTGCCACTCCTAGATGGGCCAGGTGTTTGTCGGCCACTTGTGTCGCTTAGCTTAGCCATCCAGCGACCTTGGTGCACCTCTTTTTTTCTTTGCATCATGTGCTTTTTGGGGACTATTTTTTTGAAGTGCCATCCTGCCTGACACTGCAGTGCCACTCCTAGATGGGCCAGGTGTTTGTGTCGGCCACTTGTGTCGCTTAGCTTAGTCACACAGCTACCTCATTGCGCCTCTTTTTTTCTTTGCATCATGTGCTGTTTGGGGACTATTTTTTTGAAGTGCCATCCTGCCTGACACTGCAGTGCCACTCCTAGATAGGCCAGGTGTTTGTGTCGGCCACTTGTGTCGCTTAGCTTAGCCATCCAGCGACCTCGGTGCAAATTTTAGGACTAAAAATAATATTGTGAGGTGTGAGGTGTTCAGAATAGACTGAAAATGAGTGGAAATTATGGTTATTGAGGTTAATAATACTATGGGATCAAAATGACCCCCAAATTCTATGATTTAAGCTGTTTTTTAGTGTTTTTGAAAAAAAACACCCGAATCCAAAACACACCCGAATCCAACAAAAAATTTCCGGTGAGGTTTTGCCAAAATGCGTCCGAACCCAAAACACGGCCGCGGAACCGAACCCAAATCCAAAACACAAAACCCGAAAAATTTCCGGTGCACATCACTATTAGTCATACAACTACCTCATTGCAATTCTTTTTCTTCTTTGCATGATGTGCTGTTTGGAGCCTTTTTTAATATCTGCCCTCCTGTCTGACACTGCAGTGCCACTCCTAGATGGGACAGGTGTTTGTGTTGTCCACTTGTGTCGCTTAGCTTAGTCATCCAGCAACCTTGGTGCAACCTTTTGGCCTAAAAACAATATTGTGAGGTGTGAGGTGTTCAGAATAGACTGGAAACTAGTGGAAATGATTGTTATTGAGGTTAATAATACCATAGGAGCAAAATTACCCCCAAATTCTGTGATTTTAGCTGTTTTTATGGTTTTTTCAAAAATCATCCAGATCCAAAACCAAAACACGAAAGGGTGGTTTTGGCAAAACCAAAACACGAAAGTGGAATTAGAACAAAACACAAAACACGAAAAGTGCCAGCCACACATCTCTAGTCTAAAACACCAGTTCAGTCCGTGTACCTGCTGTCCGTGCTGTACAAGGCGGTTACTCTTAGCTGGTAGTCATAATAAAGTGACTTGTGTGTGTGTGTGTGTGTGTGTGTGTGTGTGTGTGTGTGTGTGTGTGTGTGTGTGTGTATATAAGTGTTAATAGTTTACGTTTATCAATTAACAAAATGCAAAGTGAATGAACAGATTAGAAATCTAAATCAAATCAATATTTGGTGCAACTACCCTGTGCCGTCAAAACAGCATCCATTCTTCTAGGTACACTTGCACACAGTTTTTGAAGGAACTTGGCAGGAAGGTTGTTCCAGACATCTTGGAGAACTAACTACAGATCTCCTGTGGATGTATGCTTGCTCAAATCCTTCTGCCTCTTCATGTAATCCCAGACAGACTCGACAGTGGCGTAACTAGAAATTTTTCTTCCCCAAGCCAAAACATTCTCTGGTGCACCGAAGGCGAGCGCTGCAAAAAGGGTGTGTGGCCTTGCAGAAATTGGTGTGGCTTTGCATAAAGGGGCGTAGCATTGCAAGAAAAGACTACCTTATACCCCAGTTTTGCAACCTGCACGCCCAGACGTTGGCAACCACAGGAAAAAAAATAATCCTGATTCATGCCCCTTACATTATTTGTAATTTTTCCTCCTTATAGTAATGCCTAGTATACATTATGCCACATACTGCAATGGCCCTTAGACATTATGCCACACTCAATAATGGCCATTACACAATATGCCACACACCGTAATGCCCCTGACACTTTATGCTACACACCATAATGCCTGTGACACATTATGCCACACATTGCAATGCCCGTTATACATTATGCTACACACTGCAATGCCCCTGAGACATTATAGCACATACAATGCCTGTGATACAGTACACCACACACCAACATGCCTGTGACACATTATGACATGCACAGCATTGCCCATTATACATTATGCCACACACTGCAATACTGCAATACCCCTGAGACATTATACCACATACCACAATGCCTATGATATAGTATACCACACACCGTAATGCCTGTGACACATACAGCAATGCCCGTTGTACCTTATGCCACACACCGCAATACCCTTTATATATTATGCAACACACTGCAATGCCCATGAGACATTATACCACATACCACAATGCCCGTGATATAGTATACCACACACCATAATGCCTGTGACACATTATGACACACACCGCAATGTCCGTGATACATTATGCCACACACCACAATGTCAGTGATATATTATGCCACACACTGCAATGTCCGTGATACATTATGCCACACACCACAATGTCCGTGATACATTATGCCACACACTGCAATGTCCGTGATACATGGACGAATTGTCCTTTATTAAAGTCGCCCCAGTGTTTAGGGGGATACGGGCTGATGAGGATTCGTTCCTATATCAAAACGAATTCCCGTCCCACCAGTGAGAGGATACAGGTCAATTGAGAAGACCTCATTTAAAAATAAAAAAAAACATGTAGTGTAATATTAGTATTACTTTTTATAAATTGTATATAAACATTAATAAAGGTCTCTAAAATATGATTGTTTTATGATTGTATATATTTTTTTCATTTTCAGTTATTTGGTCATTGTTTTTTATGTGGTATCTATCACTTGTCCTCTTTATCTCTATTGGATAGCTAATAATTTTATTATGGTTTATTATATTTGTAAAATGAATTTTCATGTTTTCTTTGCTTATTTTATATAAAGATAAACTAAATGTTCCATAAAAAGTTCCATATTATAAATGAGTTTTTTGACTGTACTTATTATGTATTAATTAATTGCGTTGACTGTATGTGTGTCCACCATTGCCATGTTGACCTTTTGACCATGTCAACCTATTGTACCTGTCAATCTTAAGCACTGTATAACTTTACCTGTCCACCTTTTGACTCTGTCGATCTACTTACAACAGTATTAAAATGAATGTATTCACAAATGAACATTTTTTATTGTTTTGCTAAAATGGTATTAAAATGAACAAAAAACACCTTTCTTACAGGCACTGAATGTACTGTAGAAAACAACAAAACATTTGGGAAATGACACCCGGAATGTACATTTCTGTATCATATATCTGAGCTGCCATTTACAAAGCTTTATTCTCTTTGCTTTAGAGGATGGACCCAGTCGTTATACCTACGGTTACGAGACTGGAACCGTTGCAACCACAGAGATTATCAGAATATAGCTAGAAATGGTATGTGTTTTTTAATGTATTATTATGAAACATTGCGCCTTCACAAGACACTAATTACTACGGCGTGCATGCTTTCAGAGAGTCCTGTGAAGATCGAAATGTTACCTGTGCTTAAAGACAAATAAAATGTATTGATATTGTGTGGTGGTGCTGTGTTCCCTTCCACTTTGGATTCTGTATTTTAGAAAATATTAATGTAAGGGCAATAGTGAACACAACATGCAGGGCTGTATTTACCTTGCTACCAACGCTAGGAGATGTGATGTCATCACTGCCCAAACCTCATCGGTTCCGGTATGAATGGTCGACTATGTTATGGTCGACAGTCATTAGGTCGACCACTATTGGTCGACATTGACATGGTCGACATTGACACATGGTCGACATATGAAAATGGTCGACACATGAAAGGTCGACATATGAAAAGGTCGACATGAGTTTTTTAACTTTTTTTTTGTGTCGTTTTTTGCGTAAAGTGACTGGGAACCCCAATTAGTGCCCCGCCTTCGCTCGCCATGCTTCGGGCATGGTGCCTTCGCTCCGCTACCGCTTCGCTCGGCACACTTTACCGTTCCAATCGTAGTCCATGTGGATCGTAAAGTATGGAAAAGTTCCCCAAAAGAAAAAAAAGTTTAAAAAACTCATGTCGACCTTTTCATATGTCGACTTTTCATGTGTCGACCATTTTCATGTGTCGACCATGTGTCCATGTCGACCATGTCAATGTCGACCAATAGTGGTCGACCTAATGACTATCGTCCATAACATGGTCGACCATGTGAAAGGATACCACCTCATCTACCTCACAACTCTACACTTTCCATGACAATTGAAGCACTATATATTTTTTTTGCTTTTTTTAAATAAATATCTTTTGTCCTACTAATTGTATTAGTAGGCATTGATTTAAGCCTTCCTTTAAGATTTTTTTCCCCCATTCCCATGATCTATTTCATGCAGTATTTACCCAATGCCCTAATCAAAATGGTTACAGTATTATGTTTTGGCCCCATAGGCCCACCCTGTATTTTATAAATACAGTATACTGTATATGAAATCTCCAACATGTGTAACTGGAAATTATTGCACATATGTCACAGTGGGGTGTGGTATAGAAGATGTATACTGGATAGATAGATAGATAGATAGATAGATAGATAGATAGATAGATAGATAGATAGATAGATAGATAGATAGATAGATAGATAGTCATTAGGTCTACCTGATATGGTTGACATGCATTATGTCACCATGGTCAAAAGTTCAATACGGTCAAAGGGTAGACAATGGGTCAGGTCAACAGGTACAAAAGGATGACAGGGTAAAAAGGTTGGCATGGAAAATGGTTGACACATTAAAGGTAGACACAAGTTTTTTTAGTTTTTGGGTGCCATTGTTTGTTTAACGATACATAAGCACAATCAGTGGAAACGTGCTCGCTACGCTTCGGGCAAGGTGGCTCGCTCCATTACTGCTGCACACGCCACAGGTTGCTATTCCCAATCGTAGTCCACGTGAAAAGTAAATCAAGCAAAAGTTGGTAAAACATGAAAAAAAAAACTTACGTTGACCATATGTGTGTAAACCATTGCCATGTTGACCTTTTGACCATGTCAACCTATTGTACCTGTCAACACTAAGCACTGTATACCTTTACCTGTCGACCTTTTGACTCTGACGGTCTAATTCAACCATATGGGGCCAACCTATTGACTTTTGATCTAGACACTATTAACCTATACATTGGAATCTGTCACAGTGATAGTATTAACAATTCAGATCTGACCTAATGCATTTTGCTGTTCTAGGTAAGGTGGTACACTAGTAGCATGGCATGAAGGTTTGTAAACCAGTCAGCATTGTTCTCACTGGAAGCATTGTAGCAGCTTCACATGTATCAACGTCTTAGCAGCTGGCATACATAATACTGTACATAAATCAATTAAAATAATTGAGCTAGTTTTCAGGTAGAACAACAGTCACTTTTTGTATTTTTTTTAAAAGTACATGGTGATTTAAGAAAAAAAATGGCTTTTAAAAGTAAAATAGAGCCCAGCAATTAGTATTGGGTAAATAAGGTTTTGCTCTATTTTTTCTTATTTTGGGTAGCTGTTTGTACAGGATCACTGTGCATTGTGTCCTACCCAGCTGTTAGATCTCACTTGATATCCTGTTACTCAATTTAAATGATCTAAGGAACCTAGACTTAATGAAAATCTACATAGCTAACATTAAAGTAGTCTCAAACAATAACAGAATGAACACAAATTATTTTATTGAAATATAAATTTTAATAAATGTCGATTCATAGATAACAGCTGTCAGCCTTTAGGTTACAGAAGTTTAATTATACAACATTTTGATAATAGTATCAGATCAAGAAAGTATAGGTATTTAGGATGTAGAAGAGCAAACTGTATGTTTATTATTTCAAGGTACTGTAAAGCATTTCATGTGTGATATAAATATATTTTGTTTATTGACAGGTGGTGCATTTGACAATTTACAGGATTATATAAAAAGGTACATTTGGATTATATATACATATATATCTTTTATATATGAAGAATATCCCCATTGTCATATGAGTAAGGGGATGATGGATGTAATGACTTGCCATGTCTGCAATTTGCCATTCCTCAGCTGCGCATCACATTCAGTAACATTGCTGGTTTGTCCTCACACCTCATGGAGGTGCACAGGAAAATAAGTAATGTTGCAGGTACTGTACCATTTATGGCAAAATATTCAATAGAGACTAAGGGGAACATTTACTAAGCAGTGATAAGAGCGGAGAAGTGAGCCAGAGGAGAAATTTCCCCCTCAACCAATCAGCAGCTCTGTATCATTTTATAGTATGCAAATTATAGATGTTACTTCAGTGCTGATTGGTTGATGGGGCAACTTCTCCACTGGCTCATTTCTCCGCTCTTATCACTGCTTAGTAAATGTACCCCTAAAGCACTTGTTCATCTTTGGAAAATTCTCAAACTATGCTGACTGTATCTTAAGAATAAAACACAGCGCATCATAGTTTTGTTTCAGAAGTGCATGCTATTTGCATATAGAGCTTGGATGTTACATGCTAAATATATTTGTTTGCAGAGTTTAAGGTCACAGAGCTTGCCCTAACCAGTATGATGCCCCAGTGATGTAACTAGACATTTTAGCGCCCCCCCAATATACAAAACAGGGTCAATGCACGTGCCACAGGGGAAAGGGGCGTAGCCACAGAGCTCCCTTTTACACATTACGTTAGGCAGAGCTCCCTTTTACACAGTACGACAGGTATAGTTCCCTTTTACACATTTCGGCAGCAAGTTCCCCTTTTTTACACATTAGGCAGGCAGAGACCCCTTTTTTACACATTAGGCAGGCAGTCCCCCTTTTTTCACATTACAGTAGCAGAGTCCCCCTTTTTACACATTAAGGGAGCTGAGTCCCCTTTTTACACATTAGGCAGCAGAGTCCACCTTTTTTTTTACATATTACATCAGCAGAGTCCCCCTATTTTTACACATTAGGCAGGCAGAGCCCCCCTTTTTACACATTAGGCAGGCATAGTCCCCTTTCTTACACATAAGGCAGGCAGAGTCCCCTTTTTTCACACATTATGGCAGTAAAGCCCCCCTTTTTCACACATTATGGCATTAAAGCCCCCCTTTTTTACACATTAGGCAGGCAGAGTCCCTCTTTTTAGCACATTACAGTGACAGAGTCCCCTTTTTTACACATTACATCAGCAGAGTCCTCCTTTTTACACATTAATCAAACAGAGTCCACCTTTCTTTACACGTTACATCAGCAGAGTGCCCCTTTTTTACACATTAGGCAGGCAGAGTCTCCATTGTTTACACATTACAAAACAGAGTACCCCTTTTTTTACACATTACAGTAACAAAGTCCCCCTTTTTACACATTAAGCAGGCATAGTCCCCCTTTTTTACACATTATGGTAAGAGTCCCTCTTTTTACACATTAAGCAGGTAGAGTCCCCCCCTTTTTTTTAAACACATTACATCAGCAGAGTCACCCTTTTTTTCCACATTAGGCAGGCACTCCCCCATTTTTTTACATATTACATCAGCGGGATCCCTGTTTTTTCCACATTAGGCAGGAATTCCCCCTTTTTTACATATTACATCAGCGGGATCCCTATTTTTTTCTACATTAGGCAGGCATTCCCCCTTTGTTTACATATTACATCAGCAGGATCCCTATTTATTCCACATGAGGCAGGCATTCCCCCTTTGTTTACATATTACATCAGCAGGATCCCTATTTTTTCTACATTAGGTAGGCATTCCCCCTTTTTTTACATATTACATCAGCAGGATCCGAGAGAGAGAGAGTGTGTGTGTGTGTGTGTGTGTGTGTGTGTGTGTGTGTGTGAGAGAGAGAGTGTGAGAGTGTGAGAGTGTGTGTGAGTGTGTGAGAGGGAGTGTGTGTGTGTGTGTGTGTGTGAGAGTGTGTGTGTGTGTGTGTGTGTGTGTGTGTGTGTGTGTGTGTGTGTGTGTGAGAGTGTGTGTGTGTGAGAGTGTGTGTGTGTGTGTGTGTGTGTGTGTGTGTGTGTGTGTGTGTGTGAGAGTGAGTGAGAGTGTGTGTGTTACGCACCTGGGGGGGAACGAGCTGGCATCCAGAAGACGGCAGAGACACCCATCAGCGACAACGCTCCAGAGACCTTTACAGAGGCGGACAAGCAGCAGGATACAGGTGGCGGGACTGTCAGATGGCGGCTGCGGAAGAGCTCCCAGTTGCTTGCAGTGGCAGCGGGACTCAGGTACAGCAGCGGTGGGACTCAAGGCCGGAGTGGGGGGATGATGAGTACTGTGGAAGAGCTCCCAGTTGCTTGCAGTGGCAGCGGCCAGGGGGACTCAGGGACAGCGGCGGAGGGACTGAAGGCCAGAGTGGGGAGATGATCAGTACTGTTAGATGGCGGCTGTGGAAGAGCTCCCAGTCGTTTGCAGAGGCAGCGGGACTCAGGGGCGGCGGTACTAAGAGATGGAGCAACGGGACAGGGGGAAGCTGTGTGCTGCCAATTGGCGGCTACAGAAGCGCTCCCAGTCCCTTGCAGGGGGGGGGGAACAAGCGGCAGCGGCGGGACTTTCAGTAGTGACTTCCTGCAGCTAACGTCCGTGTGGGGGGTGTGCTTCCAGATGGTGCGCCTTCAGTGCGGCACACACCTAGTTACGGCCCTGTGATGCCCTAGGCAACATTTTGGCTGGTGCCCCCTAACACCGCCGCTATTTGCTCCTCAGACCCTGCACACCTTTTCCAGCACCATCACCCCTCATCCATAGCAGTCCTCCTTTTGGTGGTCCTAACCAGGATCGGCAACAGGGAGGGTCAAAGGGGACACCTGTACCAAGCCCCAAGGATTAGAAGGGCCCCAAGGATACCCCACTTTGTACCCGGCAGGGATGTGAGCCATCTTGTCCAAATAGGGCAGCGAGCTGTGGGCAGTGTGGCCACAGCCTCAGAGTGACAGGAGCCTTTCACACTCATTGAATGTGTGGCATGAGTGGGCGTCCGCTCTTTCGGGTCCAGCTCTGTTGCAGGCAGTTACAGGACATGGCTGCAGCTCCACTGCCCAGGATTCCCGTGCCCTGCACCTGCTTCTTCTGGTGGGGACTGAGGGCCGCATGGTTCCTGCTGTGTGGTGTTCGGGTCTGGATACTGGGGAGTGCAGCATAGGTGAGTCTCTCCCCGGGGTAAATGTGGATTGGTGAGGGGATACAAGGCTTTAGGATGGGGTGAGTGAGCTGGGAGAGACCGACTGTGGGATGTGTGGGAGGAAGGAGAGAGGGAGAGACATATATATATATATTAGCAGTTTCTTGTATAGCACAGTAAATTCCGTTGCACTTTAAAATAAAAATAAAAAAAGATATATATGTGTGTGTGTGTGTGTGTGTGTGTGTGCGTGCGTGTGTAAATAAATAAAATGAGGGGGCCCCAGAGATATCACTATACAGTGCCCCAAGATTTCAGTTGCCGGCCCTGGTCCTACCCCCTATATTTTAAATAGGAACAGTGAGCACATTCTGCGCACAGCCCAAAAAGGGGCGTGTCTTGCTGGGAAGAGGCGTGGTCACACAGTAGTACTCCCAATTCAAATTATGCCACACAGTAGTGTAACTTTATTCACATTATATCATGGAATAGTGTCCTTTATTCACATTGTATCACACATGTCAGGCTCTGTCTAGTTTGTGTTCCCGAAGAGGGCACTAGTGGGTCAGTGGAGATGGGATGGAGAAAACGAGGAGGCTGGATAAGATTCCTGCGCATGTGCTCTGTGTTGTTTATTTAGCAATTGATTCAAACAATATGGCAGCAGGAATACTGATGACAACAGAAGATATGCAATTGTGGGTGGAACAGCGTGGAAGCTGAAAGTCTATGGCAAAGTCTGTGACGTGGGTAGCAATCGATCAGGGGACCGATGTATCGGTATGGGAAACAATGGCTCTTGGATCGTGGAGCACAGCAGGGATGATGGTGGGAATAGCGAGCCAGGTAACTGTTTGCAGGAGACAGGAACAAGTGGTTTAAATCCTCAGTGCAGGTTGGAGTAACACTGGCAGCTTGCAGGCTGACGAACAGGTGTAGGTTAACGAGATGCACCTGGAGGAGAGTGTCTACTGCAGAGGGCTGGAGCACACTGTAGCTGGATAAGGTGTGAAGCTGATCACAGGTACCCGGGTTGCTGGTGCTTGTGGTTCCACGGCAGTGCAGGACCAGACTGGAAGGCAGAACAGGTACAAAGAGGAACTGGAGAACGGAGCCAGAGACACAGCTCAGAGGAATGACACGAAGTCCAAGGCAAGGACTGACTCACCCTGCTGCTCCTGATATACCCCCAGGTCTGCAGGTATTGGTTGGGAGTGAATGGGAGGTGCTGCCAGGCTCTGGATTGGCTGATGCGGAAGAGCTGACGAAGACTGTCATGGCGGTGCCCATGCCGTAGTTTGACGGGAATGCGGCGTGCGTGCATGCCTGCTGACAACAGGAGTGTCCTTAGGCCCAGAATGGCATTTAGCGACAAGGTGACCAGTGGCAGCGAGACATGGAAGCCTCATACGGAGGTTGCACCGGCGGACAGGTGCAGCTGCAGTAAGTCGATTCCTGACAGTACCCCCTCCTTTATGGGTGGGCACCGAACACCCACGTGGTTTGGAAGGGTGAGTTCTGTGGAAAATATGGATCAACCTTGGAGCGTGGACATCTGTAGCATTTACCCAACTTCTCCCCTCAGGACCATAACCGGACCAATCGATAAGGTATTGCAGACGACCATACCGGCACCGGGAATCCAGAATCTTCTCTATTTCAAACTCAATGCCCCTCTGAGTTCGTACTTTTGGGCCAACGGGAAGAGCATTTTGGAAACAATTCAGGATCAAGGGTCTAAGGAGGGAGACATGAAAGGCATTAGGTGTTCGCAAATAAGGAGGCAATCTGAGCTTGTATGCTACAGGACTGATGACTTTGTCAATGGGGAAAGGACCAATAAAACGTGGTGCAAATTTCATTGATGGCACTCTGAGACGAAGGTTCCGGGTGGAGAGCCAAACCTTATCATTAGGTTTTAAGCTGGGAACTGCACGTCTTTTGCAGTCAGCAAAGAACCTGTAACGGCTTGAGGCCTTTTTAAGGGAAACATGAATTTTTCTCCAAGTAGACGAAAACTGGTTTAGAACAGAAGTGGCTGCAGGAACATCGATGTTTGGTTAGATCTTGAAAGTCTGGGACATGAGGATGTTGCCCATATACAGCAAAGAACGGGGTGGTTTCCGTGGCAGTATGATAGCGAAAGTTGTGAGCAAATTCTGTCCACGGAAGCAGGTCTACCCAGTCATCTTGGTAAGAGGAAATATAAAGTCTCAAGAAGGTGTCCAATTCTTGATTCACCCTCTCAGTCTGTCCATTCGTCTGAGGGTGGTAGGCTGACGAGAACCTAAGTTTAACTTCTAGGGCAGAACAGAGAGCTCTCCAAAATCTTGCTACAAACTGAACTCCACGGTCAGATATAATTTCAGTAGGCAGTCCATGTAGGCGAAAGATCTCCCGTAGGAAGACTTGAGCAAGTTTTGGAGCAGAAGGAAGACCCTGGAGTGGAACAAAGTGGGCCATTTTGGTAAACCTGTCGACAACTACCCAGATGGTATTGAATCCTTGAGAGGATGGTAGATCGGAGATGAAGTCCATCGACAGGTGAGACCAGGGATGGCTGTGTATTGATAACGGCTGTAACTGACCTGCCGGAGACTGACGGGGAGTCTTATGCTGGGCACATTTGGGGCAGGATGCCACGAAATCCTGGATGTCGACCTTCATTTTAGGCCACCAGTAAGTTTCAGACAGGAACTTGAAAGTCTTTAGGACACCAGGATGCCCTGTGAACTTAGACTGATGAGCACAAGACAACAACTTGGAACGAAGCTCAGGAGAAACAAATATCTTGCCAGGAGGCGGAACAGGAGTGACTTGAGCCGAGGCAAACACAGCTGGATTCAAAACAAAATTAGGAACTGGATCGGGAATCTCCTCTTCAGATCCCATAGAACGGGACAGAGCATCAGCTATGGTATTCTGGGAACCTGGACGGAAATGAAGCTTGAAGTTGAAACGAGAGAAGAACATTGCCCACCAGGCCTGGCGAGGATTGAGACACTGGGCTGCCTTTAAGTAGAGCAGGTTTTTGTGATCAGTGTAGATGTTAAAAGGATACTTTGCCCCCTCCAGGAGATACCTCCACTCCTCAAGGGCCAGTTTGATCGCCAGTAATTCTTGGTCACTGATGGAGTAATTAGCTTCCGCAGGAAGAAATTTGCGAGAGAAGAACCCACAGGGATGAATTTTTCCATCGGCCCCTACTTGGGAGAGAACAGCTCCAACTCCTACTGTAGAAGCATCTACCTCCAACTCAAACGGCTTGTGAATATCTGGTTGTGACAGAACTGGAGCGGACATGAAAGCCTGCTCAACTCTCTGAAACGCGGCCAAGGCATCTTCTGACCAGTTGGAATGGTCTGCCCCTTTTCGAGTTAAGTTGGTAATAGGAGCGATGACAGTTGAGAATCCTCTGATGAACTTCCTATAGTAATTAGCGAACCCCAAGAATCACTGGATGGACTTGAGTGTACTCGGAGTGGACCAATTAGCAATAGCTTCTAATTTTGTGGGGTCCATCTGGAGATCTGATACGGAAATTACATACCCTAGGAAGGGTATGGAAGGAACTTCGAAGGTACATTTAGAAAACTTGCCGTAGAGATGATTCTCACGAAGACATCGGAGGACCTCACGAACTTGCAGACGATGCGAGGAGAGATCTTGAGAAAAGATAAGAATATCATCCAAATAGATTACAAGATATTTGTACAGGACATCACGGAAAATTTTATTAACAAAGTGCTGGAACACTGCTGGGGCATTGCTCAACCCGAACGGCATTACAAGGTACTCATAATGACCATCCCGAGTGTTAAAGGCGGTCTTCCATTCATTGCCACTTCGAATTCTGATGAGATTATATGCACCGCGGAGATCTAACTTAGTGAAAATGCTGGATCCCTTGACTATCAAATAATTCAGTGATGAGAGGTAATGGATAGCTATTTTTGATGGTAATATCGTTGAGCCCCCGATAATCGATGCATGGACGTAATCCTCCATCTTTCTTTTTAACAAAGAAAAAACCCGCTCCGGCGGGCGAAGACGAAGGGCGGATGAATCCTTTCTGTAAATTCTCCCTGATGTACTCACTCATTGCCTCGGTATCAGGTACAGATAACGGGTAAGTACGCCCCCTAGGTGGCTTCTTGCCGGGGATGAGACCGATGGGACAATCCCACTCTCTATGGGGTGGCAGAACATCGGCGGCCTTTTCGCTGAAGACGTCAGTGAAATCTTGGTAGGCTACTGGGAGACTTGACTGAATTTTAACTTCTGAGGACCTTACAGGACGAACTTGGGCTAGGCAGAACTGATGACAATGTGAACCCCAAGAAGTCAGTTGTAACGTGGGCCGGATAATCTGCGGATTATGTAGCTGGAGCCAGGGCATACCCAAAACGATCTCCTGAGTTGCCTTAGGGATGACGAGGAACTCGATTAATTCGGAATGCAGGAACCCGACTCCCAAAACAACTGGCTTTGTTTGATGGGAGATGGAACCCTTGGAGATTCGGCTACCATCCACTGCAGTGATATAGACTGGGTATGTGAGTCCGCAGATAGGCAGATGGAACTTGTCAACTGCGGCTTGAGTAATGACGTTTCCAGCAGCTCCACAGTCCACTAACGAGGATACAAACTGAAGTCCAGCACTAGTCTCTAAAGACACAGGAAGGATAAGGTCTCGGTTTGAAGGAGCTTGTCTAGAAGATCCCAACTTGACTCCTCCTTTACAAGTTAGGTTCTGGCGTTTCCCGAACACGCCGTACAAGAACTAATTTGGTGATCTTTTGCCGCACAATAAAGACACAGTCTCTCTCGAAGTCTTCTTGACCGCTCCTCAGGGGTTAAGCGGGACCTATTTATTTGCATAGGCTCCTCAGAAGATGGAGGCTGAAATTGTGTCTGGGGTACCATTCTCGGCTTGCGTGGCTCACTGCGAGCACGCTCACTGTTGCGTTCGCGAATGCGAGAGTCCAACTTAATACACAAAGAAATTAGGTCTGATAATTGCTCAGGAATGTCACGAGTGGCTAGTTCATCTTTAATTCGGTCAGAGAGTCCATGTAAAAAGGCTGCTACCAGTGCTAGATTATTCCATTGAATCTCTGAGGCTAATGTCTGGAACTGGATGACGTATTGACCCATGTTACGGGTACCCTGACGAAGTTGAATAAGATCTGCAGAGGCTGACGTTGCGAGACCTGGTTCGTCAAAGATGCGTCTGAAAGTTGACATAAATTCGGTATAATTATTCATAAGAGGGTCAGCACGCTCCCACAGAGGAGACACCCAACTAAGGGCTGGTCCAGAGAGCAGCGATATAATGTAAGCAACCTTGGATCTTGGTGTGGGGAAATTGTGCGATAGCAACTCAAACTGAGTTTCACATTGATTGAGAAACCCGCGACATAACTTGGAACTGCCATCATATTTGCTAGGCACGGGCAGATGCAGGCATGACACTGGAGTTGATGCAGCAGGTGAAGGAGAACCCACTAAACTTACAGGTGCAGAGGTGACTGGAACTGAAGGAATGACAGCACTGGGCAGTGACTGTTGCAGTGTATCGAGACGGGTGGACATTCCTTGCAGGAATTGGATTATCTGCTGCTGTACAGCCTCTTGACCATCCAGATGGGAGACCAGATTTTGTAAGGCTCCTGACCCCACATTCTGACCACCGTCCAAGTCCATTGGCCTTGGACTTACTGTCAGGCTCTGTCTAGTTTGTGTTCCCGGAGAGGGCACTAGTGGGTCAGTGGAGATGGGATGGAGAAAACGAGGAGGCTGGATAAGATTCCTGCGCATGTGCTCTGTGTTGTTTATTTAGCAATTGATTCAAACAATATGGCAGCAGGAATACTGATGACAACAGAAGATATGCAATTGTGGGTGGAACAGCGTGGAAGCTGAAAGTCTATGGCAAAGTCTGTGACGTGGGTAGCAATCGATCAGGGGACCGATGTATCGGTATGGGAAACAATGGCTCTTGGATCGTGGAGCACAGCAGGGATGATGGTGGGAATAGCGAGCCAGGTAACTGTTTGCAGGAGACAGGAACAAGTGGTTTAAATCCTCAGTGCAGGTTGGAGTAACACTGGCAGCTTGCAGGCTGACGAACAGGTGTAGGTTAACGAGATGCACCTGGAGGAGAGTGTCTACTGCAGAGGGCTGGAGCACACTGTAGCTGGATAAGGTGTGAAGCTGATCACAGGTACCTGGGTTGCTGGTGCTTGTGGTTCCACGGCAGTGCAGGATCAGACTGGAAGGCAGAGCAGGTACAAAGAGGAACTGGAGAACGGAGCCAGAGACACAGGTCAGAGGAATGACACGAAGTCTAAGGCAAGGACTGACTCACCCTGCTGCTCCTGATATACCCCCCGGTCTGAAGGTATTGGTTGGGAGTGAATGGGAAGTGCGGCCAGGCTCTGGATTGGCTGATGCGGAAGAGCTGACGGGGACTGTCATGGCGGCGCCCATGCCGTAGTTTGGCGGGAATGCAGCGTGCGTGCATGCCTGCTGAAAACAGGAGTGTCCTTAGGCCCAGAATGGCATTTAGCGACAAGGTGACCAGTGGCAGCGAGAGAAGCCTCAGACGGAGGTTGCACCGGCGGACAGTTGCAGCTGCAGTAAGTCAATTCCTGACAACACACTAGTACCACTTTACATCAGAATCAGTTTATTGCCAAGTATATCAGTACATAATACAACAATACACAAGGAATTGGTTTCAGATAGCTAGTACCACTTTACCTTATACAGTATACGTCACTCCTCACAGTAGTGCCCCTTATTCCCATTACATCACAGTGAACTGCTCCTTATTCACATTACATCATACAATGCTGCTCTTTATTCACATTAGACCACACAGTAGTGCCCTTTCTATATGTTACACCACACAGTAGAGCAACTTATACACAGAATGCCACACTTTATACACATAATACCACACAGTAATGCCTCTTTCACATACGACACACATTATTAATGTCCTTATAAACATAATATGCCTTATACATTATGCCAGCCTTTATTAATGCCCTTATACACATAATATCCCTTACTCATATGCCACACATTATTAATGCTCTTATACATGTAATAACACACACAATGCCCCTCACACATATGCCGCACATTATTAATGCCCTTATACACATAATGACACACATAGTGCCCCTTACATATATGCTGCACATTATTAATGCCCTTATACACATAATGACACACATGGTGCCTCTTAAGCATATGCCGCACATTATTAATGCAGTTATACACGACACACATAATGCCCCTTATACACATGTCAAACACTATTGCACAAACAAACCACTCGCACACAGCACTCACATGGCCGCTAACACTGTGATCTCTGCCTCTGCTTGGATAAAGATGTGTCCTCAATGCATACATCTTGCCTCAATACACCATGCAGCAGAAGATGCCTGGCGTGAGTCAGCTGGCAGCTCCCGGACAGCTCTGCTAACACTGGGCACCTTTTTTGACAATAATGTGTATTATTTGCAGTGCTATTTGACTAGGAGATATAAGCAGCTACTGCTGATTAAAATTATATGGCATGCCTATATTTTGTTTCTGCATGCGAAATGCTACATTACAGTGATTTCCAGAAATACACTGTAACGTAGCATTTCATATGCAGATACAACCGCAGTAACACTCAGAATATAGGCATGCTGCATAAAATTTTAATCAGCATAAGCTGCTTGCGCCCAAGGCATTTGTCTAGTTTGCCTATGCCTAGGGCCGGCTCTGCAAGGTCATTAAACATATGTATTTAACTTAACACATTTAAATGTAATTAGTGATGATATAAAAATATTTAGTAGGATTGTCCTACACGTCCACACAGTAAACAGTATACAGGTTGAGTATCCCTTATCCAAAATGCTTGGGACCAGAAGTATTTTGGATATCGGATTTTTCCGTATTTTGGAATAATTGCATATCAAAATGAGATATCAAGGCGATGGGACCCAAGTCTAAGCACAGAATGCATTTATGTTTCATATACACCATATACACACAGCCTGAAGGTAATTTTAGCCAGTGTTATGATATGCTGTACTTTGTGCATTAAACAAAGTTTGTGTACATACACACAATTCATATATGTTTCATATACATCTTATACACACAGCCTGAAGGTCACTTAATACAATATTTTTAATAACTTTGCGTATTAAGTTTGCGCACATTGAGCCACAGAAAACAAAGGTTTCACTATCTCAGTCTCACTCAAAAAAGTCTGTATTTTGGAATATTCCGTATTTCTGAATATTTGGATATGGGATACTCAACCTGTAATACAAAATAATAATATTAATTAAAATAATAATGAAATAATTGTGCATCCCACACCAGGTCCGCCGAGAGATCTGGTGGATCCTGATACTGGGCGGAGGTGTGGTCAATGGCATAGAATGGCCCCCGTCGGTTGCTTTTGAATAAAGTATGCACTTGCGCTCTGTTTGGGGAGTGTGACTATTCCATCTTATTGGTAATTATGTTATACCTGTCCCCATCCCTGGCCACTAGTTTCCCATATATCCATAACTGGCTATAACACTGTTTAAAGCTGTTGCTTCTATGGAGGAGGGATCCTAAATGGTATGCCCACCACTTGCCTGAGGTAAAAAGCATTAGAGCTTTTCCAAAATGATCTGGCAGTTTTGGACCCATGGAGTAACAACTGTATTACTCCAGGGTTCCCACTATAAACAAAGAAACCACAACAAATCCCCCAAAAAAACCTACTCTTCCATACACTGCACACACAAACCACTGAAATAATCATATCTATGGGTCCCCTGGACATCCTTACACTGCCAAACAGCTACAAGCATTTTTTGCAGGATTTATACCCCCCCCCCCCCTTCCCCCACCCCCTGCAGCCACACAGGTGGGGACAGTCACACCCCACACCCCATTCCCATGTCCGCACCTGGCACCTACTGAGAATGTGAGCAGTAACATGGTGACAGATGGTGACTGTGTGACCTCCTGGCAGCTCTCATCATCTGTCATCCAAAGTAGCTCCTGCTGCTGCTGCAATTGCTGCTCTTCCTATAGCACAGAATAGAATATACCAATGATTCATTGGGGGGGGGGGCACAGTCTCCAGAACTGGGCCCATGAAACAGTGTAACTCACACGCAGAAACACACATGATTATCCCTGTCTCCCTAAGGTAAGGGGCAGGTCACTCAAATCAGTAGGCCCAGGGGTGTAGCGAGGGTGGCTCCGGTGAAGCTCAAGCTCCGGGCGCTGGAAAAGTTAGAGGGCGCGCAGCCACCTGACATCCCCCTCCCTCCACCCGCTAAACTGCAGGCCATTGTACAGGCAGCCGCAGAGCAGAAGGAGGAGAAGCAGAGGGCTACACACTGACTTGGAGACTAGGTAGGGAACAAGGCAGGCCAGAGGCGACAACAGGAGACACAGCTGGTGCCCTGCCTCCCCCTTTATATGCCTCACTGTCTGCTTGTAGCTGTGCATCAGGATTACATCTGTCATGCTACATCCCTCTCTCTGTCCCAGCTGATGCATCACCTATTTCTGCCCCAGCTGCTGCAGCACCTCTCTCTGCATTACAAGCTGCAGAGTAACATGTATAAGTGGCTGTTATGATTCCAATACTCTGGTCTGGGGAGATCTTATAGCAAGAACCCGAGTACTGGAACGTAATGCTGGGAGATGGAAGTGGGAACGGGAATAGCCCCTGGCGCCCTATCTCCGTTGTCTCGCCCGTGTTGTCAGAAATCTCTTGCAAGACTATGGTTGCTTGAGCCCATGGCAGCCGCGTTTGAAGGGCGGATCCCCCTGGAGTAATGAAATAATAATCCCAACCCGCTGAGATTCAGTACCAGAGGATGTAGGTCTTAAACGAAAATATAGCTTACAAGCTTCTTTAAAATTAAAAAAAATCTTTTCTGTCACCGGAAAAACGGTCGGGTAAATGCATCTTTGGTTCAGGGACAACCCTCGGGGAGGCTCGCAAAAGATCTTCCTGCGATCTCACCCGAAGAGAAAGATCCTGGACCATCTGAGTAAGTTCCTGAATCTGGTTAACTAAAACCTGACCGGGATTAGGTCCTAAACCTGTCGGATTCATGAGGTCGATAAACTCTCACAAAAACAGAATGAGAAAAAATTAAATCCCCTTTAATTTTAAGTTTTGGTGTGGCCGGTTATAATGTTATGATTCCAATACTCTGGTCTGGGGAGATCTTATAGCAAGAACCCGATTACTGGAACGTAATGCTGGGAGATGGAAGTGGGAACGGGAATAGCCCCTGGCGCCCTATCTCCGTTGTCTCGCCCGTGTTGTCAGAAATCTCTTGCGAGACTATGGTTGCTTGAGCCCATGGCAGCCGCGTTTGAAGGGCGGATTACGTCTGCCCAACTCCGATGCCCCCTCAGGTCTTAATGGGAGACAAAGAGAAATCCGAGACAGGGTGATAACAAGGGGCCCTCTAACTAAACAACAAAGCCAGGGGCTATACACTAACTTTAAACTAGAGTATGTGCGGAAAAACCGCCAGGGAAAAGGACAACCAAAATACCCACTTGTCCACTCTCCTACTCGGCACCGCCGAGTTCCGGAGAGGACTGTGGGAGCGGAAACCTCCGCAAATGCTCCAAAACAGAATACGAGATGAAGCGACCTAGGCCGCAGCACGCGGCAGAGCCGCCACTCACAAAAACCACTCGAGATCCTCTAGCGACTGTGGCGGGTAATAGAGGACCGGAAGGCTCCTTGGGATGAGATGACAACTCCAAGATTCAGGAACTCTGAGGACAGGAATGACCAGACACAGCAGAACTGGAACAGACGTTCAGCAAACCAAAGCAGCATGCAGGAAGCTCTAACCGGCGTCTGTGTGAAGCACTGAGAAGGCTTTAAGCACTGCATCCTCCAATCAGGGTTCAGAGGCCGATTAACATAAATGTCGTGCAGCTGCCTTGCCCAGAAGACCAGTGTGTTTAATTACTTGATTGACCCTGCAACGGGGAACGCGGTCCGCCCGTGGCGTCCCCGTTGCTAGGGTCCTGGCGGCTGAGCGCGCCCAGCGTCCTAGCGTTGCTAGGGACCCGGCGGCTCAGCGCGCATGGCGTCCCAGCGTTGCTAGGGACCCGGCGGCTCAGCACGCTCGGCGTCCCTAGTTGCTAGGCGCAGGGCCGCGAAGGGAACCCGGACCGCGGCGCCTAACAGTGGCTTTACTGTGGCATAATGTGTATAAGGGGCTCTCCTGTATGGCGTAACGTGTATATACTGTGTGGTGAATAACAGACAGTACTGTGTGGTGTAATCTGAATTGGTACTATTCTCTGGCCATGCCCCTTCCCCATGAAGCCATGTCCCTTTTTTAAACATGGAGGGGAACCCAAAGGAAACTTTAGCCCTGAGCTCCGCAAGGTCTATAATCGGTCCTGTTACCAATTTTGGCTTTTTAAATATTTTTTTATTTTCAAATGAAACATGCACCGCATTCAGTAAAGGAGAGGGGGCGCCGAAACATATCCTTGCTCCATGCCACCCATACTTCCTGCCATGAGCCAGTCAGACGTTCCTCAAAATGGTTGGGCCTTGGGGAAATCTCATTGCTGGTCTGGGCAGCCACTGGCTCCTTAGTCCCCAGGGGCCCTGGTGCATTGCATCGGCTGCACCACTGGTAGTTCATCCCATGCTTGATAGCAAGCTGTGTAGTCTCTATGAAACTCTATTGATATAGCTTTATTGTAAAGATATTGATGACTTGAGTTCTTCAGTGCACAAGTGGTATCAGATCTCAGCTACAGGGTCTCATGTTACTCTGGCTTGATTTGCATTTCCCTTATGAAGAAAAGGAAAATGTACAGTACATAAATAAGAATGATAACAAGAATAAAATAAAGCACACTCATTATTAATAAATCATTATGAACCATGGCATTGTGTTAATGAGAAGCATAAAATAATCTGTTAATGTTAACTAAATAATAGTGTTATAGCTTCTGGTTGATATATAACTGAACAGACCAACATGGTAATTTTCTGTTTTAAGAAGGAAGTTATGCAATAATAATATTCTGAATACTGCCCAAGATCTTTATTAAAGTGGGCTAAAAAATAAATAAAAAAAACGGATTAAAAGGGGAAGATAGTTGAGATTCCTATAATCATGACTGCAGAATTGTCAGATATATTGAATACTTTTTATTTTATATTGCACTTGCATACAGTGGCGGATCCAGGGGGGGGGGGGGGGGGCACTCAGGCCCGTGGGCCCCCCCCCCCCTGTCATTTGTGGCCTCCGTCCTCCGTCCCCTCCTGGCACCACACAGGGAGATGACGGGCGCCCGCTGAGATTGTGTTACCAGCGGGCGCCCGTCTCCCTGCACAGCGGCAGCTGGACGCAGGAGCTCAGTGCTGAGCTCCGACTTCCGGCGCTGTCACTGTGCAGTGTGCGCTATGGGAGAGACGTCCGACATGACGTCTCTCTCATAGTGCTGAGGAGCGGATGCCAAGAGGAGGACTGCAGCGGTCTGGATGCGGGAACGGGGCTCGGTAAGTATGATGTTTTTTTTCTTCCTTAGTGCAGCGGGGGCATCTACTGGGGGCAAACTACGGAGGGACATTACTACTGGGGGGCATCAACAAGGGCCATTACTTCTGGGGGCAAACTACTGGGGGCATTATTACTGGGGGGCATCTACTGGGGGCATTACTACTGGGGGGTCATCTATTGGGAGCATTACTACTGGGGGCAGCTACTGGGGACATTTTTACTGGGGGCCATCTACTGGGGGCATTATTACTGGGGGGCATCTATTGGGGGCAAACTCCTAGGGGGCATTACTACTGGGGGCAAACTACTGGAAGACATTATTACTGGGGGGCATCTACTGGGGGCAAACTACTGGGGGACATTATTACTGGAGGGCATCTACTGGGGGCAAACTACTGGGGGACATTATTACTGGGGGGTATCTACTGGGGGCAAACTACTGGGGGACATTATTACTGGGGGCCAACTACAAAGGGGCTAACTACTGGGGGCATACTACAGGAGGGCATTACTACTGGCGGCATAACTACAGGGGCATTACTACTGGCGGCTTAACTACAGGGGCATTACTACTTGGGGGCTAAACTACAGGGGGGCCAAACTACTGGGGGCATAACTTTAGGGGCCAAACTACTGGGGGATAACTACAGGGGCCAAACTACTGGGGGCCTTACTTCTGGGGGCTAAACTACAAGGGGGGCATAACTACAGGGGCTAAACTACAATGGGGCAAACTACAGGGGGGCATTACTACTGGTGGCTAAACTACAAGCAGGCAAACTACTGGGGGCATTACCACTGGGAGGCTACACTAAAGGGGGCGAGGGGTAAACTACTGGGGTCATAACTGCAGGGGCATTACCACTGGGGGCATAACTACTAGGGCGCTAAATGACTGGGGGAATTACTACAGGCAACATTACTACTGGGGGCAATACGGGCATTGCATAAGGGGCACCACTACTATGGGGTCTATATAAGGGGCACTACCAGTACAGTGGACATTGCATAATGAGCGCTACAACTGTGGGCATTGTATAAGAAGCGCCACCTCACATGCACCGAAGCCGCACGCAAATGTACTTGCCCCTTCCATGGTGCCCCCCCTATCATTTTCTTCTGGATCCGCCCCTGCTTGCATAAATGTACAGCAGTGTCTGTCTGTGACATGCATCATCAGGCGGTGCCACCAGTAAATCTAGTACTGCAGCATCAGCATGGTTAAAACTAAATAATAATTTTTGAAGCAGCACATACATTTTATACCATAAAAACTCTACAATATGACTTACTTGGTCAATAATACTATTAGAGGACATTACGTTGTTTCCATTTTCTTTCTTCTATCAAACATGCAATAACGACCCACTTCACTTTGGGGTCCACTATAGTATTTTCTGGTATGTTTAATGGCCAGTACAAATGTAATAGCCCACAATTTGGAAAAATCTAAAAGCTACGTGTCACTACATTTGGGGCGATGAGTTAACGAGTAGTATCACCCACATCCAGATCATGCAGTGCTGTGCAGTTCCTCCTGTTGACTTATTTTTTTCAGTTTGTTTGTGTTTTATTGTATACCTCATTGTGCAAGAACATACTATAGGAGACGTTATTCTTGTGCTCACCATATATAAATAGACAATCAGCAAGTCTTTGTACTACTGTATAAACCTTCTCTCAGTGTAAGTTTAAGAATTTACCATCTTTGACCAAGGATTTTACCTGTCACTTTTACCTTTCAGCTTGGCAAGAAATCAACAGTTGGATAAACCTGTGGTTGTTTTTTATGCATTGATTGGCAATGATGTCTGCAATCCGTAAGTCTCAAAGATGGAAAAAAAATAAGTATATTTATATTATATTTATTTATATGGGACAGGAATGTTTGTACAGATATTTGTAGGGCTTCATTATGTTTACATTTTAATGGGATCAGTATGATTTACAGGTGTTCGGAATGCTGACCATCAGTATAATGACACTGGCATCCCGGCCGCCAGTATGCCGGCAGCGTGGCGAGTGCAAAGAGTCCCCTTGCGAGCTTGCTGCGCTTGTCACACTGCGGGCTCGGTGGCTCTCTGAGCTCACCACAGGTTGTATTCCCACTCTATGGGTATCGTGGACACCCACGAGGGTGGACACCCACAAGTGGAAATAGCCCCTGTTCGCCAGGTTTCTGGCTGTCGGCATTGCTGGTTGTCAGCATTCCGGCATCGGTATTAACTGCATCCCATTTTAACAATAACAAGAAAACAAAATTGAGTCCCATAATAAAAGCATAAAAGGAAGAAAACGATCCAACAGTATATTGGCACACACAAAGCAAAACATAAACATACAACAAAGCATATACATAAGTAGTTTTCACAAAGGGTAAATAATTTGGTTAAACTCAACAGCAGGAAATAATTAGTACATTATATATAGTGTATGTTATGTAATACATAACAAAGAGCCCAACAGTTCTTATGCATAAGTCCCGCTTGGCGGTTGTTGAATAATAGTACATATATAATCTTATACGTACTTCTTTTAAGCTTTCTAACAGTGGATACTAATCCAAATCACTGAAGCTTTGAGATGTAACGGAATAATTATATTTTAGTGAAATATGAAAAATTACTAAGTCAAAATAAATATCACTGCAAACATTAAAAAAAAGTAAAGTGTTTGATACAGGTTTTTAAAAATCTGTTCATATTTATAGCCCTTGCTGTAGTGTTGTAGTCAACATTTTTTTTTTTTTAAAGAACATCTGGATTGCCCTTACGTGGTAGCAAGGGTTTATAAACATAACTGTGTTTTTTTTTCTCCTGCTAATGACATATCTGTTAATTTGTTAAGCAGTTTTAGGTTTGCACAAAAACATCATCTGAATCATGTCTATCATCTGCTCAATTAATATTTATTGAGGGTTTTTTTAATGTAATTTCACATTTTGATTAAACTGAATTTTAAAAATTTTTTTAAGTGTTTCATTGTGTTTGGCTGTACATTAAAAAATAAAATGTGGAGAGTTCCAGTGGGCGGGGCATTGAACATGGCCGCATTTTAGTGATCCTCCTGTGTAGAGCCTGGACATTAAGCCTGATTTATCCGTCCCTCTGGCCACTTTGGGACAGTTTTGTGACTCAAAAGGTGGCTGGAGTTTAGGTGACCTGCTTAAATATATTTTCCAGCTGAGGGGGAGAGAATCCGCCGGAGTTAAGCCACTTGAGGGTGGCGTGGATGACCGCCGAGAGACTTGGCGCGAAAAGGAGCGTGGGCCTGGGATGCTGTCGACCTCGTTGATCGTTCCCGCTGTGAGACTATTCTTACCTACTTGCTGGGGCTTCGGGTTGCTGCCGGACTGCCTGTGAGGTCATCGATCGTGGTGGACGAGTCTGCAGTGCCGTTATTGAAGACCTGGAGTGTGCGTCTGCTGATCTCTGCGGAGGCGCCGGCCTGCTGACATCTCCCTGGAGCCGCCGGGGGCTAGGAGTGCTGCGCAGCTGGAGGCCGCCCGAGGTGAAGTCGCCCGCCTGCCTTCCGGTGATGGCCCCGGAGCTCCCCGTCATCTGGCGGTGCGCGGCGGGACTCCGCCTGTGGCACAACCCTGGGGCTGGCTTCCTGCCTGTCGGATCTCCGTGGTCGCTCCCAGAAAGATCTATTGCGGTGGTGGAGCCATTGTGACGGCCGTGTCATTGGGCCAGGGCTGGAGTGGTTGCGGAGGTGTTTGTGGGGAGGTGGACATCGGGATTCACCCTGCCAAGTGGATTCCTTTTGGCTGCAGGCTACGGTGTGTTAGATCTGGCTCCCTGTACTGTGCACCAGAAGCGCTGACTGCTGGCAGCCAATTTGATTTCGGTACTCTGTCAGTCCCTCCAGACGACAATCCTGCAAGGTCACCTATTACCTGAGGACATAGCGCAAGAGACTTGTGTATGCCACTCTCCTACACAACAAAATTTATATAACCCCGGGTTACCCCAGCAGCTACTAACACTGTCTGTTATTACCCCCCCGCTCTCTTTATTAATACCCTTCTGTTTCAGGTCTCCCGATTCTGTTATTCCTCCCCACCACTTGTTCTATCCCTACCCCATTTTTATTTTATTTTTTTTACCTCCTACCTCCCCCCCCCCTCCGTGGTATCCTTCTCCTGTTACTACCCCTAACACTTCTTTGTTATTTTGAGCCGTCTACAGATGCCTTCAAGTCTGTAAGAAGTGATTGCTGCTTTAAACGGGACTAAGGGACTGTTTCCTTTGCTCGCTTGCTTTATATTTTGGTAACCGCTTCATCCTTTCTGTGACTACACAGTTTACGATTGCATCTTTATATTTTTGTTGCTATTACTACTTTACTGAAAGGAATAGAGCAAGATAATTAAGATAGTTCATTTGTACGCTATTTCTACCATCTATAACATTGCAAGTGCATAGTACTGCCGTTCACTGTGAATGTAACTATATCTCTTTCCTGGTCTTATAATCATTTGCTCATAATTTTGCTAGAACGGTTACCGTGCATTATCTCACTAGTTAGGGACCCATTCTGTGTGTCCTCTTTCACATTTAGTGTCTGACTTTACTGAAGATTGATGTTTCTCCATTGTTTGCATATGTGCATGACAAACATGCTGAGGTTAATGGATGAATGATTTCCATCTACTCGGAAATGTATTGAAGCCTTAATTGTTCTCCTACAAGGGCATCTACCCGCATGATCTGACAAATTGTTCTCTGCTCACTATACACTGACTACTGTCTATTATTCTTCTAATTACTGTGGTGTCCAATTGATATAGTGTACGGTGGGCCCCTAGGGCATGGAGAGATTTCTGGAGAAGTCGACTCCCGTGGCCGCCTCACCATCTAACGCTATGGTTCGAAACAGATCACAAGCCAACAAAAACACCTCTAACCCCCCTGCGAGTGGTTCTGCAGACATGGTGGACCAGACCTCGCGGACCGCCATAGCGGTTGTCCCGGTAGACTCCCTGCCCCTTGCGGATATGGCTAGGGAAATGTCGAACATCATGATGCCCCTCATAGACAAACGTCTAGATGACATGAATACGAAACTGGATGCCACGCTTGCTAGGCTAGATTCTCACTCGTCACGTTTGTCTGCTTTAGAACAGCGTACTAGTGACGTGGAGGATGGTCTCCATGTTGTACAACAACAGGGCGAGTCCCATGATACAATTATACAATCCTTGCAAGACAAAATTGACGATTTAGAGAATAGACATAGAAGAAATAACCTTCGCTTTATTGGGGTCCCAGAATCCGTACCAAACTCTCAGTTGTTAAACTTCTTGGGAGTGGACCTCCCTGCAGCCCTTGGTATGGAGGGAGAGTTTGCTAACCCGCAAATTGAACAAGCTCATAGGCTGGGCCCTGAAAATCGGCCAGCAAGGGGGGCCCGAGGCCGGTTATAGCTAAATTTTTGGATTACAGGGCAAAGGAGAAAATTCTTTTTCACTACCGTAGAGTACCATCTTTGATGGTCAATTCCCATAAGATTTTGATTTTTCAAGATTTTTCTGTAGCGGTGTCACAAAAGAGGAAAGCGTTCTCGGAAGTTTGCCGCTACCTGCATGACACCAATCGCCGTTTTGCATTGCTATACCCGGCAAAGCTTAGAGTCATTGACAATGGACAGACCATCATTTTTGATGACCCAGTCAAGGCTAAGGAAAAGCTCATGAGTAATAGGTCGCCAGCCCGTTCACCACAGGATCATGAATGATAGGGAGCCTGTTTGCCTTTTTAGGGTAAATAATTTTTAGCATAAGCATAGCAACCCTTTGTAATGCCTTGATAGCCTTACTGTTATTTTTGATTTATTATAAAGGTTAATAGTGGCTCTTTATAGGCTCTCTCTAGTCAGCGTTGGAGGCTGTGGACCACAAGGTCGGTATACAGCCTACTGTTGGGATGCTTAGTGAATCTCTCATCCTGTTATATTAACTTTATGTCTATTACAAAATAGCATTTAGTTCCTATGGCCGCATAAGGTCTACTCTGTCAGGATATATGGTTATTATTATTTTATTTACAATTGCCTGATTATATGCTTTATACCTACCATGGCTTCAGTGTATTTCTGAACTATGAACCTAGTTAGTGTCGCCAATGGATGCGATACTTACTTGTATGCTTAATGAGAAAGGAAAATTAGAAAATTGGTGCTTGAAGTATTGTATTTATTTTGTTTTTTGTTTTGGGTGTCTCTCTCCGTCTGTCTCTCCCCTCTCTCTCGTCTTGAGAAAGGCTGGGGCCCCCTCCCTGGGGGATATGAAGTGCTCTCTATCTGCTTGCTGGGACAGATGGATGAGCAATCCTACTAATGCTATGTACACAATGTCATTGCCAAAACAAGGCATTGGATAAATGTCTACACAACACGCTAATATCCCTACATCCTCATCTATGGGCAGTTTAAAAATAGTCTCCTGGAACACGGGGGGTCTAAATTCCCCCATTAAGCGTAAAAGAACTGTTACTCATCTGAAGAAATTTAAAGCTGATGTAATTTTCCTGCAGGAGACTCATTGGGTAGAGGGGGAAAGATGCGGTTTGAAGGCGCAGTGGATAGGTGATTGCATAACGGCTAACTTTTGCAGGAAGGTCAGAGGAGTGGCGATGCTGTTCAACAAGAATTTAAATTACTCTATTTTGAATACGATAGCCGATCCTGAAGGACGGTATTTGATTGTAGACGCGGACATTTGGGGAACTAGATACACTTTGGCTAACCTCTATGCGCCAAATGTTGCTTCTTCCGATTTTTTGAGGCAGGTGACTAATGTATTGGCACAACGCTCGAATTACCCGCTGATAATAGCTGGTGATTTTAACGCTGTTGAGGACCCGATACTTGATAGACATCCTGTTTTAGTCTCTAGGGTACCGGCTAGTTGGACTCAATTCCAAGCATTTAAATCCACTATGCGGTTGACTGACGTTTGGAGATTGTTTAACCCCACTGATAAATCCTTTACATTTTACTCAGCTGCACACAAATCCTGATCTCGCATAGACGCCTTTTTTATTTCTGATCGCTTGATCCCTAAAATTACGAAAAACAGATATTCATTCAATATTAATATCTGACCATGCTCCAATCTCAATATCCTTAATGATCTCAGGTGGGGTGAGACCTGCTGGCTCTTGGCGCTTTCCGGCCTATTTATATAAATCAGATAACTTTAGGGAATTTTTGTTAAATCAATGGATGAACTACCAAGATGATAACATTGATCATTGGGAGACTCCAACCATCTTTTGGGGGGCGTCCAAGGTCGTTTTACGGGGCCATATTACAGAGTATGTAATTAGGCAAAAAAGGGCGACCACTGAACTATACGAATCTTTATCACAGGCACTGTCCACATCGTTTCGAGCGTACATTGATGACCCAACACCACATAATCGAGAACATTACTTACAATCTAAACAATTATTGGATTCTCACTTGCTTGCCCAAGCGAAAAAAGATCTCTTATACACAAAGCACAGGTTCTATAGATGGGGAAACAAAGTGGGTAAACTGTTGGCCACCATGTCTAGACCTAGGCATAAAAGACACTATATTACATCTATTAACTCCACGTCTGATAATAAGGTAATCACGGCTACGGAAGATATAGTGAAGATCTTTGAGGAACATTATACTGCTCTCTATGCGGATCTTCCATTCAACGAAGCTGCACACTCAGAATTCATGCAAGATATTATCCTTCCATCATTAACAACTGATCAAAAAGAGATTTTGGAGGGGGCTATAACGGTTCCTGAGGTCTTGAATGCCATCCAGAAACTAAAACTAAATAAGTCGCCAGGGCCCGATGGCTATTCGAATGAATATTATAAGCTTCTCCAACAGCAGCTTGCCCCTGTGCTAACTGAACTCTTTAATGATCTCTTGTCTAATCATACTCCATTTCCCTATTTCACACAGACTCACACAATTTTGATCCCTAAGCCGAATAGAGATCACAAACTACTTGATTCATATCGACCTATTAGTTTGCTTAATACAGACGCTAAACTTTTTGCTAAGATCCTTGCGGATAGGCTCCAATGCATCTTACCTGACATACTTACTCCCCATCAATTGGGTTTTGTTAGAGGGCGTCAGTCGGTTAATGGAATTAGAGCGGCCATAGCAGCGGTTGCCGAGTCCTCATACTCCCACTCACATCATAATACTCTGTTGAGTCTTGATACCTCGCGGGCCTTCGATACGGTGCTCTGGCCACACCTGTTTGCAGTTCTTCACATGAGAGGATTCAATCCTTCTTTTATTAATTTTGTCAGGTACCTATATACTTCTCCCCAAACTAATCTCGTTGTTAATGGATTCGTAAGTGGCCCTATTGAGATGCATAGGGGAACCAGACAGGGATGCCCCCTGTCCCCCCTGCTCTTTAATATAGCCATTGACCCCCTTATTCGCAAATTAGAAGCGGATAGGATATTTCAGGGTATCCGCATTGGTACTAAGTCCATCAAATTAACGCCATTCGCCGACGACATTTTATTGTATGTCGCTAACCCTGAAGACTCTTTACCACATATATTTGATATGCTAGACATATTTGGGGACATTTCGGGATTCATGGTAAATAGGGTTAAATCTACTGCA
Source organism: Pseudophryne corroboree (assembly GCF_028390025.1). Taxonomy (NCBI): domain Eukaryota; kingdom Metazoa; phylum Chordata; class Amphibia; order Anura; family Myobatrachidae; genus Pseudophryne; species Pseudophryne corroboree. The sequence continues at coordinate 321,491,733 of NC_086448.1, read as the reverse complement.
TTATATCTCGGCCCCCGCCATGCTTTCCCACATGCTCTTACGCAGATGGAGTTGCCATGGGCCAGGGATGATTTTACTTACCTGGGAATACAAATACCTCGCCGTCTGGCAAATTTATATTCATTAAACTATAAACCGGCTATTAAGATAGTTTCAGATGAGTTGGAGAGTTGGAAAGACTTGCCCTTGTCCTATTTAGGTAGGGCTTCTTTACTTAAGATGGTCACCTTCCCTAGAATTATGTATTTAATACAGGCCCTTCCATTATTTATTACTATAAAAGATATACAGACACTGAACAGGCTTTTTAGACAGTTTATTTGGAAAAAGAAAAGACACAAAATAAGCTTATTAAAACTACAACAAGACAAGATAAATGGAGGGATAGGATTTCCAGATATACAGTCGTATAATAGGGCTGCAATGTTCAGATACCTCTCCGACTGGACGCACGATAGTGAAATTTACGCCAATACCTCTTTAGAACGAGGCTTCCTGGAAAATGGCGATTTACTTTCGTTTCTTCATCTCCAAGATAACGAGATTTCAGATCAGATAAAAAACAATCCCCTGCTATGGAACACGAGAAAAATTTGGTATATTGTTAGACACCAAGAGGGTATTCAATCACATGTGTCCTTGTTTTTGCCTATACTTAATAACCCACGCTTCCAGCAAGGTAGAGCTTCATATCCATTCAATATTTGGCGCATGGGGGGAATACAAAATATAGGCTGTCTGACGGACAGAACTAACCGTAGAGCATTAACTTTCGACGAGGCACGGGAGAAATGTGCTTCGATCGGGGGTTACCCTCTGGCCTTCCTGCAGGTGAAACATTATATAGATCAGGTAGTCCACTCCCTTTCAGAAAAAGACTGGAACAACCAGATTGATTCTTTGTTATCCAATCCACCAATCACGAAAAAGGCCATCTCATTTTACTATAGATGTTTCAGGGGGGATCTGAGCCATGGGTCTGCTGAAAGTGGTATGGCTCGGTGGCTTCAGAGCTTTCCTGAACTTACAATTCGGGATCTACTGAAAGCCTTTGAGATCTCCTGCAGGTCGCTCACCTCCACCATATACAGGGAAATGTTCCTAAACCTCCTACACAGAGCTTATTTATCTCCTCATCGATGCTTTTTGATGGGTAGATCCACATCCCACTACTGTTACAGATGTGGAGCAGCCCAGGCAGACCTATTTCACTGTCTATGGTCATGCCCTATAGTTCGAGGGTATTGGCTTCAAATCAAACGATATGCTGAATCCTACTTAGTCAACCATGTACCCTTCACTGCAGCTTGGGCGATATTTGGTATAATTCCTTCCGGAACAAGGATCATTGCAGGTTGTAAACGCTTACTAATAGCTATCAGCGCGGCAGCTAAGAAAACGATCCTCCAGGAGTGGATTTCTACTACCCCGCCAACTATGCCACTATTTAAATCAAAACTTTTTAATATATTCCGAATGGACTGGGTGGAGGTTTCCTTGGAAAAGGAGAAAAAAGTGGGAATCTTTTTTGACATGTGGGAAACGTATATTGCCACACTGTCCGTAGAAATGAGAGGTCAAATATATTCTAGTTTAAAACATACTACTTGGTATCTACAGCGCCTGGTAGAAAATGACCCACCTATAATCTTAGACACGCCCCCCTTCTAGGTGAGGGTAATTTGGCTTGATGGGGGGGAGGGGGGAGGCGGGGGAGAGACTACCCATATATTTTTGTTTTGTTTGATGTTAATTTTATTTTTATTTTTTACGTTATCGAATCTATTGTATTACTTTGATTATAAATCAATACCTCTGTATTGTGTATCTGACAGTTTCACATGTACAAGACTAGTGATACTGCTTACTTTTTGAACTTGTTCCTTCACATTTATGAACACAATATCTGTACTTTCTCTTTGAATATTGATTGTCACCTTTGTACAATGCTTCAATAAAAATTTATTTGAAGAAAAAAATAAAAAATAAAATGTGGGTACACAGTTGAGGGCTGGGTCTGTGAGATGGAATAGACCTTACCATTTACTGTTTAATCACAATGGTACGTAAGATTTCGTAAGGTTAGCTCTAAAAAAGATTATATTCATGGGATTGCTATTCAAACAAGCTTGTGGAGATGTTGCTTGCGTTTATTGAAATATACTTGGTGGTTTAGGATTGTAGTGAAGATTAGTACATTTAGTAGAAGGGCTTATTATATGATGAAATAAAAATGTAAGATATGTAGTAGATTTTAGACAGTTATTAGTATTTAAACAAGTAATCAGACACATAAAACAAAGTAAAGATGTGGCCTATGGCCTTGGTACCGCTAATAGCCACAGCTGATTTTACATTTCCAATGTTTTTGTCTCATAAAAATTATTATTGTATACATCAATCCTTATAAAACAGAGTAAAAAACATTGGATTCAATTCAGCGCAAATTGATTAACACCGGGAAGGAGGTCGCGGAGCTGTTCAATTCAGCGTGATGTTATGCCCGACTTGAGGATTTCTTCTCACACCCCTCCTGGAGAGATCCGACAAAAACTACTGGCACGATGCTGTTTTCTGCCCTACGCGGAAGAAATCACATCACACCAGGCACTTATGTCAGATAATGCTGGTTCTCACAACTAAACACCATGTTAAGATGTGAGAAACGGCATTCTCCAACATAACAGCGTGCTGAATTGAATAGCTCAGGGACCTCCTTCCAGCCGCTATTCAATTGTCCCTTGTTTGAATCGAGCCTATTATGACTAGAATAACAAAGTTGGTCCTGAAAAAGAAAGCTAATATATATAAAATTATCTGTCAAACCCAGCTGGCTCCCAGATACGTCAATCTAAAGTCGCTGGTTGTGCATATGGTCACATTGACACTCAGAGGTAATAACATAACTTCACTGCCACCAGTAAGGGAACATTCCGTGGTCTATTACCATGGTCTGTCACCAGCTAGCCCTTCATTTCCACCTATAAAATGAACAATCATTTCATTAGGCTCTCCGCCAAGATTGGGAAAGGCCTGTGATGTGTGGGTCCATGGGCAAGGGGTGGGGCTAAATGATACGATATGTGTCTTTTAGCCCCGTCTCCTTCATAACTTCACTGCATTTGCAGAGCATTTATCTTCATCCTGGTCGCTTCAGTAGGAAGCAGTAGGATGTGGAAGAGCCACCTACCCTTCCAGGGCTGTGGGTGACTACCCCAAAAATCATGAGTCTCTCGTAGCTTCAGGGAGGGTAGACAAGTATGCACCACATGATAAAGTTCTTGGAAAGATCAAAAATGGTTGATTTTTGCTGTGGAGTATATGTATACATATATTCACTGCCATATACCAGCGAATTCTACTGCTATCCGCCGCTGAATATACTGGAATAAGAGGCAAAGGTCTTTTAACTGCCAGACGCTAAGCCGCTTCCAATTTATGAGAGCAAGCAAAAACAAACCTCTATTGTGGCTGTGTTATTCCAGACCAGTCCTGAGATAGACTGAAAGAGTAATAGGGGGCGGTTAGGGTTAGGCTGCAGCAGGGGGATGTTAGGGTTAGGTTGCGAGAGGGAGAGGTTAAGGTTAGATTGTGGGAGGGGTGGTTTAGGGTTGGGCTACGGGAGGGGGGAGGTTAGTGTTAGGCTGCAGGAGGGGTGGGTTATGATTAGTCTGCGGGGGGGTTAGGGTAAGGCTGTTTAAGGCTGTGGAGGGGGAGGTTAGGGGTAGGGGTGGGTTAGAGTTCAGATTTGGGGTAGGATAAAATATACTTACAGCCATCTGTTGAAATTCTGACCATTGGGATCCTGCTGTCTGTCTTCTAACTATCAGGACCCTGACTTCTGGGATTTCATACCCAACCCAGACATTATCATCTACTAGCCTTGCTATGTATTTATTCCAAGCATCATCATCTCCCAAATCATGCAAAATGATGATCACATTATTTATTCATGAAAGAATTGCAAAAATAACCCTATTTACCTGTGTCCTAGACATCCAGATACATTAAAACACATGACTACACCTCAGAAGCTGAAGGCTAATGTCTTGATGGAGCTGAATTACTTGGACACACATGTACCAAATGGAAGTCATGTGATTTTGATGTCACTGGTAGATGGTCGTCTCGTCTGGGATACCTTACATGACAAATATCATCCCATTGGTAAGCAGAATGCTTGCTTATCTTCAGATTGTGGAATGTTTTCGTCTAGCAATTGTGAAGCAATGAAATCATTGGTTTTACCTTATTGGTTTTTTTCGTACACAGGTGAATTAAATAAGGACGTTACATATGCACAATACTACAAGTTCATGAGCTGTCTTACAGTAAGAAATAATTACATTTTACAGAATTAAAGAAATAAAAGTATAAGTGATAAAATCTGATTTTAATACATATTTATCAATGTTACAACATTAACATTTTATGTTGATTTTTCGCTTCTTTTTTTGTGTTGATTGTTATCTACACAAAATAGCACCTAGCCACAACGCCTAATTTGTCTGGCCTTAAAGTGGAATTATATACAGTAGATTTGCTCTTTGTGTCCATTTAAGGGTGGGTTCTCATCACATCACAATAAATTCCTGGTTTCCATTGTCCCCCTTTCTTAAACATTAGTACAAACTCTGCCATCTGCCAATCCTATGGCACGGATCAGATTAGGATGGAGTGCATAGATATAATATACACTGGTCTGTCATTTACTGTTCCTCTCCATGATTTTAAATGTTTAATGGGGTTTTAGGGCTATTGCTATATAGCCTATTTCCTGGCATGTCTTTCCTTCTTTAGGTATTCAGATGAAAAATAATATTTAAAAGATCATCTTTCTCTTTCCATTCTGCAATTATTTTCTTATTCTGTGGGGACTGCTGTGAAAAGCAGATTGAAAATAGTATCTTCCATATCTGCTGTGGACCTCATTAATACATCAGGGTGAATATTAAAAAATGTGGAAATCCTCAGAAAATACTTTTGTACATGTCTTCAAAAAAAAATATACATATATGCTCAAAAGACCTGTCTGGCCCTGTGCCTATATATATATATATAATATAATATAATATAATATAATATAATCTCCAGGGGGTGATATTTGGCGCACAGAAAACCTTCCTCCAAGCAATTTATAGAATTAGTGGTGTATTTGTTTTGTTCAGAGCACTTTCCCTGTATTTTTTCAGGATGACCCGCTGTTCAAACAGGTCTTCATAAAATCTAAAAAACAAAAGTGAAAAAGACGCCTCCTAGTGCAATACTGATAGTGTAATGAACCTCCACCAATAAGAAATCACCCTAAAAGTTGGAGGTGCACCATAATAAGTGGTCTTAAACCACCTTTATGCAGCGTTTAGAGATCCCAATCCTCGGTTCTGATATTTATTTCCCGGATGTAAAGGTCATTTAGATGTCCAAAGCCTCAATTCTCATAATCGCCCAAATGCAAAAGATGAGAAGCAAAACGACCATAGTGTAATAAAGTTTAAAAAAACATTTATTTGATAATATACAATTAAAGTAAATAGTTGCCCCTATCATAAAAAAGATTAAAACAGCTTATCTGATATCAAAGTATCTCAGTCCATCGGTCTGTCACTCAACACGTTTCGTCCGTCGCTTACTGCAGGACTTCCTCAGGAGTGTATACAGAAAACGCCCACTATGACCTCTATTTATACCCCTCTTAATGGGGAAGATTGCTTCAAATGCTCACAAGATTACCGGAAGTGACATCACTTCCGGTCCCGAGTGAAAGCATACCAACCAACATACTACTATATTTCCATTATTTATATGTTAAAAAGCCCCCACAGCAGCGCATCGAAGCACTGGCTGTTTAAAAATCACATTTGCTGAGAGGCGTCCCCGCTCCCGCTGCCCGCGGCTGCCGGGAGTCGCGAGCAGGCCAGGCAGCACTTCCGCCCTCAGCTTCTCCAGCGTCAGGCGCTTCCACAGAGCATGCGCAAGACCAGGCCGGTCACAATGCCGCCCGTCCTCGCAGCTCTTGTGTGCGCCCGCTGTAAAAGATGTGATGATCATTTATCCACGCACCACGGCGCCATTTTAAAGGAGCACATACACTTATCTTAAATCATTTGTTTTCTTAGTACAAATCCAAAGTTAATTTCATGTAAATGGGAAAGAAATAGAATTTATAGTATATAATCACTATCATGCTCTTTTATGAGTAATGAATTAAAGATAGAAGGTATATTAATAGTAAGGATAATAAATAATGAATAAATATATGGAAAGGAGATTAGGGATTATGGATGTTAATTTGTAAAAAAAAGTGATAATGCAGATTTCATTATTAATATAGATCATAAAATAAATTATATATATATATATATCAATTTGAACATATACATATATATATATATATATATATATAAATATGTACATAAAATATGTATATACTCAATCGAGCTGGAACTGAGTATATACCTGCTGATTGTGTGAATTTCACGGAGTTTGGAATTTTAAACTACAATGTATGTGGATATTACTTTTTTCTATATAAAGTGAAATATTTTACATTTATCAGTGCGCTCTCCTGATTTGTTTCTAGCATATAGATATAGATATAGATATAGATATATATATATATATATTCAAATTGATATATATAATTTATTTTATGATCTATATTATTAATGAAATCTGCATTATCACTTTTTTTTACAAATTAACATCCATAATCCCTAATCTCCTTTCCATATATTTATTCATTATTTAGTATCCTTACTATTAATATACCTTCTATATTTAATTCATTACTCATAAAAGAGCATGATAGTGATTATATACTATAAATTCTATTTCTTTCCCATTTACATGAAATTAACTTTGGATTTGTACTAAGAAAACAAATGATTTAAGATAAGTGTACGTGCTCCTTTAAAATGGCGCCGTGGTGCGTGGACAAATGATCATCACATCTTTTACAGCGGGCGCACACAAGAGCTGCGAGGACGGGCGGCATTGTGACCGGCCTGGTCTTGCGCATGCTCTGTGGTAGCGCCTGACGCTGGAGAAGCTGAGGGCGGAAGTGCTGCCCGGCCTGCTCGCGACTTCCGGTGGTCGCGGGCAGCGGGAGCGGGGACGCCTCTCAGCAAGTGTGATTTTCAAACAGCCAGCGCCTCGATGCGCTGCTGTGGGGGCTTTTTAACGTATAAATAATGGAAATATAGTAGTATGTTGGTTGGTATGCTTTCACTCGGGACCGGAAGTGATGTCACTTCCGGTAATCTCGTGAGCAATTGAAGCAATCTTCCCCATTAAGAGGTCCTAGTGGGCGTTTTCTGTATACACTCCTGAGGAAGTCCTGCAGTAAGCGATGGACGAAACGCGTTGAGTGACAGACCGATGGACTGAGATACTTTGATATCAGATAAGCTGTTTTAATCTTTTTTATGGTACGGGCAACTATTTACTTTAATTGTATATTATCAAATAAATGTTTTTTTAAACTTTATTACACTATGGTCATTTTGCTTCTCATCTTTTGCATTTGGGCGATTATGAGAATTGAGGCTTTGGACATCTAAATGACCTTTTCATCCGGGAAATAAATATCAGAACCGAGGAGGATTGGGATCTCTAAACACTGCATAAAGGTGGTTTAAGACCACTTATTATGGTACACCTCCAACTTTTAGGGTGATTTCTTATTGGTGGAGGTTCATTACACTATCAGTATTGCACTAGGAGGCGCCTTTTTCACTTTTGTTTTATATATATATATATATATATATAGTTAGAGAAATCTAATGTGTCCTTTCATATTCTGCCTGCTTTCTGTACCTCCTAGTATGGGGGTATCCTCTGAGCTGGGGGACTGGCCATGATGATTCAAGGGCTACTGGAGTGAAACTTATGCATTTGTTATAGCTCACTGGGTTACACAAGCAATGGCATCAGGAATGGCACAGGCAACTTATGCACTTGACTAGGGCAACCTGGCTCCAGTAGGGGTGCCTACAGGAGTGCTGAAAAGAAGGGTGTTTGCCAATCACCACCCTTCAAATATGCAGCACTGCACAGGCTTAGAATGCAGAGAGGAAGGACATGGGCTGGAGACAACCAGAAGGAGGACACAGGCAAATTGGGAAAGGAGGGGGGTGGATTGGGAAGAGGAGGTAGGCGGGATAGAAAAGGAGAACGCAGAGACAGGAGGAGAACTCTGGCAGGCCAGAAAGAGGAAGGAGGCAGGTAGATAAGAAGAGAGAGGTGAGGCGGAGGAGGGGGATTAAATGTAAAAGTCTTAAAATAGTGCAACATTGCTTTGAGGTGGCAGATATTTCTGGGAGAGAAGTATGGAGGGAGGAGGCAACAGCTAAAATCTTCTCTAGGGCACCAAATTGGTCAGTCCTGGCCCTGAAAGGGTTTCAGGTAACCTCCCTTCTAGTAATCTAAATACCACTTGCATGGAGCTGAGATAGGGGAATGGCAAGGAACAGTAGAGGGTGGGACATTGATCAGTCATGGCACAAGCGATTAGGCTATCCACCAGCCACAATAGAGAAAATCAATATTTCTTGCCGGCAACTAGTAGGTCAAGCGTTTATCACGATTATCCCCGGTTTCTTACTTTAAAAAAAGTAAGGGTCTGAAAGCACAGACAGCAAATGATCAGCATAAGCTAGACCAAGCTTCATAACAGTGAGAATCCTGTATTTCAGTCAGATCACCATTTTGACTGTGCTAGATACTGTATCTATCAAATTTGTATTTGACTATAAGGTTATTACCTATCCTTCAGCCTCCTAGATTACAGTGATTAGCTTCGGCACAATAAATACTATTCAAATGTTAGTTATGTCTTTAACAAAGTTATTACTTGTTTTACTTATAGAGTAACCCATGTGAAGGTTGGATGAACAGAAATGAAACGCTTCGAAATCTAACCACAGAGGTAGGACTCATACCAACAAGTATAAGGATTTTTTACTAAGTAGGTTTAAATGAATTTGAAGTAACCGAGATTGTTCATCTGTTATTTTTTGCAACCCCTCACACGCAAAACCCCTGAACGTGACAGGTCAGTGTCTCATGGCATTCAAACTCATCAGTAGCTGACGTGGAGAGCAATCTTGTTGCCGGCTGAAACAGTATGCTTACTGTATTTACAGGATTGATATTTGGTATCTTTAAATTTATTTATTTTTGAATCTTATTAATTATTCACCACAACAGTAGAAATAAAAGTCACAAATCGTGTCTAAATTTGATATTTATATTTTATTATTGAAAGGTCATGTTCAAGTGTCAGTTAGATCTGTATTATTTTCCAAACTGAAAAATGCAGTTTTCTAAAGGTTTTAAAGAACCCTAGCTTCACAAGGGAGCAATGTTGAATTTACAGTGATAGGCTTTTTTAACCAAGGTTTTATAAGATTTCCAAAATAATAGGTGTAGGGATCTAGGGCATTGACAGCTACAAAACTCCTGCTCTCAATATCCAATTATCAGGGCTGTCATCAGAAACTGTGGGACCTCCTATAAAGAAGAAAAAACAGCCCTACATTTAGGTGACAGGGACATTTAGGTGAGGAGAATATGGTGATGGGCAGAGGCAGATGTTGATGGGCAGAAGGTAACAGGGAAGGAAGAGGGTGATGGGTTGAGGTAGTGGGTGATGGGCAGAGGGTGACAGGGAGTGACAGAGGGTAATAGGCAGAGGCATTGGGTGATGGACAGCAGAGGTGATGAGGAGAGGCAATGGATGACAGGAAGAGGGTTTCAGGGAGAGGCAGAGAGTGACAAGGAGAGAAAGTGGGTGCCACAATATACATTCTTCTAAGACTATCACACCAAGCATACCTCTATAATAACACTGTACTTCTAGGACTACAAAACATACTCCTAATTACACTACACCTCTAGTGCTATACAACACCATGCATACTGTACCTCTATGACCACCATGCATACTGTACCTCTATGTGTTAGCTATGTTACTCTATTGTATCTTCAAGACCCAGGACCCCCACTATGTCCCTGTCACACCTATACAGAACTGGCAGCCGCAGAAAGGGCGGGCATCGCATAGTGGCTCCTTCGCGTGGGGCATGCTGGGAGTTGTAGTTCTGGCTACCGGACCGCATCCATTATTTGCTATGTCAGCTGCGCAGCGACAGCATCTAATCAGACTGACTCATTAGGGTGCCAGAGGCTGTGGATCTCATCATTGTGGCAGGCACTGGTGTAATGCACCACCGCTAGTTCCACTGGGGATGGGCCGCTGGTCATGCTGGGCCTGGTACTCCAGTTCCGGTAGTCCCCCCTGACAGAGGCCCTGCCCACTATTGATAAAAAGAGAATCTATAGCAGGCAGATCCAGGACTATTTCAGTTGAGGAACAGGGGCTGACTAACCACCTCAGGCACGCCAGCACTCACTGCAGCATCAGCCCTCCACTGTTCCAGTGCCCAGTGGCTCCTCTGCACTATATGGACCCCAAGCCTCTCCATTCAGCGCTTTCAGTCCCCACAAACTTCTGGAGCCAGGTGGAGACAGTGATCCGACAAGCCAGTCACCAAGCAGGGAGCAGTGTCCAGGAGGAGGACGGCAGTGGGACCTCTGCAATGACGTCACCTGCTACTTTAGTACACAGCTTCACCTTTCATGAGGAGAGAACGGTGGAAGTCAGCAATTCACTCCCCCGGCCCAAGCCGCAAAAGGGAGCGCCAGGAGGGGGTAAGAAAGCAGGCACTTAGGGGGAATTGAAGTCCAGCAGGGGGAGTCCCCCGAACACCTAAAAGGGTTGCAGGAGCTCCAGGAGACACGTCTGGCCGGAAACTCAGCAGGCCACATCCCCTCCTCCCTTCTCTACATAGTATTTCTAGTCCCTGTTAGGCATCTGTCAGTTTGCTTGGGCTAGTCTTGAGAACCACTGGACAGATGTTACACCTAAACCGTCTTCAACAAATGCTCTACAGAATTGTGAAAACCACATCAAAATCCAAAAAATACAAACAAAAAATAAATAAATAAATAATAAGACTGCGCTTCTCACTTTGACACAAAGACAATATATTTTTATATATACAGTATGTATCCATTAATACATGTTAGAATATAAAGGTACCGGCCAGTACCACGCACTTAAAATATAAGTATATATATATATAATCATTTTAAATAATTTCACATGTAACCTTTATAAAACACATATGCATTAAATCACATCTCCACCTGAGATATAAAGCACCCTAGTATAATGCAACTCACAATGAGGCTTCCAAAGACTGCTGGTTTATAAGCATGCACTATGCCCAAGTCCTTACAACCAGGTTAGGGGTTAATGCAGCTAAAGGCAGACTGTTAGTCCTGTTTAGTTAAATCAATTGAAATTCAGCTAGCAGGCAGTCACAATTAGATAATGTCCATGTGTTTCATAGCACCAAATGCTGTTAGTACATCCACATGCAGAATGGCAGTTTAGCAGAAGGTTAAGGCAAGCAATAGTTCAGCCATCACACATTTCATAATAGAGGAATGTCCATATATTACCACAGAGCCAGACTCCAGAAAACACCTAGGGTGCAAGTGGCTAAACACCCAAATAGTACCTCTCCTTAGGAATGAATGAGCTTATGGAGCTTCCTTCACGGATTGTAGGTAGGTGCCTGGACTTTTGCGTGTCCCCTCTTAATGCATGTGTTTTATAAAGGTTACATGTGAATTTTTTTAAAGTGATTTATATATATATATATATATATATACTTATATTTTTAGTGTGTGGTACTGGCCGGTACCTTTATGTTATATCATGTATTAATGGATACATATATATAAAAATATATTGTCTTTGTGTCAAAGTGAGAAGCACAGTCTCATTATTTATTTTTTGCTTTACAGTTTTGAGGAATATAGGATCACTTCCTCGTGGTAAGCTGCTCTCACTTTGAGAATAACAGCGCCGGGTATATAATTGTAGTATAACTTGCTTGATTCTCACATCAAAATCCATCCAGTGATTCTCAAGATTAGCCCAAACAAACATACAGATGCCTATCAGGGACTTAATTTTATACTGTGTAGAGATTATGTGAGATTCTGTTATCATATCAGGGTGCATATTTACATGTTTCAACGTTTTAATGGATTTTAAATTGATGAAACTCAATTGATTTTATGTTTCAGATGCTAAAACACATATACTAACATGATTTTTTACATTCATTTTTAAATGTTGTAAATGTGTGTTTTAGTCCTGGAAACATAACATCGATTCACATCAATGTTTATCAATTTAAAATCGATAATAATAATCGATGAAGTTCGACCTTTTGTAAATATACATCTAGGAGGTAAAGGCCAGAGAAAGGACTCCATCTGGAGAACACGTAGAAAAATTGAAGAAAAATTAGATTTTTATTATAATATCAATTAAAATAAAGGTAACAAGCAATAGAAAGTAATCCAAAGTATTGTATTACTATGAAGTGTATATTTAAACAGATAATTACTGCAATTAAGTGTAGGAGAACAATAATATATAAAAGGTACAAATAAATTGCTTCTACAATAACTTTTAGGCCAATGAGCACGATAAGACTTTAATATTAGCAAAATTAGCTTTGTACATACATTGTATTGTCCAATCCCTTCATGCATTTGGCATCAGTTCTCCGATCACAGCAAACATCAAGAAGATATGACTGCACTAGTGTACAGTAATAATTGTTTGTTCTTCACATAGAAAATGGCAAATTAACGCCAGTTATGTTAAATGGATTTGGAGGCCTAATTCCCATAGTTTGAAAGGCTGGAAGAGTCATTTTGTTTTCTTATAAAAGACCAGTTTAAATGAGGTGAAGGCAACCTAATAGCCAGGGTCAACATTCATCTCATCTAGTTTAAACTTTACACATCTTATTGTTATTGTTTGACATTTAGAAAGTAGATACAGTATAGCTAACAAATATAATATAATTGGGAAACAAAAACAACATAATGATGCTGTGATGAAAATTATCTCTTCAATGGCTTATTCACTCATTAACACACACGTGCTGAGTGCACACTAATTATAATACATGTTAAAGTTCAATGAGCCAGGAATGCTGCATGCTCATAATTATGCACATTATGATAATTCTAACATAAATCCAAAATAAAACTGCCCGAAAGGTGTATATGATCAACTATGCCAATGACCATGTATTGCCTTTACTTTCCATGCATTTTAATGAGTAATTACAGGCTCAGGTCTGGGGAAAAGCTGCATAGGTCTGGCCATATGGCACCATTATTGCAGACACATCAGATGGACATTTAATTTTCTGCTGAAAGGTTTTAGCTTCAGTATATGTACATTTTTTTAAGTTTACTGTTGAGGCACACATACAAATTTACATACATTTACACAGGGGAGTTTTAAGGCTAGAGGTGACCATTGGCCTGATTCAGATGTGGACAGAGTAGCTATCATTGCTGCTTAAACAGAAGCAGCAGCAATAAAACTAATATGGTAATGCAGCAGGACAATTGCATCCTAGGATGCAGTATTGGATCATCTACGACACCATTGGCTGACTGGGCCCATGGGGGTGTGCAAGCTGGCCACCACAGGTCCAAGATTATATATATATATATATATATATATATATATAGAACGAACAAAGCAGAAAAGCCGCACACATTTCCATAATTCAATCCGAGTGCTGTAATTCCATATAGAAGGTATAGTAAAACGTTCCTATAACATGAGAATCCCTCCTCAGCCAAAGGAAAGAAACCAGCACACCAACAATAGTCAATTCAAAAAGTGCTCTATTTCAGCATGGCAACAGTCAGAATTGTAATCACATTATCTTCCAGTTAGGATAAACATGATACATCACATGTCCCTCTGGTGAAAAGGAGAGTCCTGATCCCCTCTGCCCAACAGCTGTTTCGATGTCACCACCTTCCTCAAGGGCATCCATACTAACACTGAGCCAAACACTGCCATTTATCCACAGCCTGACGCCTGTCAACAACCTCATAATCCCACTCACCTGTCCACATAAAGCACCATCACCTGAGACCAGCACGTCCACACCGCTCAAGGCCGGAAGTCCCCGTCTTGGAACGCATTCAGCCCGCGGTGGAACGCACTTCCTGTCCCGGCTTCCGTCACGGGAGCATCGTACTTCCGCATGACGCGGCCGGGCGCTCGCGTGAGCCAATCCAGTGCATGTATAGGAATTCACCTAGGCAACCAGGGTAAACACAGTCTCCTCATAGTGCGAACTCATCTATAACCATACTTTGGTTATCGCAATGATGAGATCCCAGCGTACCCGTAGAACTTAATGAGGCAGGGACTGAGGCTTGCCTGACAGGCGCCATACTGCGGACTCCTATGTCTAATCAATACAGAACCCAAAAACAACAAAAAAATCAAGAAACATACATAACATTAAATATGGGGGCCCCTCCCCATTACCTGGCAGCTGCAGCTCTTCTCAGCTGTGCAGTGTGCCCATGGAGGCACTTAAAATACAATTTTTTGAGTGTGTGTATGTATGTATGTGTGTGTATATATATATATAGTGTGTGTGTGTGTGTGTGTGTGTGTGTGTGTGTGTGTGTGTGTGTGTGTGTATATATATATATAGATAGATAGATAGATAGATAGATAGATAGAATACTGATTCAGTATATATGTGTAATTGCGTGTTTGTGTGTAAATGCATTTTGTATTTTCATTTCTGTTTAAGCTCATAGAAGCATAGAAACATAGAATTTGACAGCAGATAAGAACCACTTGGTCCATCTAGTCTGCCCCTTTTTTTTATCCTTTAGGCAATCTCAACCCTTTTTGAACCTTAATTCTTTGTAAGGATATTCATATGCCTATCCCAAGCATGTTTAAATTGCTCTACAGTCTTAGCCTCTACCACCTCTGATGGGAGGCTATTCCACTTATCCACTACCCTTTCTGTGAAGTTATTTTTCCTTAAATTTCCCCTGAACCTCCCCCACCCCTCCAGTCTCAGTGTATGTCCTTGAGTTCTAATACTTCTCTTCCTTTGAAGAATGTTTCCCTACTGAACTTTAAGACCCTTGATATATTTGAAAGTTTCTATCATGTCCCCCCTTTCCCTTCTCTCCTCCAAACTATACATGTTAAGATCTTTTAGCCTTTCTGGGTAAGTTTTGTGATGTAGGCCATGCACCATTTTAGTTGCCCTTCTTTGTACACTCTCTAATGTATTTATATCCTTCTGGAGATATGGTCTCCAGAACTGGACACAGTGGGGCAGATGTATTAACCTGGAGAAGGCATAAGGAAGTGATAAACCAGTGATATGTGTAAGGTGATAACAGCACCAGCCAATCAGATCCTAACTGTTAATTTACATATTGGAGCTGATTGGCTGGTGCCTTTATCACCTTGCACATATCACTGGTTTATCACTTCCTTATGCCTTCTCCAGGGTAATACATCTGCCCCAGTATTGCAGATGGGGCCGTACCAATGACCTATACAGTGGCATTATCACTTCTTTTTTCCTGCTACTGATTCCTCTCCCTATGCAACCAAGCATCTGACTTGCCTTTCTCATTGCTTTGTTGCATTGCTTTCCTGCCTTCAAGTCACTTGAAATAGTGACTCCTAAATCCCTTTCCTCCTCAGTAGTTTCCATTATAGTACCCTTGATACTGTATTTAGCCTTTGGGTTTTTGAGTCCCAAGTGCATGATTTTGCATTTTTAGCATTAAACTGTAGTTGCCACGTTCTTGACCATTTCTCAAGCCTACCTAGGTCACCAATCATTTGTTTTACCCCTCCCAGTGTGTCTACCCTGTTGCATATCTTTGTATCATCTGCAAAAAGGCATACTTTCCCTTCAATACCATTTGCAATGTCACCAACAAAGATATTAAAGAGAACTGGACCAAGTATAGATCCCTGGGGTACTCCACTGGTAACATTTCCCTCCATAGATTGCACTCTACTACAACTGTCTATTTCCTATCCTGAAACCAGGTTCTTAACCATTTAACTGTTTTATAATCCACCCCCACGCTTTCAAGTTTATTTAGCAGTCTGCAATGTGAGACAGTGTCAAATGCCTTACTAAAGTCTAGATATGCTACATCTACAGCTCCCCCTTGATCTATTATTTTCGTCAGAGTCAAAAAAGTCAATAAGAATTGTTTGGCATGATCTCCCACCAGTAAATCCATGCTGTTTTGGATCCTGTAAGTTGTTTGATTTAAGATATTCCACAACTCTTTCTTTTAATAGTTTTTCCATTACTTTCACTACTACTGATGTAAGACTTACTGGTCTGTAGTTACTTGCTTCTTCCTTGCTTCCACTTTTGTGCAGTGGAACTACATTTGCTCTTTTCCAGTCCTCTGGAATGGCACGTGTATTTAGTGACTGGTTAAATAATTCTGCTAAAGGTGTAACCAGCACATCTTCTAGCTCTTTGAATATCCTTCGGTGTATCCCATCTAGCCCCATTGATTTATCCACTTTTAGTTTGAAAGTTCTGTTAGGACCTTCTCCTCTGTAAATGTACTTTAATCTACCTTATTTTTATGAATGTCCTTGCAACGTAACTGTGGACCCATCCCTTCTCCTTCTGTAGTAAATACTGAGCAAAAATAATTATTTAGTTGATCTGCTATTGCCTTGTCTCCCTCCACCAAATGCTTACTCTCTGTCTTAAGTCTTATTATTCCTCCATTTATTTTCTCCTTTCACTTATATACTTAAAAAAAAAAGTTTTGCCCCCTTTATCTACTGATACTGGGCCATTTTCTCCTCAGCTTCTGCCTTTGCACGTCTGATCACTTTCTTAGCATCCTTCCGTCTGTCAAGATACACCTCTTTGTCATTATTTTGAGTCTGTCTATATTTCCTAAAAGCCATCTTTTTTGCTTTCACACTAGTTGATACTACTTTTGTGAACCACACTGGCTTCCTTTTCCTGGTGCTTTTCCTAACCCTTTTGATACAAAGGTCTGTTGCACTCAGATTGCACTCTTCAGTTATTGGCACCTCTCCTGCACTCCTTTCAAGTTCCTCCAGTCCGCCAATAATTCACTTAAACATCTCCCTATTTTTGCAAAGTCAGCATTTCTAAAATCCAACATCTTTGTTTTTGTGTGACAGGAGTTGGATCCTGTCTTTATACTAAACCATACTGCTTGATGATCACTGGATCCCAGGTGCTCACCCACATACTGTATATGTCGGATATCCTGTCACCATTTGTAAGAATTAAATCTAATATTAAGTCTTTGCGAGTGGTCTCTCTCACCAATTGCTTGAGAGATGCTCCCTGTAAGGAATGTAGCAATTTGCCACTTGTAACTGAACTTGCAAAAGAACCCTCCCAATTGACGTCAGGCAAATTAAAGTCACCCATGATTAGGACTTTAAAGCCATTTTAGTGATGTCCAACAATAGGTTCCTGTCGAAATCCTGCCCCTTGCCTGGTGGTCTATAGATCACCCCAATGCGTATAATGTCCTTCTCCCCGGTTTCTATGGTGACTCAGGCCCAGTTTAAACAGTATTAGGCCCAGTGCATACCTCCCTACATTGGGAATTGAGCAAGTGGGACTTCTTGGCGCGCTGAAGCCGCACCATGGCTGAAAGGGGTGTGGCCGATAGAAAAGGGGCGTGGCTTCACAGGAGTGCCGCAATCACGAGTCATGTCCCCATTTTCCATCAGAGAGGGGGCATGCCCAGCACTCAATGAGCTGCTGGCATGCCCCCAGACCTTGTCTTCTGTGAATAGATGCTGACAGCATCTATTCACCTGCTGCTCTGCTAGCAGAGCAGTGAGTGCAAGAGCCTCCCAACTGCCCACCCCACACACACTCCCGCACAGTTAACTGTGGCCTGCAGGTGGAACAATGGGACAGTCCCAATAAAACAGGACTGTCTCACGAAAATGGCAATGGAGCTCCTCAGTAGGAGAGAGTATAGTTGGGATGGCTTTCCCAACAAAAGCGTCCTAAAATCTTTTCACATAATAAGCTATAGCCGTGCATTAATAGAAAATGTACTGATATATAATTTAGAATAGTTTAATATATTATGTTGTATGTAATGAAGCTTTTCGTTTCTGTCTTTTGTAGAGAGCTGAACAGCTTTCCAGTGCCCTTCAAGAGATAGCAGCTACTAAGAATTTCAATCACTTTAAAGTTACTTACTTTGAAAATCTGTACCAGAAAGGTAAAACATATCCGCTTACATTGAAAAAGTATAACATTATCGCAAACAGTTGTTTCTATGATTTTAAGAAAGTGAACTAATTTAAATTCTCAAGGACTTTTCATGTAGTTTCAATGACGCCAGAATGCCTCTAAACCATGTGCTAATGGTTCTACACCTGAGCTAGCTGATAAGCATAAAATCCTAAATTGCCTTTATTAAGTTACTGGCAAATAGTTTTAATGAAACAACCAATTCAGGTATTCATGTATTGTTCCTCGGACTACTGAAAGACCTTTGCTGAACATTCCTCAAATGCAATTTCAATTTCAGATGTTTGGTTTCATTGTCCAAGCTGCACTGGAAAATGTAAAAATTTGATTAGACACTACAGTCAGTGGCGGTTTTTATCTAAGGGCTGCAGGACTGCAGCCTCCCCAAGTAAAACACGCCACTAAGCTCACTGTTAATGTAGCTAGATGCTGTCCGTGAGATTGCACTGGCTTCACTGTGACTGGCAGTAACTTCCTATTGGAAGTCCTGCCTGCCAGTCACAGAAACTACAGGCAGTCCCATTGGGAGGTGTTTCCTCCACCGGGACTGCCAGACTGGTATTTAGATTAGCAGAGAGCTGGCTTCCTGTAGGAAGCCAGCTCTCTGCCTCGTTAGCCATAGCCGACTTCTCTGGGCTACAGCCGATGCAGTCCATAGAAGCTGTAGTTTTGCTCATGCGCAGTACCGTCGCCACTACTACGCATGCATCGGATCCCGATGTCTGTGAACTGTACATAGTACAGGTGTTGGTACCCAGGCGGCGACGAGGGAAAAAGCGGCAGAGACCCAGTAGCATCGCTAGCAGCAGCACTCTGCTGCTGATTACAGCCTCTTTTGTTTATACAGTTTTAATAATTTGTCCCTCAGCACAGTAAGGATCATGGTAAACGTCAAATATTAATTTTCAGTTATGACTGTAGGATAGTGACAGGCACTGTATGATCCTAGGACTGCATGCAGTCCCCCAGCAGCCACCAGCACCTTCTTGTTTGTTACAGTATGCAATAAAAGATTCAGAACTTAAAGTGGCCCTGGAAAAATAGTCAGAAAGTGACCTCATGTAAGCGGGACCAAATCAACTGTAGAAGGGATTGGCAAACAGGTAGCCTTAGTCACAATAGGGCAGATTCACGGCACCTACCAGAGGAGCCGGTCACAGTTGGTGAAGTTAATGCATTGCTAGGTGGAAAAACCAAATAGGCAGAATCAGTACACAAGTGGATATAGGGCCTAATTCAGCATTGAACACTGCATGCTGATACCCTGAGCGGAAGCGACACTGCACGTGTGCACACAGTGAGATGCGACGGCATCTGACATGTGCAAACACCTCTGCTTGATTGACACAGGGCTGGAGGAGACGTCGTGTAGGTGTTTCGTGGGCGCCATTGTGGCATAGGCTCAATGCTGTGTGCCCGGGAGCAGGCGTGTCCAGACCGTTTGTGGGGTGGGCCACGGTGACTGCATGAAGTCACACGCAGCTGCTGCTAGGCTGCATAGGCAGAGGGAAACCCTACACATGCAAGAGCATCGCAGCTGTATGATGTGCTCGCTTGTTTGCAGGGGGGGTGGGGGGTGGCCGGACCTGGCATGTGGGGTGGACTTGCCCTGTGCTGGGAGTCCCCCCGCATGTCAGTGTAATGGGTTGTAGATGTGCGATTTTTCGCACATCTACGATCAATGCTGAATTAGGCCCTTAATACACACATTTGTTAAGTGAATGGTACTGCTTAATGCAGTAGCTGGGAGTTCCCATGATTAGCTTTCTACTGATAATTCCTGGCTGTTGGATGAAGCCCAGTGTAACAGTGAGTACGGCTGTACCTTAAAAACAGGATTTTAATACCTACCGGTGAATCCTTTTCTCCTAGTCCGTAGAGGATGCTGGGGTCCACTTCAGTACCATGAGGTATAGACAGTTCCACAGGAGCCATGGGCACTTTAAGACTTTTCAAGGGTGTGAACTGGCTCCTCCCTCTATGCCCCTCCTCCAGACCTCAGTATAGGAACTGTGCCCAGGGAGATGGACATTTCGAGGAAAGGATTTACTTTTAAAATAATGGTGAGATTCATACCAGCTCACACCTCAACCATGCCGCACAACATGGCATTCAACACAACACATGCCAACGGGCATGAACAATCTTTGCAGCAACATGCTGAAAATAACTGTAACACAACACTTGTGTACTACAAACTAATAACTGCAGGTAAAGTATGCACTGGGTCGGGCGCCCAGCATCCTCTACGGACTAGGAGAAAAGGATTTACCGATAGGTATTAAAATCCTGTTTTCTCATACGACCTAGAGGATGCTGGGGTCCACTTCAGTACCATGGGGTTATACCAAAGCTCCAGTACCATGGAGTTATACCAAAGCTCCAGTAAGGGCGGGACCCTGCAGCACCGATTGACCAAACTTGAGGTCCTCATCGGCCAATTTGTCAAACTTGTAAAACTTTGCAAACGTGTTTGCCCCTGACCAAGCAGCCGCCCAGGACGAGCCCACCTTTTTAGTAGAATGTGCATTTACCGACTTCGGTATCGGCAATCCTGCCGTGGAATGAGCGTGCTGAATCGTCCCTCTGATCAGGCGCGCAATGGTCTGCTTAGAAGCAGGACACCCAATCTTGTTGGGAGCTTACAGGATACACAGAGCCTCAGTTTTCCGTATCCTAGCTGTTCTAGCGACATAAATCTTCAAAGCTCTAACCACATCAAGAGACTTTAACGCAGAGAAGGTGTCAGTAGCCACTGGCACCACAATAGGCTGGATTATATGGAAAGACGAAACAACCTTCAGAAAAAATAGTTGGCGAGTTCTCAACTCCGCCATATCTTCATGGAAGATCAGATAAGGACTCTTGTGAGACAAGGCCCCCAACTCAGACACCCGCCTTGCGGATGCCAAGGCCAAGAGCATCACCACTTTCCAAGTGACAAACTTCAATTCTATCTCCTGCAGAGGTTCAAACCAATCTGATTGAAGGAACTGCAACACCACATTAAGGTCCCATAGTGCCACTGGAGGCACAAATGGAGGTTGGATGTGCAGTACCCCTTTCACGAACGTCTGAACTTCTGGAAAGGAGGCCAATTGTTTTTGAAAGAAACTGACAAGGCCGAAATCTGAACCTTGATTGAACCCAATCTTAGGCTCGCATCCACACCTGCCTGCAGAAAATGGAGAAAACGTCCCAACTGAAACTCTTCCGTAGGAGCCTTCTTGTATTCACACCAAGACACATATTTTCTCCAAATACGGTGGTAATGTTTAGACGTTACTCCTTTCCTGGCCTGAACAAGAGTGGGAATGACTTCCTTGGGAATCCCCTTTCGGGCCACGGTAAGTCTTGATACACGCATGGCCCCTGCTGCAGCAGGTCCTCGCGAGGAGGATAAGGCCGAGGCTCTTCCATGAGCAACTCCTGAAGATCTGGATACCAAGCCCTCCATGACCAGTCTGGGGCAATGAGGATTGCTCAAATCCTTGTTGTTCTTATTATTTTGAGAACTTTTGGTATTAGTGGAAGAGGAGGGAAGACATATACCGACCGAAACACCCACTTGGTCATCAGTGCATCCACTGCTACTGCTTGAGGGTCTCTTGACCTGGAACAATATCTCTGAAGCTTCTTGTTGAGACGAGATGCCATCATGTCTACATAAGGAACTCCCCAAAGACTTGTCACCTCTGCGAAGACTTCTTGGTGGAGGCCCCACTCTCCTGGATGGAGATCGTGTCTGCTGAGGAAGTCTGCTTCCCAGTTGTCCATTCCTGGAATGAAAATTGCCGACAGAGCACTTGCATGTCTTTCTGCCCAGAGGAGGATCTTTGTCACCTCTGCCATTGCCGCTCTGCTTTTCGTTCCGCCCTGACGGTTTATGTACGCGACTGCTGTTACATTGTCCGACTGGATCTGCACTGGCTGATCTTGTAGAAGATGCACCGCTTGAAGAAGGCCGTTGTAAATGGCTCTCAATTCCAGAATGTTTATGTGAAGACAGGACTCCTGACTTGACCATTTTCCTTGGAAACTTTTTCCCTGTGTGACTGCTCCCCAGCCTCGGAGACTTGCATCCGTGGTTACTAGGACCCAGTCCTGAATCCCGAACCTGCGTCCCTCTAATAGGTGAGGACTGTGTAGCCACCACAGGTGCGAAATTCTGGCTTTGGAGGACAAGATTATCCTCTGTTGCATGTGTAGGTGGGATCCGGACCACTTGTCCAACAGATCCCACTGGAATACTCTGGCATGGAATCTGCCAAACTGTATGGCTTCATAGGCCACTACCATCTTTCCCAACAACCGAATGCATTGATGTACCGACACTCGCATCGGTTTCAAAACTTGTTTTACCATTTTCTGGATTTCCAGAGCTTTTTCTACTGGAAGAAATACCCTCTGTACTTCTGTGTCCAGTATCATCCCCAGAAACGATAATCTTGTCGTCGGTTCCAACTGCGACTTTGGAAAATTCAAAATCCAAGGGTTTTTTTTGGGCACTGACAGGGAGAGTGCAATGTTCTGCACCAACCGTTCGTTCCTTGGATCTCGTTTTTATCAGGAGATCGTCCAGGTAAGGAATTATATTGACTCCTTGTTGTCGAAGGAGGACCATCATCTCTGCCATCACCTTTGTGAACACCCTCTGTGCCGTGGAGAGTACGAACGGCAACATCTGGAACTGGTGATGGCAATCCTGTATTGCGAACCTCAGATAAGCCTGATGTGGAGGATAAATGGGAACATGTAAGTAGGATCTTTTATGTCTACCGACACTATGACATCTCCTTCCTCCAGACTGGCAATCACTGCCCTCTGAGATTCCATCTTGCACTTGAACCTTTTCAGGTAGAGATTCAGAGATTTCAGGTTTAGAATTGGTCTGACCGAGCCGTCCGGCTTCGGAACTACGAAGAGGCTTGAATAAAAACCTCCTCCCTGCTGTAACAAGGGTACCAGGATAATGACTTGATCCTGACATAATTTCTGAATTGCAGCCTTTACTACTTCTCTGTCTGGAAGAGAAGCTGGTAAGGTCGATTTGAAAAATCGGCATGGGGGGACGTCTTGAAACTCCAGCTTGTATCCATGGGACACTATTTGCAAAACCCATGGGTCCAGGCCAGATTGAACCCAGATCTGACTGAAAAGTTTCAGACGTGCTCCCACCCGAGCAGACTCCTGCAATGGAGCCCCAGCGTCATGCTGCAGATTTGGCAGAAACAGGGGTGGACTTCTGCTCCGGGGGAACCTTTGGCCTTTTTGTATTTGTTGGGCCGAAAGGACTGCATCTGAGAGTGGTGTCTTTTTCATCGGTGCAGGAGCATAAGGCAAGAATGTCGACTTACCTGCGGTAGCCGCAGAGACCAACGCATCCAGCCCATCTCCAAACAAGGCCTCACCTTTATACGGGAGAGCCTCCATATTTCTTTTGGAATCTGCGTCAGCATTCCACTGGCGAATCCACAACGCCCTCCGAGCTGAGACTGCCATGGTAGCGGCTTTTGAACCTAAAAGCCCAATATCCTTCATGGCTTCTAGCATGTATGCAGCAGCATCTTTGATATGACCTAACTTTAGGAGAATCTCGTCTCTATCTATCGTGTCAATTTCAGATGACAAGTTATCTGACCATTTTTAGAAGTGGAGGAGGACCAGCGTTCTTCTATGCAGCCTGGAATGAGAGATAATGGCGCTGAGCAGCGTGTTGGTTGCCTGAGGAGGAAGCCCCGCCCCCGTAATGGCGCGTTTCCCCTCAGATTTTTCAATAGTAATATTTATACTGGTGGGGGTAGGACTGTGCCTCAGCAACTTATGTCCGTGTGTCTGCCAGTTATTAGTAGGTTTCATGCTGCCCAGGGCGCCCCCCCCCCCCGCACCCTGCTGTGCCTGTGTTACCCTGCTGTGCCTGTGTCGGTAAGTCGGCGGTCGGGCTACCGGCGCCGGTATGCTGGTCGCCGGGAGCCCGACCGCCGGCATATCGTAGTGAACCCCCTTCCCGATGCTGTGCTGGTGTCATGAGGCAGGAGCTGGAGGTGCCAGAAAGTGGCTACTGTGACGCTGGGTCACTGACAGCCAACAGGTAGCCAGAAAGAGGTGGTGCTGGCTGATCGTGGGTGCAACATCAGAGTGAGAGGCAGCCAGGCAGGTGGAGCTAGAGCTTAGGTAGACTCCCATTTCCCCGCAGACCACCAAGCCTTGAGCCTGGCTAAGGAGGCTGGGAACCAGAAATAGCAGCTGGTTGGTGAGACCGGCATAATCCCACCACACCATTTACATACAGTTCACTGCGTAGGAATAGTGTTGTCAGTTGTAAACCCTTTCCCTGCTGTCAGCCTATCTACTTTATTCATTTCACGCAGCTCATATAGCATGCAGATAGAGAGACTGGTGAATAAATCTGCTAGTATTATAAACCTATTCCTTAGCTACTGGGCATCTCACATAATTTCATCTTCCCAGCTATAGACATGGCCAAGGCAGCCAATAAAAGGAATGCTAGTGAAAAGTGTGGAGACATTAATGCAGCTAACCTCATAGCACCTTTCCACTGGGGATAGAGGAACCAGAGTACATATTAGCAACTTGGAGTTGGACATAGGGATTTTGTGGTTCTGCAAGGTGTATTCTAAGGTAGCATAAACAATTATAATAAAGCTGAGACTGAACTACCAATCTGGGGCTAGTGTATTGCATGTTAAGTTTTGGACATACAGGACTATTATAAGGTACTACGGCCCCATCTAGTGGTTACAAATTGAGTTATTTGTTATATGCTTAGCAGAACTTTTGTAAAGCACCTTAATAGATCCCCTCGAGTGAGAGCTACTGGTAAAGTATAGGGAGAGGTAACCAATTCAGTCTCTATCCAGGAAACTAGAGCTACATATGAATAGTGAGAGAGAGAGAAAGGATCTCAACTACTATCTGTTCACGGACAGTCAGTTTCATAGTGGTTAGGGGTACAGAGACATTGTGACAAAAAGACATCACATTAAATCTATTTGCCAGACTTATAGGACTAATGCAGCCCCCATAAAGCATCTTGTTACGATTGCAACCCGCACTGGTTACTCACACCGCAATACATTCAGGGTGTTTGTTTTTTAGTTTTGAAATCATCCCAAAATTAGGACTTTCCCAAGTAGGTCCAAAACCAGTTAAGGAACTCATTTATACTTTGGTGGAGGCACATTTCAGATCTTATATATAAATTAATATCTCACTTATCCCTTCTACTTGAGGGGTGGGTTACATGCATATTAGAAATATGTGAGGCAATATAGTGTCAAAGTGTAAGTGTATCGCCTCCACTTAGGCAGCTGCTAGTCATTATCCGTCATTATTATTTGATAATGGTGGAGATTATCTCAACAGAAAGGTGGAACAATTCTTGAGAAAATATGGAATAAAGCATCAATTGACACTTGCCTATACTACAGCGCAAAATGGTGTTAGTGAACAAGCAAACCATACACTAGTGGAGAAAGCAAGATGTATGCTGAAGTATGCAGGCCTAGAGAAATAGTTCTGGGTGGAAGCCGTGTCCACAGCAGTTTAGCTGAGAATTCGTTCTCCTACAGTTTCCCTAAAAAACATTAGACCTATTGAAGCCTGGTCAAAAAGAAAACTATCTAAGAACCTTTGGAAGTACTGCTTATGTCCATATACCAAGAGAGAAGACGCAATCAATAATGTGTATCATGCTTGGCTATTGCCATGAAAGTAAAGGCTACAGATTGTGGAATCCAATTACCAGAAAACTTGTCAAGTCAGGGGATGTATTTAAATAAAGAGACAGCACAAATCACAGAAAAGCTGGACTTTGACATGCAGAACAAGTGTGTCACTGGACATGCAGGTAGCTGGAGATACAGTATATCTGAACCAGAGACTACTGTACCAGCGTGGAAAGACAACCACAGAAAAAAAATCAGCTGCTAGATCAAATATCGGCAAGCCACCTAAAAGATATGATGATGAATTTGCAAACATCGCATTTAGTGAACCTCTACAGTATATATTTGAGACACAAACTCAAAGGCTGATTGGTGTGAGTGGAAATCCAAAGAGACTTTGTAAGATTTGGGAGTCAAATGTACAAAGACATCAAGAATAGTGACAGTGACAGCAGTCACTGTCCAAAGTTTGTGAGTCGAGAGAGTGTTTCCAAGGCCTAGGCTGTTAGCGAGAGGAGTCTTGCTGAGTTACCTGTCATGAAGGGCAAACCAAAGTAGATTGATCGGTTGATGTTTTTGTGTGTTTGCTACGTGAAAGTTTCATTTGAAGCTTATGGCAAGGGGTGTTATGTGCTTGCACAGCACCATCTTGTTACTGCATAGAGTGACATAGTGGGAGACGGATGTCTCTACCTTAGCTCCAAAATACCTGCTGCTTTACTCCACATTTCTGCTGTTCCAACACTCTGCACCACTACCCGCATCCAGAAGAAAGTCACTGGCTGGTGAGCTGTTACAACCCCACTCCGCTATAAGCTGGGCTTCTTGCCTCAACCAGTGTAACATTAAGTATAGCTGTGCCTTCACTTCTCCATAAACCACAATACTGGCTAAGCCACTAGACTTGTGATTGGGTCAAAAACAATTCCGCTGGTGTGTCCATTACTCTGCCAAACCAGTGCTGTACACACATTATTTCCAACAAAAAATGGCAAAAACAAAAGACTAACCATTTAACGGTATAGCCTTATGTTTTTAGCATTACTTCTTTTATTGACACTTTATTTTATTTATTCAGTTTTAGCTTTTCATTGTTGCTTTTCTTTAATTGACCGTTTCCATACATCCCACAGTACTGTTGCCAGAATACTATTGGGTTTTTTTTGTAGTCATTTTAATGCTTAAACATAAACTAAATAAAAAAAATGACACAAGCAAAGCAACCTGTAGTATTATCACTTTAAGCCTCATCACTTTTAAAATGAATATTAAGCACCAGTTGTACTGTACAGTATGTGAGCATGTTTTGTGTTTTATTAAAATGCGCACCTTTTATCTTGGAGGCAGACAGATATATTAGATTGCTATGTCTGTGGGATATAATTTGGCTGGGCACTGATTTACTAATATTTCCAAAAAGGTGCCATAATATTTCATTCCACCCACACTACGTCCCTTTGCCATAAGACATAACTCTTTCTGTACAAGGTAGCCTGCATTTTCTTTCTCTTGCCCCTGAGGCTTCTAAATTTGCATTAAATGCCATGGTTATAGAAGCATAATATGGTTTTATGCAGGGAAAAAAATGAAAGCAATAAGTGACACTAAAAATGCCATTCCATACCACGTTCCCCATCCAGTTGTCTATAATTCAGTGCATCCTGTCTAAATTAATGACGCTGAACTTGAAATTAAATATTTCACAATGCCAGAACGTTTTCTTACCTCCTTGTTTCATTTTAAATTCTAGTACATGTTGTTTTACAATCATTTGCAGTCATTTATTCTGCTGGGTTTATGTGCATAAATACCTTTAATCAAAATAATGTCTCCTAGTCCCTCCCTTAGAAATATATCATATCTCCTGTAAGTTATCCTAATGTTTGCAAATGACATTGCAGCTCTCATCCATTAAAAATAAGCGGTATCAGTGTATTTTAATGGGCAGTAAACAAATATATTTTACTTATAGAGTTAATAATAATAATAATAATAATAATATAAATTCCATTTTATTTTGCAGCTTTTCAAATTTTGTCTAGGACCAAATACTTTGTTTAATCTTTGATGTCATAGACATAGACACTGACAAGGTCGGACTGGCCCACAGGGGTACAGGGGAAACCACCGGTAGGCCCCACTGCCTGAGTGCCCGCTCCTTCCTCTAGGGATCAGGTTCCAGACTCTGCACTTGTATTATACATGGTAGATATGTTGCATTACACTGCACTAAACTATTGTGTATTTCAAACCTCTGTGGAGGCTGGCCACACCCCCTTTGTAGGCTGGCCACACCCCTAAGTATGGGCCTCTATCACTGCATTCCCCCGGTGGGCCCTTCATGCCCCAGTCCGACACTGGACACTGAAGGTGCACTATATAGGGGTTACCATTACTGACCCTCTCTAGAAACCATCACTTTAAAAGTTGCTGAGCAGCAATGATTCTTGGCCTAAATGCTGGAGAACTCCAGATTCTGCTACTGGTAGACTCCAAATTCTGAGGCCATAAGATTCAAGCTGCGAAGGATGGAACTTTTTTCTGTGAAATCCATACACTGTGATCTTTGATAGGAATACTTGGTTGTTGGATGTAATTCACTATTAGGGCAAATCAGGAGTTCCAAACAAATCCATCTTACTGCTTTGTAAACACTCTTCATTTTTAATATGATTAGGTCATTAAGTATTTATTTTCATATCGTGGGTGACGTATTATAGGTGTTAGCTACCTAAAGGCGGAATAGCGGTTTTGTTAATGGTTTTCATAGGCTAAGAATAGACTTGATGGTAGGGTAATAAATTACAGCACTGCCACCATTTTAACTATTGGTCATGATTATTCAAATGTGTGTCCGTCCAATTTGATTGTAGGCCTGTCTATTTACATGTGGTTTGTCTAATTGAGAAAGACCAAGCTACATTACAAAGATATTTAATGGGTATTCTCCTGCCCCATGGGAACTGGTGAGATTACACTTTTGCCCCTCTCATTAGTTATATGCCCACTGAACTCCCTGCCTATGAGATGATTATTTAATACAGAAATTAAAGCATTCCACTGTTTCCTTGCCATTGTATATTTATACTGTAAAAAGAACTTTCAGTGACGTATAATATCTGGGCATGTGCGCAGGCCCCTGTGTGTTGGTTTTGTTTTTGGATCTGGATTCATTGTCTAGTTTTGGTTCTGGTTTTCCAAAACTATCCTCATGTGTTTTGGTTTTGGATATTTTTTTTGTTTTTTACTTCTTGCTGCCCTGTATTAGGAGCTCTGGACTGCAATGTAGGCAGTGATAAAATAAACACTAGTGTGCACCAAGGGTTAATGCTGCCCCTGAATTAAGAGCTCTAGGCTGCACTGTGGGCTTACAGCACCAGTGAGTACCAATAAATAAATTAAATGGTAAATGTCATGGTTGGGAAAAATATATAATGGCATTAAAATAAAAATAAATAATGTTGCCCTTATGAGCTCTGGCCTGTGTGCAGTGTTCGCAGTGCCCCAGTAAGTAGGCTAAATATTGATATTTGCCCTGGTTGTCTAGTGACTTGCGTATATTGAATCCAAAACATGCAAGATCCGACGCAGGAAAGATGATGTTTTGCCTTATTTTGGGATCCAAGTCATGCAGAATGACGCGAGCCTATACTCAGATCCACTTGAAAATGCAAAATTTGGGTTGGTTAGCTTTTCTGAATACCAGACCCGCTCATCTCTAATAATATCTTTGATACAAACAATAACATATGGGCAGTACAGTGGCATTGCTGTCACACAGAGCTGGGGGTCATAGTTTTGATTCCAACCAGGGCTTTATATGCTTGGAGTTTGTATATTCCCCCTGTGTTGTTTGAGTTCTCTCCAGGTGCCCCAGTTTCCTACCACAGTCCAAAAATACTTGTATGTTTAATGGCTAAAATCAACCTGTGTGTATTTCTGTTCTCACACTTCAATTACAGCTCTCGCCTACTCAGCGACCATGCATACCCACATCTCCTCTCACTTGTAGCCATTCCTCTCTTCCACCAGCTGTCCGCCCCAGTAGTATGCCAATTAGTCCTTTGCTTCCTTACATCTCGGCTGTAGTGTGTACGGAGAATTGTGGTGCTAATTGTTCTGTGCCCTGTTTTAGTTTTTCAGTTACTGTAATGTTAAGTTCTGTGTACCCTGCATTGTTCTAATGTGTGCCCTATGGAGGTAATTCCAGGTTGATCGCAGCAGGATTTTTGATAGCAATTGGGCAAAACCATGTGCACTGCAGGGGAGGCAGATATAACATGTGCAGAAAGAGTTAGATTTGGGTGGGTTATTTTATTTTTGTGCAGGGTAAATACTGGCTGCTTTATTTTTACACTGCAAATTAGATTGCAGATTGAACACACTCCACCCAAATGTAACTCTCTCTGCACATGTTATATCTGCCTCCCCTGCAGTGCATATGGTTTTGCCCAATTCCTGACAAAAATCCTGCTGCGATTAACTTGGAATTACCCCCTATGTACGGCGCTGCAAAACACTTGTGGTGCCTTATAAATAAAATGTCATAATATTACTCACCGCAGGGATCCATCAGCATTGTCAGAGTTGGGATTTTGACTGTCGAGATCACGACCACCGGGATCCTGACAGCATCCCTACAGTATACATATAAGGATATTTGCCTAGCTGTGGGTAGATAGTATTAAGATATGTGTGCTGTGGCGGGGGGCATTTTGTCTGAAGTCACTGGGTGGGGTAGAAGATGGGGTGATGCCCAGTGGTGCAAGTAGAAAAAATGTCTTATAGGTACTGTGTGCGTGCGCCAAAAATGGGTGTGACCAAATGTCACATGGGGTGTGGCCAATGAAAATGGGGGCGTGGTACACATATGGGGGAGGGGCAGATACACATATGACCCCAATAGTGCCAGATATACGTTGCCCCACAGTGCCAGATATACATTGCCCCACAGTGCCAGATATACATTGCTCCACAATGCCAGATACACATTTCCTCACTGTGCCAGATACACAAATGCCCCCAGAGTGCCAGCTATACATTGCCTCACAGTGCCAGATACACATTGCCCCACAGTGTCAGATACACAAATGCCCCTAGAGTGCCAGCTATACATTGCCTCACTGTGCCAGATACACATTGCCCCACAGTGTCAGATACACATTTCCCCCCAAAGTGCCAGATATACATGTCCCCCTCAGTGTCAGATATGCCCCCAGTGCCAGATACACATGTCCCCCGCAGTGCGAGATATGCCCGCAGTGCCAGATACACATGTCCCCTCAGTGCCGGATATGCCCGCAGTGCCAGATACACATGTCCCCCCAGTGCCAGATATGCCCCCAGTGCCAGATACACATGTCCCCCCAGGGACAGATACACATGTCCCCCCCGTGCCAGATATGCCCCCAGGGCCAGATATGCTCCCAGTGCCAGGTATACATGCCCCCCCCCCTTCCCCTGCTGCTCACCGCTGCTGCTTTCGTGTGTGTGTGTGTGTGTGTGTGTGTGTGTGTGTGTGTGTGTGTGTGTGTGTGTGTGTGTGTGTGTGTCTCTCCGGTGGGTGTGGGTGTCTTCATTCAATTCAGCGCCGATCCGTGAGCCAATCAAAGCTCGCAGTCCGGCAGCCTTGGCTGCCGGTCTGCAAGCTCTGATTGTTCAATTCAGCACCGCCCGTGAGCCAAAGACACTGAGGGGGCAGGAGAGGCGCAGGCTGCGCTCTCCTCCCCTCGCATCAGCGGCTGGGAGGGACGGAGCGGCGGTACCCACGGCTAAATTCTTAAGGGTACACCGTACCCGCACACTTGCACTGCTGGCTGATGCCTGTTAGTTGTAGGAGAAGTGAGGCTGTGTTGTCCAGGCAGCTTCCAGTGAGAGCTGTAAGGAGAGCGGACGGTACCTCTCTGCAGCTCTCTACTGCGCAGCTGTTAAACACATGGCAGCTTTATGTAATAGATAGGCTGTCCGGTGGAAGGATATGAGAGAAAATGTTACTTCCTGGTTAGTGTAATGCGTGTGTTCTGTTCTGTTCTAAAGCCACATTGTTGTTACTTACTGTCATCCAGTAAACAAGTACTGTACACAGTGTTTTCACCAATCTGAGTGTGGACTGGAGTCATACAAACATAAATATTAAAACATCCTCTCACAGATGTAACACAATCAGCAACATATATAGAGGGTCAATCCGAGTTGATCGCACGTAGCAACTTTTTGCTGCTCGTGCGATCAACTAGACGCCGCCTGTGGGGGAGTGTATTTTAGCATAGTAGGGCTGCGAACGCTTGTGCAGCCCATCTATGCTAAAAAAGTTTCACTCAAAACAAGACTAGCCCTAGACCTACTTACCCAGTGCGACGGATCCAGCGATGAAGGTCCCGGTCCTGACGTCAGACATCCGCCCTCCGTTCGCCTGGACATGCCTGCGTTCTTCTTACCACTCCCTGAAAACGGATGGAAACAGGAACGCCTCCCGGCTTTCCATCTTCTTGCGATCGCCGCTGCGATCACATTTGTCGCTGGTGGTGTCGTTGCCCGGCGATGATCGTCGACAGGCAATGGCGCGCATGCGCATTTCCGACCCGTTCACATCGCAGCGAAGAACCACTGCGTGCGAACGGCTCGGAATGACCCCCATAGTACAGTATATGGGAGCTAACTCCCCGCTGCTGCAGTGTACCCAATTTCAATTTGTTGAACATGAGACATAGGGCATAATTCAGATTTGTACGTAAACCCGATGGCTAATGTCAGGGGCGGATTGGGATGGAAAACCAGCCTGGGAAATTTATGGAAGTAGCCCTATTGGGGGTGCGGTCTAATGACGGGATAGGGTCTGTTGAGGGGTGTGGGATCCCTCCTCATAATGCCTAATTTTACGCAGTTGTTGCCACCCTTGTGTATTTTGCTGTGGTTGTATCTGAGATCATCAGGGACAGATTGGGAATTTAAAGTGGCCCTGTAAAATTTTGTAGAAGTGTCCCGACATGGGCAGAACTAGAGGTATAACATATAATGTAGCCATGGCAGCATCACTGGATGACAGGGTTACTGTACTGCAGAGATGGAATAACAGAATGAATGGGGACAATGCAGTGTACTGAGTGCGGTGGGCTGGGTGCGCATGCGCAGTGTAGCGGCTGCACGTGCGCACCAGACATAGCTCATCAGACTATGATCGCTGCCACTGCAACGATCGGAACTGAATTAGGCCCTTGGTGCGTTTTCAGCTGCATGACCACAAATGGCCTTTGATGCATCCCTGAATGTCTCTTCCTCAAAGCTCTATCTACTGCAGGTAAAAAGGGAATTAGTGGACTGTTCTGTAGAATGATGACACTGGAATCTTCAGTGGAGGCCATCAGAAAATGTCCTCAATTATATGAATAGTTTCATTAGCATCAGTGGATTATTAGTAAATTAACAGAAGCTGGTATTGCTTTTATATCCTGTTTATTAATCACATATATATTACCACACATCAAGATTATTTCATAGTATTATTGTAATCTATGAGAACATTTCTCAGCTGTGTTGTACAACAGGAAAACCCTAAAAGTCTGACATAAAGTCGTATTTAAGAAAATGGTCCAGAAACCTGTTTTCATATGATCAATTATATAGAAGGTTGAATACGCAACCAACTTTTAATTCAAATCCCATTTATATTCTCAGTGATTGCAAAATGGAAACGTTTGGGAGGAAACGCATGGGACCTGCTGGAGCCGGTAGATGGATTTCACCCTAATCAGGTATTGGAATTTATATGTACTTATATGTGTACGTAGAGCTGAATGTAAATGTGTTTCATATTAAACAAGATACAGAAAACTTTCCTTGTGGCAACTTGGTAAATATGTTTGGTATCCCCTTTATATAAATTGTACTGGGCTTCACTCAGCTGGAGGCAAAACCAGAACATATTATTTGCCAAAATGATCAGAAATCAGTAATAACATCACATCCTCATTTTATTGCTCCAGTCTACAGGCTGTCATAAGGAAAATTCATGTTATTTATTTCAAAATAAATATTGAACAAGGAGGTGGCGAATGACACATGTAGCTTCTTATGATGTTTATTAAAGTATTTTTATAAGAGTAATCCGTTTCTAATATTATTAATTTTATTGATGAAGATGATGATTATGTAGCACCTTTCTCCCAAAAAGCATAAACACTCAATTGTAGGCTCTTTAGATTCAATTGTGGCATGAAAGAATTGCAAAAAAAAAAAAAAGAATATCAGGTTTTGTTTACAATATGGGTTTCTCTGATAGTCTGAAAGCGAGGCCATGGGTCAGACACCGGAGAATCAGTAGATTCTTTGGATGGTATGGGACCCTCTCTGGTTGATCTGACTTTCTTCAAGGATTCGATTAAGCCGACCACAAGCTATCCTCATAATGGGAACAGTGCAATGAACCAGGGGCTGGCTGTAATGTAGCTGCTAATAGATATTTTTTAAGCAGTGTCTCCTGCAACCATGAATAGAATGAGTGATGCAAAAGCTGAGCTATACATCCACACAAAGACATGTATCATATTGGCGTGATATTCTTCTTTAGTGCCTGACTCTGAGTTGGATGCAGCTCACATCTGTGCTGCGTCTTTGGACGAAGCAGCAATGTAAAAATATGCTAATGCCTCAAGAGGTGTCTGAGGTAAAAATCCACCTCCTGCCACCATCGAAGATCCAAGTGCTGTGTCCTAATACGCAGCATCACATAAGATGCAAGACTATCGTCCATTTGAGTAACCCTTAGGTTACTCCGATTGGCCCTGATAACTCCGTTGCTGAGGCCAGGAAATCTGTGTCAGAAGACACAGACCCTAGCCTCTGCACTCCCAGAAAACGGGAGTGGCATACCGCCATTTTCCAGAACGGAAGCTGGTACTCCATTCACCCCACCTCTAAATGGCACTGCGTGCGTCTATGAAGGTCCCATTCTGCTCATGCACAGACCAGATCCTGAACATGCGCAGGTGGCCCATCATCTGAGATGTATGCAAACCATATCTGAATTTGGCCTTTAATTTGCTTACATCTGTCATTTGTCCTCACATATAAAAAAAAGAAAAACATCAAACCTTGCTAATGCTAAACTGTAATGCAAATCTGTATATTTCTTGCAAAATTAAAATATGATTTATTAGTGAAAAAGTTGATCAAAACATTTAAGCTTGTAAGCCTTGGCAGCAGATTTGGACTAATTACATTTCCTGAGCGTCTCAGCCAGCTGGAGCGCATTCACTGTTGTATGGTAGTTCTGCAAGGCGTCTGTTTATCATTTCCGTAGGGTTTTCATAATTTGGTGAAACATGCATACAGTAACTGCATGTTATGAGCATAATTCTAATGCATTCATACAAATGTTGACAACAAACATTGATGATGAAGCAAGTTGTACAAAGCATGAATAAGGACTCTTTCCACAATGCACGGGGTTCTGAAAGCAGGCTGAATATATGATTAACCTTTTCATTATGAAGGAACTTAGATCTTTTTCAGGTATTAAACCTGGCAACAAAAATGTGTAATATATCAACTATAACCCTGATTTTATTCTGAAACGTCCAATGCTAAGTGAGCTATGCTGGATATATCAGTGCCCTTACTGTACAAAATAAATATTATTTTCACACCTCCCAACATCTGAAAAACGATGATTGTGAGCGCCATGCTCACAATCATCGTTTTTACCAAAAATACATTGATCGTTGGGGTATACCTTCCAACCTCTTTATCTGGCAAATTGGCAATGTCCTGATTTTGGGCAAGTCCTCTGCCATGGAAAATCAGATGTTGAGAGGCATGAAAATAATATCATGACCTCTGTGACTGTAACATAGGCTTGCTGTAATATTCCATTAATCCGGGAGACCCATGATTTACAGTACACAGGTTCTGTGGTTGATTA
This sequence comes from Pseudophryne corroboree, assembly GCF_028390025.1. Classification (NCBI taxonomy): domain Eukaryota; kingdom Metazoa; phylum Chordata; class Amphibia; order Anura; family Myobatrachidae; genus Pseudophryne; species Pseudophryne corroboree. Next base: position 321,455,890 of record NC_086448.1, on the reverse strand, counting down.
AAACCATCTGAAATGCAGGCACTGAATTTAGCCAGCCACAGAACTTGTGAAATTCCATTGTCCCGGATTAAAGAGATGTGATCACAAGCCTACTGCAACACATCCCCAGTGTGCTACTGCCATGCCAAAGCTCAAATGTAAACTCCCAAATGTTGACATAATGGAGACTACTAGGCACTGTAATATGAATTGGTATTATTTTGTGGCCACATCCCTTTCCCATGAAGCCACGCCTCAATATATTTTTCACGCGCCTAAGGCGCGCACTGCCCCTGCTTTACATAAATGTGGGGAGGGGGGGGGGGGCGATGCCGTTTCCTGCACACAGCACTAAAATGTCTCGTTACGGCACCTTTGCTAGGTATCCATTTCCCTGGCCCTGAGCAGGTCACCCTCACCAGATCCTCTCCAGCACAGTGCCCCTATTGCATTCAAATAATCACCCCCCCTCCCTCCACATCCTAAATCTAGGACACATCCACATCCTAAACCTGAACGGATCCCATCTGTATGTGTATCTCTACCCTGTTATGTCATACTGTACTTTGCTTTCCTGAGGGGTGGTCTTCAGTATGCCGACTGACGGGATCCCGGCGCACAGTATACCGGCGCCGGAATCCCGACAGCCGGCATACCGACACTTATTCTCCCTCGTGGTCCACGACCCCCCTGGAGGGAGAATAAAATAGCGTGGCGCGCCACCGTGCCCGTAGCGTGGCAAGCGCAGCAAGCCCGCAAGGGGCTCATTTGCACTCGTCACACTGTCGGTAAGCCGGCGGTCGGGCTCCCGGCGCTGGTATGCTGGTCGCCGGGAGCCCGAATGTTTTGTCAGTCCAACCAAACTGATAGCAGCAATATTAAACAACGTTTCAATGCCTTTATTGACGTGGCATTTTCATCAGGATACCACGTCAATAAAGGCATTAAAACGTTGTTTAATATTGCTGCTATCAGTTTGGTTTATTGGAGTGCCGCACTTCTGTCCGCCTGTCCGAATCTCCCTCTGTGAAGGCACCCGCAACTAAGGACTTGTAAGTGGCTGTGCCAGACCCTTCTGCTTTCTATATATATATATATAGTAATGCAGCAGCTCCGGCACTCCAATAGATTAGCTGAATATAGAAATACTTGCTCCTGTGCCTTCCATCAGGATGGCTACCCCAGAATAACAGCAAAGAAAGAGGCGGCACTCGGAGTCAGCAAAAGCGTAACTTGTATTAAACCAAAAAGCGTTGACGTTTCGGGGACGTGCTCCCAGGGCCGTCTTAACAGCAGTGTAGGCCTCTGGGCACAGCAATGCACTGGGCCCCCTACCTATCCTCCAGCGGTAGCGGTGGGGGGTGCTATCAGTGGCAGCTTTGATGTCCCGCGGGCGGTAGGGGGTGTACTATCTTTCGCTCAGTATGTTGGACCTGTAGCAGTAATTTCTGATAATTACTCCTTTACTGCACAGATGAGACTAAACTGTAGAAGGGGGCATTGGGCTGAATGAAGGGGCCCTGGTACATAACTTCCAGGGAGGTAGGGGGTGTTTAATATGTAGGGGAGGGGTGGATAGTGGAGTGGGCTTAATATTTATAATTTTCTGGTGTGAGGGCAGCTTGCTTGACTGCAGATATCTCATGTTCCTGAAAATATTAGCTTTGAATGGGATAAAAAACTAGAGAGTCCCACCTTTCAGGAGGTGCTGGGGACTTGGGGATCAGAGTTCAGGAGCCAGAGCAATCCACCAACGAAAATCTAAAACTGCATATTAGGTATGTGGAGCTGTAGCAGGGACCAGCTGCTGAAAGGCTGATATCTCTGGTTCTGGGCATAGTAGAGACAAGCTGCCAGTGTCCACCAAAAGGGGAGAGTCCCAGCTTTTTGGTTATATCATCAGAGAAACTCTAAGTCATACAGAACCCGCGATATCTGGCTGGGAAGAGCAATTAACAGGCTTGGATGGGGACCCCTGCTTTCAAGTCGGATATTTCCAGTTCCCCAGGGCCGATTTCAAAAACCTGGTACCCCTGGAAAGAGGGGACCCTCAGCTATCAGCCTAGGGCCCTTACACTCCTGGGGCCCTTGGGCAAGAGCCCATTGAGCCCATACGAAAAGACGGCCCTGCGTGCTCCCCTTCCTCAGAACAATTTAACACTGTGCAAAACAAACAATAAATACCCACTTACCCCATGGGCCTCCCCCACCAGCGTGCGTCCCCCATCACATTGCCTGGAGGCTCCGACATACACTTCCAGTTTCCGGCGGCGGGGCGGATGTGACGTAGCAGGGCCCGGCCTGGTGACCATGGCAACCCGTTACCCCGGCCGTCTGCTGAACTCCCGCGATGTCTCCAGCTTCCCACAGCCGAGCGGAAGTGACGTTGCGGAGTTCGGCTTGTAACCATGGGGACACTGTGTGTACACAACAAGAAAAAAACAATATTGAAAGAATTTAGTAAAAAACACTATGCACTATATAAACATATCGATTAAACATTACACATAATATCTGACTCATGAACAGATTCTTAAAGTGAATAGTGAAAAACAATCTTTTAAAATATCATAAGCATAAAACCTTATAATAAAACAACCCAGCTACTGAGGATAAGTGACTGGTAAAGAGAAAGGACCAGATGACAGCCCAAATATACATATCAAATCACTACCATAATAACTAGCTGTCTATGACCATGATGTGACATCATGACCTCCCACTATAACAATGCAGTCATGCTACCCGTTGTATTAAAAATACTGATAGGTAGCCCCTCTCGGACTAAAATCCACCCAAACTGTTACTGATTGCCCGTTCACAATCCTCTCAAAGCAACACAAAAAAACTCAAAATAGAGCAAAAATCACAGGAAATGTATGAGACCAAGTGTGTCATTAAGACCTTTAGGCCGCAGCGTTTGTAATTTAAAAATCCACTGGGACTCAAGTTGTGGGAGCTTCCTACCCCTATCCCCCCTCTGTTGGACTCGGGGACATGGTCTATAACCCTGTGTCTCAACGTGGCCAATTTGTGTTTGAGCTCCAGAAAATGTCTGGCTACTGGTTGTTCAGCCACCCCCGTGTTCAACGCATTACGTATGGCTTGTCTGTGTTGTGCCATACGGGTTTTAAATTGACACTCTGTCTTTCCAATGTAGTAAGTGCCACATGGGCACATAATTACATATATGACAAACTTGGTACTACATGTCAAAGGCCATTTAATTGGAAATTTTTTGCCTGAAAAGGGATGCGTAATAGTATCCCCAGGTGACATATAGGTGCACGTAGTGCACCCCAGGCATTTGTAGCACCCATTATTTCTCGTTAGGAAATGTGTAGCTGGTGTTCTAATACTCGAGATATCGGTTTTAACCACGATATCTCGAATATTGCGCCCTCTGGTGTAACTGGGCATAAGTTTCTTACGAAATAATTTCGGAAGATCTGTGTCAGATGACACAATGGGCCAAAACTTTTTAGCGACTTTGCTCGTCCTAGCGCTCTCAGAATTAAATTCATTGACCCATGTGACAGCAGTCACAGCATCCCTTGGCTTGTGTCCTATGCTGGATTTAAGCAACTGATTTCTATCTTGCAGCAGGGCTTTTTTTCTAGCATTTTGTAACAGTTGTGAAGGATATCCTCTCTGTCTAAATTTTTCTTCCATCTCATTCAACTGTTTATCCCTGTCGCTGTTCTCACTGTTCACCCTGCACACTCTTAAAAACTGTGAGTAGGGTAAACCCTTCCGAGTGGGGACCGGGTGGAAACTGTCATGGCGTAAGAGGGTGTTGCAGTCAGTGGGTTTAGCATATAGCTTAGTAATAATGTGACCTTTCACTAACCTAATATGAATGTCGCGAAAACAAGGAAAAAAAGAAGCAATACTTCCATGCGCTGGAAGTGTAGAGGCTGCAAATAAGTATATGTTCCGGAGTTATCAACCGGAAGACAAATAGTACCACAATACAAGAATTATACACAAATTGATCTTCAACACTGGATAAATAGAATACTTCAGACCGGTTTGTTTCCCAAAAATCTTAAAGTCTCTAATCGATGTCTCCAGGAATTTTCTCCAACAAGATAGTACATAGAGGAAGAAAAACAAAAGAAAATTTCCAATGTGTGGTAATTTCTTAAGATGTAACAGGAATCATACAGAGGGACTATGGGATATAGTTTCCCCTCCTTAGTGTCTTTGTAAGATGTTCTGGGACCACCCGGAAAGTGTGTCAATCATAAACACAGAATGCTCACTTTCTTGCTTACTTCAACATACAGTACGTATGTGGACTCCTATAAAGGTATCTTTAGGATTTTCAAGAAAAACTTCACTCCAGAGGGTTCCTAATTTACCAGGTTATTCTCCAGCATATGGGACATGGGAGGAAAAGCAAAGAGAGAAAATCCAATGTGTAGTGGTTCTCTATAACCGTAAAAATTAGGGTATGGGGGATATATAGATAAGTACAGATAGATCCCTTTTCCTCTGTGTCGTTATATCACGTTAGGGGACCACCCAAACCAATGTGTGATGGATCACAAATACGAGATGCTCACTTTAAGGCTTACATAAAGTTAGGCCATTGTAAACATGTAAAGGTATCTTTCAAACTGTTCGGCATAAATCATTTCTTAAAACTCTTGACATAACACGCTTACACGTGGGCTTACTTGAAGTATGCAGGGTATGTTCACGTAGCGGTTTCTTTTAAAACGCATCCATAGTTAATCTCCACCAGAAAAAGCCATGTTTGTAATAAACAAACGGATTTTATTGAACAAAAAATATGTACATTAAAACATGGGAACAAAGATCACCTTACCTCGGCAGTTGTAAAATTCCCAATAGGGGTAAAGAAAAATAAAAAAGGCCCAAATGTTCTTACCCAATCTGCTGGGAGCCTCAAAGACAAAGGATCACCAAGTTCTCACACAAAAAAACATGCCACCAACGCGTTTCGACTACTCTGGTCTTCCTCTGGGTGGTGGTGGGATCCCAGAGCAATCTATTTATCCTCTTATGGATCCCACCCCTGTTTAAATGCACAGTGGAGAAACTACAATAACTGTCTCAATTAGGGACATGGTATATGTCTCTATGTATAGTAAATCGGAAACAGTAACAAACCCATATAAAAAAACTACTGAATAAAACCTTTAAAAGCCATGTAAATTCATTAATTCCCTGTTAGTACGGGTTGGCATGGCAACCAAGTAAACGGCCAATCAGACGTTCTTCCTGGCTCTGTGCCGTAGGGAGCTATAGGACTTCCTGTGTGTGGAACGCACGTATCAGGCACGCACGACGGACACAGGAAGTGGAGGTGACGTACCTACACCCCCCTGTGTTCCATGCGGCCGGCGATCCCGGATACGTGCGGTCCACCTCCCCGGAAATGCTACTATGATGAATACACTCTAAAAAGAAGAAATATATGTGGAACAAAAACCTATTAAAAACTCCATTGGTATCACATTACTGTTAGCGGTTGTGGATATTACTAAACATACAATAAAAGTCCAAATAGAAATAAAGCTAAAAATTAAAAATATAACCACATTTAAATCCGATTGGATACTGAAATATTAAAACAGTGGGAATATATACTGAATATGAGTTCCGAATTTTGTATATTCAGACACTGAAAAAGTATATGTACTACACATTATCCGGATCCCTGGTAGGGGCCCCATGTATTAAACCTCCCCAAAATGGTAATAATTTGGAGGAATAATTATGGACATAAAACATGAATATAATAGGGAACACATGATGTCTCAGGGTAACTGTGAGAAATTGAAAGGTACTGCTGCCTTTCATTAAAATACACACACCCCAATGTATTAAAGAGGCCTGAATGGGAGAGTATAGTTGTTACAAGGATACGTGGAAGGGATGACCTACAAGAACCACTTTAATTCAAAATCTACGTTGAGACCTGTGGGGGACAGGGTCTTCATATCGTAAATGTATTTCATTTCTGTTTTTGCTAGTACTGTATTTGTGTCTTTTTTCCTCCAATTCCCTTCTATTTTTTTAATCCCTATAACTGCCGTAATTGAATCCAAGGAGCATTGATGTTCTTCCCTAAAATGGTTGGATAAATTATCTTTATCCAGGCCTTTCTTGATGTTGCGTGTATGTTCCCCCCATCGCTCACGGAGCTTTCTTGATGTGCGTCCGACGTACTGTAATTTGCAGCTGCATTGGATCAGATAAATGCAATTACTGCTGTATTTCTTACCACTTCCTGTGGCAGTGAATTCATTAACTTTTCTGGGGGTGGTAGTATGGGATTTGAACATAATACAATCTCCACATCTATGAAAACCGGTAGTTTTCACTCTCCCAATTTTCTTCTCTGGAATGGCACTTTTGACTAAACAGGATTTTAAATTATTCGCTTTTCTATAGACGAACTGTGGTCTGTCCGGAATGACTTCTTTTAAGAGAGGGTCGCATTTTAGGATATGCCAGTGTTTTTTAATAGACTTCTCTATCTCTCGGTGTTGTGTGTTGAACTGAGTAATGAAGGGAATTTTGTTTGTTTGGATATTGGGTTTTTCCTTATATTCGAGTAATGCACTTATTTCCATGTTCCTTATCTTTACCACTGTTTCTTCTATTTCCTCCTTGTTGTAACCTTTTTCTACAAATCTGGAGGTCATTTCTGATGCTTGTTTATCAAAAACCTTTATATCCGAACAGTTTCTCCTTATTCTTTGTATCTGGCTTCCTGGAATACCTTTCAACCACGTTGAAAGGTGGTTACTTGTTCTCAAAATGTAGGAATTATTGTCCGTGGGTTTGATGTAGTTTCTTGTTCTGAGAATGTTGTCCTCGACATATATACACAAATTCAGGAAATGTACTTCTTTAATGCTGACTTCAAAAGTGAGACTTATGTTAAATGAATTTGTGTTCAGAATGTCACAGAATTTTTGTAGGTCATCTCCCCATCCCCTCCATACAAAGATAATATCATCTATGTAACGTTTCCATAATATTATGTTCTTTAGATATGAGTTAATTTCCCAAATGCATATATCCTCCCAGTAACCCATGAACATATTGGCATATGCTGGGGCGAATTTTGTTCCCATGACTGTCCCCTGTACTTGTTGGTAGTAATGATTTTTAAACCAAAAAAAGTTGTTATTCAAGATGAAATTAATGGATTCCTTTAAAAATTCTATCTTTATCTTATCTATATTGCTATTTTTTTTTAAATAGTCCACTGCATGAATTCCTTTGTTATGGTCTATGATGGAATATAAGGAACTTACATCGGCTGTTACAAGGATTTCTCTTACCTCCCATGAAATGTTTTCTAAGATATTGAGGACATTGATGGTATCCTTTAAATATGACCTGATTTTTATCATCTCCGGTTGTAAATGGTGATCCACGTATTCCGATAAGTTGGCGGTGGTCAGGGTCAATGTGATCGGACTGGATGAGCTATTATGCATAGTAACCAGCTCCCCCAGTTGTTCCTCAGTGCACCTCCACATGACAAACAGGTCGTCAATGTACCTATAGTAAAGAAAAACCTGTTGTGCAACCTCCAGATTTTCAAAGAATAGACACAGTTCTACGTCCCACATATAGGAGCTGGCAAACGATGGGGCCACTGAGGACCCCATCGCACAGCCTGTCAGTTGTCTATAATACCTCCCATCAAATAAAAAATAATTATGTGTCAACATGAACTCAAGTAACATCAAAAAGAAATTGACATCCGGCCCCACATAAAGTGTATTGCCAACCAGTAACCTTTTAACTGCCTGTATCCCTGCCTCATGGGGAATACAGGTATACAAACTGGCCACATCTAGCGTGGCCAGAACTAGGCCCTCAGGGACAGAATCAATGGTCATAAACTTATTCAATAGCATATTAGAGTCTTTGAGGTGAGTGAACATCTGCTGAATGCACGGCTGTAGGTAAGCATCCAAATATACAGCCAAGGGTTCGCACAGAGACCCACGGGCAGAAACAATAGGTCTGCCTGGGGGTCTCTGCGCGTCCTTGTGGATCTTAGGAATGGTGTACAAAATTGGAGTAATGGAATACTCAGTAAGTAGTTTATCATGTACCGCACTCCCAATGACACCATCCTCTCTTGCTTTACCAAGAATCCGAGTAAGTTCACATTTATAAACCTCTGTGGGATCCTTCTCTAATAGGCAATAGGTATCCGTATCGCTAAGTTGTCTCAAGCACTCCTCTCGGTAGTCATGCAAGTCCTGCACCACGATGGCTCCACCCTTATCTGCACCACGAATAATGATATCTTTTCTACTCCCCAGCTCATGTAAGGCCTGTTGTTCCTCTTTGGATAAATTTGAATGGAATTTAGGGGTGTGCTGTAGGTTGCCTTCAGCTTCTAGCAACTGGTGAAAGGTCTTGAAAGAAGCATTATGAGAAATGGGGTCAAACTTAGATCTAGGGCCCAGTTTTTGGGGACGGGATGGTAGCGGTACTTTTGAGTCCTCTGATCGTGTTTTGCCAAAAAATTCCTGTATTTTGAGTTTACGATTTAATTTAAAAATATCAACCTTCCACCTGAATGGATCCAGATGGTTGGTTGGAACATAAGAAAGTCCTTTACTTAAGACTCTTACCTCAATGGGTGAGAGAGTAATGGAGGATAAGTTGAAAATCATTGTGTCTTCCCCTTTGGGGGTTTCCTTCCCCCTTTGCCTTTGATTTTGTCCCCCTCTTCGTGTGTGTTTTTTGTTTTTGTTTTTGGTGCTATTCCTGCCCGTGTCTTGACCCCTAAAGGGATGGTACGTGGTGCAGAGATGTTACTGGAACTTTGCTCATCAGATTCACTTGCCGATGTACTCTGAAAATTGACACGTGGTCTACGTTTAATGAATTTTGGAGGTTTATTCCGTGCTTCAAATGAGCTGGACCCCCCTAGCCAGGGGTATACTCTGTGCTGAGCGTAGTCCGCCTGCACCTTGGATAATTTTTCACATTTAAATTTTAGAAGTCCCACTTTGTATTGTTCCAACTGAGTGGATAATTTAGTCAGCCAGGCATCCGTCTGATCAGCGGCCAAGGACCCCAGGTGCTCATTCTCAAATTCTGAAATTTTTTCTTTGGTAGCATTGTACTCTCGGGTGGATTCCTCTATAACAAGAAGAATGAGGTCCATCGAGCACTTATTCAGTACTGAAACCCATTTTTTACAGAAACTTGCATTGTGTCTTCCAATTGTAGGGGTATTATGTACCCTGAAACCCCTGGGCAATTGCTTGGCCCTGTAATAGTCTGACAGGGTGCGACTATGATATAAGTAATCAAGCTCACGTTTTTTCATTTTCAGTAATTCTCTGAACATGTCCTCTGAACTAGTGCAGGCTTTGTCCATGAAAGCTGGATCCTTGTGCAATATAGCCTCTGTCTCAAGGTCCGAAAAGCTGAAAGTGTCCATAGTGTCGCATAACAGCATAAACGATGTGTGGTCGCCTCCATCAGGGGCAGCAGTCGCCATCTCCTTTCACAAGTGCCCAGTGATAAAAGTGTAAGATAAAGTGCTGGTGCTCCAAGAAAGTGCAGGTGATCAGGAAACCCTGAGGTAATGAGGAGAATAATGACGCTGAAGGGTGCCTTGAGAAAACCCCTATGTCTGCACGACACGCTGGGGTTTATAATAGTAATGCAGCAGCTCCAGCACTCCAATAGATTAGCTGAATATAGAAATACTTGCTGCTGTGCCTTCCATCAGAATGGCTACCCCAGAATAACAGCAAAGAAAGAGGCGGCACTCGGAGTAAGCAAAAGAGTAACTTGTATTAAACCAAAATGCGTTGACGTTTCGGGGACGTGCTCCCCTTCCTCAGAACAATTTAACACTGTGCAAAACAAACAATAAATACCCACTTACCCCGTGGGCCTCCCCCACCAGCGTGCGTCCCCTATCACGTTGCCTGCAGGCTCCGACATACACTTCCGGCGGCGGGGCGGATGTGACGTAGCAGGGCCCGGCCTGGTGACCATGGCAACCCGTTGCCCCGGCCGTCTGCTGAACTCCCGCGATGTCTCCAGCTTCCCACAGTCGAGCGGAAGTGACGTTGCAGAGTTCGGCTTGTAACCATGGGGACACTGTGTGTACACAACAAGAAAAAAATAATATTGAAAAAATTTAGTAAAAAACACTATGCACTATATAAACATATCGATTAAACATTACACATAATATCTGACTCATGAACAGATTCTTATAGTGAATAGTGAAAACAATCTTTTAAAATATCATAAGCATAAAACCTTATAATAAAACAACCCAGCTACTGAGGATAAGTGACTGGTAAAGAGAAAGGACCAGATGACAGCCCAAATATACATATCAAATCACTACCATAATAACTAGCTGTCTATGACCATGATGTGACATCATGACCTCCCACTATAACAATGCAGTCATGCTACCCGTTGTATTCAAAATACTGATAGGTAGCCCCTCTCGGACTAAAATCCACTCAAACTGTTACTGATTGCCCGTTCACAATCATCTCAAAGCAACACGAAAAAACTCAAAATAGAGCAAAAATCACAGGAAATGTATGAGACCAATTTTGTCATTAAAGATGTGTAGCGGGCATTTTTCGTGTTTTGTGTTTTGGTTTTGGATTCGGTTCCGCGGTCGTGTTTTGGATTCGGAGCGTTTTGGCAAAACGACCTTTTCGGATTTTTGTCGGATTCAGATGCGTTTTGGATTCGGGTGTTTTTTTTTTAAAAATACCTCAAAAACAGTTAAAATCATAGAATTTGGGGGTAATATTGATCCTATTAACCTCAATAACCATAATTTCCACTCATTTCCAGTCTATTCTGAACACCTCACAATATTATTTTTAGCCCTAAAATTTGCACCGAGGTCGCTGGATGACTAAGCTAAGCGACCCAAGTCGGCGGCACAAACACCTGGCCCATCTAGGAGTGGCACTGCAGTGTCAGACAGGATTGCACTTAAAAAAATAGTCCCCAAACAGCACCGATGCAAGGATAAATAAATAAAAAAAGAGGTGCAAGATGGAATTGTCCTTGGGCCCTCCCACCTACCCTTATGTTGTATAAACAGGACATGCACACTTTAATAAACCAATCATTTCAGCGACAGGGTCTGCCACACGACCGTGACTGAAATAACTGGTTGGTTTGGGCCCCCACCAAAAAAGAAGCAATCAATCTCTCCTTGTACAAACTGGCTCTACAGGAGGCAAGATGTCCACCTCATCCTCATCCTCTGATTTCTCACCCCTTTCACTGTGTACATCATCCTCACAGAGTATTAATTCGTTCCCACTGGAATCCACTATCACAGGTCCCTGTGTACTTTCTGGAGGCAATTGCTGGTAAATGTCTCCACGTAGGAATTTATAATTCATTTTGATGAACATCATCTTCTCCACATTTTCTGGAAGTAACCTCCTACGCCGATCGCTGACAAGGTGACCGGCTGAACTAAACACTTTTTCGGAGTACACACTGGAGGGGGGGCAACTTAGGTAAAATAAAGCCAGTTTGTGCAAGGGCCTCCAAATTGCCTCTTTTTCCTGCCAGTATACGTACGGACTGTCTGACATGATGATACTGAGCACTGATGATACTACGGAGAACTGACACTGAGCAGCACGATTAGCACAAGACACTGTACTAGTATTAGTAATGTAGTATTACTGAGCACAACAAGACAATGATCAGTGATACTGAGCACCGATGATACTGAGCACTGATGATACTACGGAGAACTGACACTGAGCAGCACGATTAGCCAAGACACTGTACTAGTATTACTAATGTAGTATTACTGAGCACCACAAGACAATGAGCAGTGATACTGAGCACTGATGATACTGAGCACTGCTGATACTGAGCACTGATGATGCTACGGAGAACTGACACTGAGCAGCACTATTCGCACAAGACACTGTTCTAGTATTAGTAATGTAGTATTACTGAGCACCACAAGACAATGAGCAGTGATACTGAGCACTGATGATACTGAGCACTGATGATACTATGGAGAACTGAAACTGAGCAGCGCAAGACACTGTACTAGTATTAGTAATGTAGTATTACTGAGCACCACAAGACAATGGGGGTAATTCCAAGTTGATCGCAGCAGGAATTTTGTTAGCAGTTGGGCAAAACCATGTGCACTGCAGGGGGGGGGGGGGGGCAGATATAACATGTGCAGAGAGAGTTAGATTTGGGTGTGGTGTGTTCAATCTGCAATCTAAATTGCAGTGTAAAAATAAAGCAGCCAGTATTTACCCTGCACAGAAACAAATTAACCCTACCCAAATCTTACTCTCTCTACACATGTTATATCTGCCTCCCCTGCAGATGAGCAGTGATACTGAGCACTGATGATACTATGTAGAACTGACACTGAGCAGCACGATTAGCACAAGACACTCTACTAGTATTAGTTATGTAGTATTACTGAGCACCACAAGACAATGAGCAGTGATACTGAGCACTGATGATACTGAGGAGAACTGACACTGAGCAGCACGATTAGCACAAGACGCTGTACTAGTATTAGTAATTTAGTATTACTGAGCACCACAAGACAATAAGCAGTGATACTGAGCACTGATGATACTGTGCACTGATAATACTGAGCACTGATGATACTACGGAGAACTGACACTGAGCAGCACGATTAGCACAATACACTTTACTAGTATTAGTAATGTAGTATTACTGAGCACCACAAGACAATGAGCAGTGATACTGAGCACTGATGATACTGAGCACTGATGATACTACGGAGAACTGACAGTGAGCAGCACGATGCAGCACAAGACACTGTACTAGTATTAGTGAGCAGCACAAAAGCACTGTGGAATTGTCACCCCCCCCCCCCTTCCCCCCAGATACCACTGTAACTGGAATGATGATGACCGAATCAGTCACAGGACACTACTACCACAGCACCCTACAGCAGCAATATGCAGTACAAGAGAGACACTGTACTGGTATTACTGAGCAGCAATAAGCACTGATACTGAGCACTGATACTGAGATTTGACACTGAGAGAACATAGCCATGTCCTCTCTGTACCCTCTACAATGCACGAGGGAAAATGGCGGCGGGAACAACCGAGCCTGGCTCGGACCCGTGTTTGACACGTGAAGTTCGGTAGGGTTCGGTTCTCAGAGAACCGAACCCGCTCATCTCTAATATATATATATATTTATTTTGATTCCCCTCTCTGGCTTCAGCCTGATTCCCCTCTTTGGTTACAGCCCTATTCCCCCTCTCTCTGCTCTAGCCTCATTCCCTTTTGGCTCCCTGGCCCCAGCAGTGTACCTACTGTGTCTCTCTGGATCCAGCCAAACTTACCTTCTATGTCTCATGTTGCTCCTCTTCACGGCTCCACTGCAGTTCAGCTGAGTGATATGCTGCTACTCTTCACGGCTCCACTGCAGTTCAGCTGAGTGATATCTTGACGTCATGCTGCTGCACTAATAAAACAAATGTTGGGCTCCCATTCAATCCTTATGCCACAGCTGCCAGTCTTCCAGTCCCTCTTAATCCTCCATAGAGGGACTGCCATGGCTGCTGGGCTCCCAGTCCCTCCTCATGCCGTGGCAGCCGGGTTTCCAGTTCCTCTTCATGCCTGCATCCTACAGTGTTCACTGTAGTGGCACAGGCAGGGCCAGCTGAAGCGGAATCTAAAGTAGGTTGGTCTCTGTAGTCTCCTCAGTGGCTAGAGCCCCTCAGAGTGTCAGGGAACTGTACAACTGTACCCTTAGTACTCCCCTGTGGCTGGGCCTGCATGGAGGGACAGATTAAAAGGTTTTAAACTCTTCTCACTATTATTCACATGGAACTGTTGTGTTGGGTGTTATACAGATTACATGAGGGTACTGTGACAATGAAAAGCCACAAGAAGATTTGTGTGGTGACCAAGCACTGATGAGCATATTGAAACCCTGACTAAAGATTGTGAAGGATGTCCGAAAACCAGAAATGCGCCACCACCTGCCCAAAATGACTTTGTGGTGCATTCATTCACCCCATGTGTTGGATTGCAGTGGATGTGCATTTCAAGTGTCCTGGCGGTATATTTACTAAAGTGTGGGTTTATAGAACTGGAGATTTTGCTCATGGCAACCATATTCTAGTTATTATCTTCTAGAAAGTGCTACATAAATGGCAAGTAGAATCTGATTGGTTGCTATGGGCAAGATTAGTTCCATGGGCAACAACTCCACTTCTATAAACCGGCACCTTTGTAAATCTACCCCCTGGTGTCCCCAAGATGACACCAACTACATCAGAACAGACAATTGCTGGCCTGAGATCAGTATTCTTCAGAAATGGGTCACATTGAGACTTATTGAAACCCATTGTGTACAAGAAGGTCATGACAAACAATTCAATTATGTGTACCAGAACCCATCCAGAAGTTTTAGAGTTGGCCAAGCAATATTGCCACATTATTATACAGTAAAATCAGTAAATGACAAACTGGAACAATAACTGTAGGTCTGAACTACACAGGATATAGGGGACAGAACATGGGGATGTCATGTAGACCAGTTCCTTGACCTCTGATGGAAGGAGGTCGCAAACCCAACTGCAGAACTATGTCAGGTGCAGGAGGTGGATCCAACAGGAAATGTGCAGGACATAACACCTTAGCCCGTCCAGTCACCTGGATGCATCTAAGGAAACTCCATCTATTTCACCAGCACCTAACAAGAGTGTGCACTTACAACTGTGTTGGCTGAAGCTTCATAAGCTCCAGAAGAAACTCTACAAGGAAACCCTTTTTGCTTCATGGTTTATTCCGTGAGAAACTGAAGACCACCTCAAAGGCCGGACTTGTAGTAATGTGGCTAAATCCAAATAATACTTGACAATTACTTCACAATTAGTGTTACCATATTACCTTACATGTTAAATTGCTGTTTCTTATTTAAAAGAGAGGGGTGTAGCACACTACAGGTATTACTTGGTTTTCTTGGTGGATAGTTACAACACAGTATGTATTGTACTTAATGTTTTGTATGAAGTAAAAAGTTCATGCTGCCACTGTCTCTCACAAACATTGCTCTGATCTGCATACATCACAAAGTTAATAGTGGGTGTCTCACTGATTTGTCACTACTATTGGTCCAATCAATTTCTGTCAGCATTTCCATTCCCATAGTAGCAGCCAATGCAAAACAGGATTGCCAAATTATTCATACGTCAAACCATAACATTATGGTGCACAAACTCTGAAATGACAAACATTTCAAGCTTTAATTTGTTACCCATATTAAAAAAACTTATCTTTTATGTTAAAATAGCTGGATTTGACTCAGTTTGGCTTAACAACTTTTTTTTCCACAGATTTCCTCTGCAGTTGGAGCAGACTTGATCTGGGAAGAAGTATTACAAAGATGGCCTGGAGTTTTTGGAAAACAGAATCCTTTCAACCAAGAAATTATAGCAAAATTTGGAGATCAAGGAGGACATTGACATGACTTAAATTATATTACAAAATGGCTATATTAAAATATACGAAAACACCACTGACCACTTTGAACACACGCAAAATGTTGAGTTTAGTCTAATTTTGTCATGTGTATTTTAGTATAATATCATAAATAATAATTATATAAAGTTCTCTTGTATGACATATCATCCATCATAATGGAAGATAAATATTGATGTTGCATGCAAGTCTACATTTACAAAGATCTCAGCAAAAGCTGTGAGTATGCAAAGTACCCAAGATTGTTGGTAAATCTGTTGATTTTGGATTTGGATTTTGAACATAGACATGAAGACAATTAACAGTTGGTGGTATAAAGGAGGGTACTGACGGGAGAGATGTGTGCTAAGCTATCTTAACACAGACCGCTCAGCACACATCTCTCCCCCCACTCGGCACAGCGCGATGAGCGAGGGGGGGGGCGACGACGGGGGGCCGCTCACTTCACACAGCGCTGAAGTGAGCGACCCGCTAGATTGAGCCTGCGGGGCCGCGCATCGCTATCGCTGGGGGGCATACACACGGCAGATCCGTGCTTAAAATCTAAGCAATCTAGTCAGATTGCTTAGATTTTAAACACAGATCTTTCCGTGTATACCCCCCTTAACTAAGAATATTTATTGTACAGTGTTGGATATAAACTGGTCTTTTCTAGACTACATACGCACCATATAGTAACCAATTAAATAGAAATTAAATGTACAGACTGGCCTGACCTATTCATGCTGTACCAAGCTGCTGTGTCTTATTTATTAATAAGTTAAGTTACTGTGTGTCCCATGCTGTAGGACACAGCACTGTTTTTCAAATTTCTCCATCCATTCTGCTCATACCTTTCACACTGGGAGTATTCTGTGTTCTCATCCTATCCCTAGGTATGACTAGGTAGGTCTTGCAATACTTAGGCTGAAATCATAAATAAAAGAAGCTACTCAGTGGTGGAACTTGTGAGTGGTGGACCCGGGTGCAAGAATATACTTTGCCCACCCCCCCACCATCTGACCCACCTCAAATTCAGAGTATGCCACATGCTAGTGGGTGACAGTGAGAAACAGTGGGTGGCAGAGAGAGGCACAGAGTGACAGGAAGAGGCAGTGGGTGACAGGAGTACAATCACACAGTCCTGTGCTGTGTCGAGACCAGGGTGGTGTACTTTGGTGGGGGTGGATGCTGAAAGTGCTACTGCACAGACTTTAGCATTCCTATCCTACAGGGATGGCCACCAAGCTTACAATGAGAATGTGCAGGGGCCATCTTATTTCTTTGCTGTATAAGACTGTGTAGTGAAATGGTGGGAGATAGAAGTCCCTGTTCCTCTCCAGCTCCACTCCATCACCAGTGTACATGTAACAGTGGGTATGGCTGTATCTGCTATCTTCAAAAGCTAACACCACTAGTTTAGTAACTGGGCTGTACATAGTATGAATCATCCCCTGGTGTGTGCCTATATAACTCTGAAATATTAACACCTGCACACACATCATTTCCAACAGTGGGATCACTGTGGGCACTGCCCTGTCTGTGAAAGGGGGCACCACCCCCTGTGTTTTCCTCAGTTCGGCAAGCGGTCATGCAGGCTCTGACATCGGCAATTACATCGGCCATGAGCTGCCTTTAATTCACAGACAGCTATGATTTAGGAAGAATTCATATCTCTGTGAATTAGATGCAGTACGCACCTGCGATAATCAGTGCTGACAGGCAGCAGGACTCCCCTATCAGTCCGGCACAGGTGGCAAACTGATGCGGCTATATATGGTGGCTATGAAGGTGCAATGCTGTGCACCAGGGGCGTAAAGAGAACAGCTGTGCCTGCGTAATGTAGGGGCATGGCCATCCCCCTTAAAAAACAATGACTAAAAAGTAATACTGCACATGGGGTGCCATTTGCCCTTCAGCCCTGGGTAGATTCATGAGGGTACGATTACTGTGATCACATTGATCCACCACCCTGCAGACAGAGGAGATCTGCTGTAGCTCAGCAGCAGAAGCCTCCCCAGGTCCACTGCAGCCCAGCACAAAGCAGTGTGTGCTGGCTGCTAAAGAGAGAGAGGCTGCCAACAGGTGAGAATGAAGGGGGGGACCCCCTCTGGGCCCCTCCAACATGCATCGACTCGGGTAATTAATTTGTGAGTTGGTTAGAGCCAAACAGCCCAGAACAGTGAGTGTAACAACGCTGCCCAGCATACCCACAACAACCACCTAAGAACCTGGAAGATCACCCTTGTGGTCTGCATAACTCTTAGCAATATCAAACTTCTCTCATGTGTAATATCTTGTTATTTGTCACGCTTCAGTAAAGAAAACTTTGCTAATAATAAATATACATATTGCAGGCTGTGGCTGGAGGCATCCCGTCCCCAGTACACAGAATGGATGTTTAGGTCACACGGGACCTGGCCACATAGGGGATTACCGCTTACCGTCAGTATCCGCCTGTTACTGACTCCATCCACTGCGCAGTGGGCGGGTTTACACTGCCACCACCAAACTCCGGTTTGGAACCACGGTTCTGCTCTGTATGTGCCGACACGCTGCCTTACCACACCTGTGTGGTGTTGATGAATCCCCACTAGTCGCTTGACTAGGCCTCTACCAGTAGCTGGCGGAAGGCGGAACTTGGAGACGTTGGGTGCTCCCTGGACAGCCGAAGAATGGGGCTATGTTTGGCATAGTCCTGCAGGTCACAAGATGAAGTGGTCATCTTTAGGCAAAAGATCTTTATTTGCCCAAGTACAGCCTTCAAAAAGGCTCAGCAATACAGCAAGATGTTACAGCAGAATGAAACTGGTATAATACACTTGGAGCTCACAGGCTACCTTTTTTTATACAATAAAACCACACAGTACCACAGGGGGTCATTTCCCCCCTGAGTCCTTTCCATCCAATCAGGATATCTTACAAAATACAAATAAAAAAATTACATTTCAAAAGGAGATAAGTGCATGAAGCAATATCCTCCTTCCTGTCACACAGACAACGTTTGTTGTCAGTTTAACATTCATTGATAAATTTATCACATAGCTCCAAATACGGTTTGTATTTTATTTCCCAAACAAATGTTTTTCCTTCCTGCATCTACCATTCAGGATTCGTATATCAATTAAACCAGCTACATAAATAAATACAGGTTCCCAACCCAATCTGACACTCACAGCCATTACCTGCCGTGCACTGTCCAACATCAAGAGGATTTTGTCATTCACACATCTGCTAGCAGAGCCGATTAGCATGCCACTTCCTATTCCCAGAGGATAGGAGATGCTTATTCAGACATAGTAAGTGCATTTTTCCCTTTAAAATACAGGTGACCACATCTTAACTATAAATACATTTAAACATGCAATCCTACAATTGTGCACAGAGCACTACATATGACATGTTAAGACACATCATTAAACATATTTTTAAAAAGTCCACGCCCAGCGCCGTAAGTACATTTCAAATATGGTGCCTAGCACCAGTTGCATTCAAAAAGTGGCGTCAAGCGCCCATTGTCTCTCAAAATGTTGCAGAGCATGAGGAGTTAACCCCTTCAGTGCCACGGCTGCCATTACCCCTGTGGCTGGAGGGTCTCTTCGGCCACACAGGCTATAACATTATTTCAATGAATTTTACTTTAACAGGATGAGTATTCAGAGTCTGTGCTACCTTTCTGCTTCCAGCGGCTCGATTATCCATGAGCTATTTTACTGACTTAACATGAGTGGAAATACCTTGTATGGTCATGTTGTACAATCCAGGTCTTTTTTCTTTTTTGTGCAACCTGAAGTTACTGCCTATATCCAGGGAGATTTCAAGTAGATCAACTATAGATGGTATGATCCAGTCTAAATGAAAGAAGAATTAAAAAAAAAAAAAAATTGTTATCAAATTGACAAATATGGTTAAAACACAAGTATACACAATTTAGGCTTTAAATGCTGACCAGTTATGGTTGAAGCATCCACATATATGCATGTTGTAGAATATGTGAAGCAGTAAAGAGGATAAGGGGCACACCCAATTAGCCACATGATTAGGATTCAAAAATTAGAGCGACTATCACGACCAAGTTCTTACCACAGGTATGTGCGCTTCCGAATTGCCGCGCTATCCAATTGGGAAAAAATGGTTGCAAATTATTTTCTCACCCAAAATCCACAGGAAATGTAAAAAAAAATTTTGATCAGCCTGTACCCTAAAAAAACAAACATTGGAAACAGTATAGATGTCTATTACTGTCTCAAAGAAAAACATTTTATGCTTTTAAAATGCTTCAAACGGTTGTTCTGTGCTTTGTATTTTAAAGTAAAACAATTATAAAAAGGTAACTTTTTTCATTTTAATACAGACAAAAAAAAAAAAAAAAAAAAGTTGAAAAAAGTTGATTTTGGGTAATCAGCTATACCATATACCTGTCCGACATCTTTTAACCCAATATTCTGCACTTTACAGAATTTCAATTTCACCCCAATAATAACATGTAATTTAGAGATGTGCAGCTGGCATTTTTTCGTGTTTTGTGTTTTGGTTTTGGATTCGGGTCTGCGGTCGTGTTTTGGATTCGGACGCGTTTTGGCAAAACCACCCTTTCGGGTTTTGGATTCGGATGCGTTTGGATTCCGGTGACTTTTAAAAAAAAACTCAAAAACAACTAAAATCATAGAATTTGGGGGCAATTTTGATCCTATAGTATTATTAACCTCAATAACAATAATTTCCACTCATTTCCAGTCTATTCTGAACACCTCACAATATTATTTTTAGTCCTAAAATTTGCACCGAGGTCGCTCGATGACTAAGCTAAGCGACCCAAGTGGGTGTCACAAACACCTGGCCCATCTAGGAGTGGCACTGCAGTGTCAGACAGGATGGCATTTAAAAAAAAATAGTCCCCAAATAGCACATGATGCAAAGAAAAAAAGAGGTGCACCAAGGTCGCTGGATGGCGGTCGCTGGATGGCTAAGCTAAGCGACACAAACACCTGGCCCATCTAGAATTAGACTCCAGTATCATGTGAATTATAAGGCAATATCACTGGAATTATTCGTTCTAATCAATGGAATTATTGGCCCAAATCACTGGAAGAAAATGACAAAATCACTAGAATTAAAAGCCAGTATCGCAGGAATTATTCGTTCTAATCAATGGTATTATTGGTCCAAATCACTGGAAGAAAATGACAAAATCACTAGAATTAAAAGCCAGTATCAAAGGAATTATTCGTACTAATCAATGGTATTATTGTCACTGGAAGAAAATGACAAAATCACTAGAATTAAAAGCCAGTATCACAGGAATTATATCAAATGGCAGACACTGAGCAGCACGATGCAGCACAAGGCACTGAGCACTGACCAGTGATACTGAGCACTGATGATACTACTGAGCACTGATACTAAGCACTGATGATACTACTGAGAACTGATACTGAGCAGCACAATGTAGCACAATACACTGTACTAGTATTAGTAATGTAGTATTACTGAGCACCACGATGCAGCACAAGACAATGAGCAGTGATACTGAGCACTGATGATACTACTGAGCACTGATACTGAGCAGCACAAGACACTGTACTAGTATTAGTAATGTAGTATTACTGAGCACCATGATGCAGCACAAGACAATGAGCAGTGATACTGAGCACTGATGATACTACTGAGCACTGATACTGAGCAGCACTATGCAGCACAAGACACTACTAGTATTAGTAATGTAGTATTACTGAGCACCGCGATGCAGCACAAGACAATGAGCAGTGATACTGAGCACTGATGATACTACTGAGCACTGAACCGCATCCCAGCATTCACAGCAGCTCCGGGCAGCGAATACGGAAGGAGAGGGGAGTGCTGCAGCGGCGCTACTACCAATGACATAGCGCTGCTGCGGCTCCAGTCCCCCACCCTCCTCCTCCTTCCCTGCCTCCGGCGCTGCTGATTCTCCTCCAGCGCGGCGCACTGCAAAAGACTGGCGGCTTGTAATGAGTCAATTTGACTCATTACAAGTCGCTGGCCGTGCACCCTCAGGGTAACTGCAGTGTGTGCCAGGCACACCGGGCACACCGGTAGTTACAGCGCTGAGTATTAGTAATGTAGTATTACTGAGCACCACAAGACAATGAGCACTGATACTGAGCACTGATGATACTACTGAGCACTGATACTGAGCAGCACAATTAGCACAAGACACTGTACTAGTATTAGTAATGTAGTGTTACTGAGCACCACAAGACAATAAGCACTGATACTGAGCACTGATGATACTACTGAGCACTGATACTGAGCACAGATGATACTACTGAGAGAACTGACACTGAGCAGCACGATGCAGCACAAGACACTGTACTAGTATTAGTGAGCAGCACAAAAGCACTCTGGAATTGTCCCCCTCCCCCAGATACCACTGTGACTGGAATGA
Source organism: Pseudophryne corroboree (assembly GCF_028390025.1). NCBI lineage: Eukaryota > Metazoa > Chordata > Amphibia > Anura > Myobatrachidae > Pseudophryne > Pseudophryne corroboree. Next base: position 321,433,978 of record NC_086448.1, on the reverse strand, counting down.
TGATGACCGATGCACAGTCACAGGACACTACTTCGACAGCACCCTACAGCAGCAAGATGCAGCACAAGAGAGACACTGTACTAGTATAACTGAGCAGCAATAAGCACTGATACTGAGCACTGATGATACTACTGAGAACTGATACTGAGCAGCACAAGACACTGTACTAGTATTACTGAGCAGCACAAAAGCACTCTAGAATTGTCACCCCCAAGATACCATTGTGACTGGAATGATGATGACCGATGCACAGTCACAGGACACTACTACCACAGCACCCTACAGCAGCAAGATGCAGCACAAGAGAGACACTGTACTAGTAGTACTGAGCAGCAATAAGCACTGATACTGAGAACTGACACTAAGAGAACGTAGCCATGTCCTCTCTGTGCCCTCTACAATGCCCAAGTGAAAATGCCGGCGCCGCGCCGCTCTTTATATGGAATCCGAATCTAGCGAGAATCCGACAGCGGGATGATGACGTTTTGCCTCGTTCGGGTTTTCCGAGTCAGGCGGGAATAACAGAGCCGGGCTCGGACCCGTGTTTGACACGTGGAGTTCGGGGGGGGTTCGGTTCTCAGCGAACCGAACCCGCTCATCTCTAGTAATTATTGGCCTAATTATGCAAATTAAGAACTTTCAATTACCTAATTCATTATTTGGAGGGGGTGGGGGTGTGGGGACCAAGCGGTTCTGAACCAGGTCCACACATTTTTACCTTTACCACTAAATTGGATATGCCCCTGAATGTCTAAAGTATCCACCATCTTCAGACAGTAGTTTTACAGAACACAAAAGGTTTGTAAAATGTATTTGTAAAACAGATTTTTACTCTGGTGAATCCCATTTCTGTCTGTGTTTGTAAGAAAAGATGATCACATGAAAGCTACTGGCATTATGGCAGACTGAAAATCAAGAGGCAGGATGTTTTCCCCCTTGTGGTATGATAAACAGGAGATTAATACTCAAGTGCTAACCTTTAGAAACATGTAAAGGCTGACTTGACAAGGTCAGCAAATGGCAAAACCTTTTGAACGTTAACATTTCAGTAGAGTAAATGTTCATATGACTGTTTTTAGCTGTCTCTTTAACAGAAATAAATGCTTACCACGTGGTTATGCCTGGATGTTACAGCACGTCTGGTATTTCCACCACTCGCAGCCATCCAAACACCTTGTCTCTCCACACCTATCACCACCAGCCCTCCCACACAGCGCTGCCAGGTCCTCTATGGCACAAACCCTTTGTTAAATACCATAGTTCACCTCATAGAGGCAGGGCTGGATTAAGCCCTTGGGGGCCCAGGGCAGTCGCAAGATAAGGGGTATCTTATAAAATACTTCACCCTCACACAGGGAAGAAGTATTTTATAAGATACCCCTTATCTTGCGACTCTAAATTTGTCATTTATCTATTAACGTGCCCTTGTGGATTGACATACGTGGGTAAAACTGAGTGTGCCTTTAAAACGAGGATGGCACAACATCGGTATGCCATACGCGAAGCCATCAAATCAGGCAATAGTGACCAGCCGGTGGCACGCCACTTCATGCTAGCAAAGCATGGGATGGCGACATTACGCTACAAAATAATTGATCATGTACCATTCTCCATACGTGGGGGTGATAGGTCAAAGAAACTTCTACAGGTAGAAGCAAAATGGATTTTTACTTTAAATACACAATTTCCTAAGGGTTTAAATGAAGCCCTCAGCTTAAGATGCTTTTTGTAGATTCCATTTGTCTTGTTAGAGCTTGGCAGGATTTAATTCTAGTTAGTTACCATGGGAGTAATGTAGTATTGTGTAGGTGTTTATGGTAAATGGCTTTTAACATTAGGAGACATAAGTATTATGCAGATACCAGGTTTATTATGTGCAGCACCAGCTTGCTGTAATCATCAATTGCTGGGTAGTAATTGGGTACGATCGTCATTTTATGTATCTTTGCACTTATATATTGTTTTTGATCAGTAACAAAAGGGAAAATCATTACGGATTAGTTGATGTTATGCACAGGTCACTTTAATATTGATTATCACTACTGTTTACAATAGGCTGTGACCGGATTGGTTGGTCGCAGCAATGTTTGATGGTTTCCCTGGTTACCTCTGTCCTAGCCTCACCACGCCAGCCGGATGGGCCGGAGTCGCGTCATATCCTGTGGGCGGAGTGACGTCAGCACCGGGACCCGGGCAGCACGGACGGAGGCGGCGGGGTGGACCTCCTCTTTGCACAGGTATTTAAACACTGTTTTTGTCATTATTATGTATCCTGACGAAGCGGCTGCGACC